>NC_090713.1:7673332-7997818 GCF_040954835.1 Lepisosteus oculatus
TGTAGAAGCTACCGTGAGCTTGGTTGGCACTTTTGGTTTAATGATCATGTCAATGTCCGGCGCTGCAGAATTTGTACGTATTTACTTTCGACTGGGGTTTAGTCATAATAGAGTCATGATATTTTGAGCAAATATAAACAGAATCATTATAAGCATCGCAACCAGGTGTGTGGGATTTAGAGATCAAAGCAATGATTGCTCCGTTATACTGTACACAGTTATACCTGCAATCAGCTCCACTGCTTAAAACTCCGCACGGAGCGATAGAGGTAATATATGGCGATCGTGCTGTCGCATGATCACATAAAGTACGCGAGAATTACTATCTCGTACGACAAAATTCCTTACCGATGATTTTGTTTTCTTTAGTGGCAGCAATGCGCTTCCGTAAGTAAGCATTCCCAGGTTAAGCGCTTATCGTTTTCGCCGTTTCTGTGAGAAGAGACGTCACGGCTTTCCAAACTTTCAGTATGTTCTTCTTGATGTGAAGCTGCAGAAACATGTCCCCTACATAAGTTGTACATTGCCTCCTCTTTAAACATTGAACGCAATACATTCACTTGACTCCATAGTAAGACTTATGCCAAGTGTTATCGCTGGAAACAGTAAACGGAACGCCAACCGTGTGCAAGCTGTAATACGGGTTGTGTGCCGTCCTGGAATTTGTCTTTTTCAAAAAGTTTTTGTCTGGCATCACCCTGTCTCTGTACACATGCACATCTGTGCAAACGGACACACAAATACTGTGTCCCATCAAAATGCACTTTTCCTGCATTTTGCTGTGTAAATTCAAATTCATTTGATGTCAGCATACTGTAGTCTAAAAGTTTTTAATAATTATTATAATTGCTTACACTTGTACTGTTCTGTATAATGATGATTTTTTTTGTAAGAGGGCTGCACAGGGATTACTATATTATTAGTCAACAGAGGGCAGCACTGAAAACTGAATTGAGAGTCTCTGTCTCTGCTAGCAAACGCTGCTGCTCTTCTTGCTGATGTGACTCTTGTCTCAGTGTAATTGCCATATTACTGACACTAGAGGGCAGCACTGAACACTGAATTGAGAGTCTGTCTTTCCCAAAAAAAACAGTGCTCTGCTTATGTGACACTTGTCTCAGTGAGTGAGAACAGTGCTGCTCTTTCATTTCACCCTGCGTGTCCAACAGATTGTTTCATCCTATCAATACAGCCTCTCCTAAGAATCCAGTCTGCCTGATACTGAGATACCTCACCTGTGAACCTATCTTGCTGCCTCACACCTCTTCTTTGTACTTCGGGATGTTCACCAGTTTCACTCTGTTTCATCAGTTTCTGTATATGATGCACTGAAAGTATTGAAATAAGAACAGCATTTGAATCTGCAGCTCATAACAATAAAAAAACTTGCAGTACAATAATTATACTTTAAGATTACAGTTCAGAGGGTATCTTTGAAACCAACCCTCAATAAGAGTGATATGCTGCCAAGGTCTGGCAAGATTATTATCTCTGAGTGAACATATGTGTTTTCTTGTAAGTAGAGAATTGTTGGAGAATATGGGCCTGTGCAGCTACGCAACCCTTCTCTGAGTTCACGAGTTCCCTTCACACTCACAGGGAAAGCCTGAATGTGGGAGGTGTCTGCAGAGGATTTCTGCGTTCTCAATGTGCTTCAGACATTCAGAGCTCAACTCAATATTGGTTTTCTTTACTGTTTTGTATTAACAGTATCACTCTGAGCACAATCTAACCTGGTTCATGATCCCTGCAGGTATTGTTTCACAACAAGAATAACATACTGTGCATTTGGAAAGCCGTGTCATTTCTACTTGTCACAGAAACAGCGACAAACACGCGTTTAAAGTTTGGCATGAAAGTGATTTTGTTTTCAATGATAATACATGTATTGGAACCTCTTCATTATGAATACAGACTTACTCTATACATACAGTACTTGTCTTGTCACCTGGAAATGCAGCCTGAAAAATCATTCCTATCCATTGTGATTCAAAATGAAGTTTATGCCCCTCTTAAATCCTTAGATTAAATGATCTTCTTAGCACCAGTTGAGTTCCTGTTTTATTTTATTTTTTTCCATGATGTTCCCCTTGAAGCAGCTCCAGGAGATAAACATGCTCCATTGTTGTCCTGACATTAAAATAAATAATCACCCTGGTTTCAAGCAAGATATAATCATATTAAAATAGAAAAAAGAGACATACTGTAGCTCCTCCAATCTCTATAAATGACTACTACAGCATTTGAGAATTCAATAGCCTAGTAATAGCATGTCTTCAGCCCCTCTCTATAATATTTGTAGATTTCCATGAACATATCTACAGTACATTGTCACACCTGAAGAAGGCTCCAGAATCAGAATCATTTTTATTTGCCAGTACGTATCAGGTACAGGAATTTGCCTTAGCACTTTTGGAACCTGCTCACACCAAAAGCACACAGGAGCATTAACATTACTGAAATATTTACATTGGACAGTATACAAGAGATGGGGAGACACAAAAACACAATCACACTATGTGCTCACATTACAGTTCAGATGTGCAGAAACATGTAGACATCACAGTTATATATAAGACACAGTGCATTTCACATTTTGCAGTACAGTGCTAATGTACAAAAACAATAGACAATTTCAGACCATATACAAGAGTACGATCTGAGGAGTAAGGTGCAATAGTGATAACATATTGGAAGACATACCAGTTCTTAGGTGCAAAACTTACAATATGTATGAAGCAAGTTGGCAATAATAATAGTTGAAGTTTTTCAGCTGGAATGGGGGATTCACATGAGCAACGGCTTCAGCAGCTGCTTTGTCGTTCTCACGCCAGACCTCCCTCATGGCGGACTTCCTGCACGTCTCGATCCACACATGGTGCTACAACCCCAAGTGTCTAGGGGTAAAGGGGTGTAACATTTAGGATAGTTTTTGGATACAGGTGGGTTCCGGTAAGGGACTTAGGAAGCGTGACAACAAGTGTTGGTGCAAAAGTGATTTATTTTAAGGTGAATAAGTGACAGGTACGTAATAGGACACAATAACACACAGGGAGAGGGAACTAGAGTGGTGCCAAAGGAAAGAAAATAACAAACAAAATGGAGCTGGCTAAGAAAGTGAGGGAAAGCTGACCTAACTACAAAAGAAAACCCAAAACACTTGGTCTTTGGCATCTTCAATCACCCTAGCTAACCTTCACTGACTACCCAAAACCACCCATACTAAACTAATGAGACTAATACAAAAATCAACTACGTGTGTAGAATGTACCCGACAACCCAAACTAACCCTATACACAAAAGTTCACACACATACACAAGTGAACTACGAATACAAACGAGAGTAGACACAAATAACACAGTAAAAAAGAACACAGAGGTTGATACGATATGTCTGGACAAGGTAATGGATAAATACAGGATAAACACACAAACAAACGAAAGTACAAAGAGACGAATACAAACCAACAAAAGCCGAAGCTATACGAAAACACACACATACACGAGGCGAAACGAAGCCGAAGCAAAACCAAAACAAAGCGGGACCTAAGTCAAACAAAAGGCCCATTCATTCAGAAAACCTCCAAGTTATATACTAAATAAGCTGCACTCTGATTGGCCGAGAAGCTGAATGTTGATGACGTCATACGGAAACAATGGTGTAATGATGGACCAAAGGGGGAGGGAGAACAATCAAGGTCAGGAAGTGTGGAACATAGCAACAAAACACACATGGACCACACACTGGGACGTAACACATGGGCAGGGCAGTATGCTCCCCCGTGAAGCAGACTCTCTGAAAGGGCACAAGCAGGTCCTGGTGATAATCCGTCAGCTGGAAGGGCATGAAGAGCGAAAAGACACCCAGGCTGGACTCATCCAGGCTCCACTTCTTCACCAGCCCACCTTCGTACAGAGCGCAGGTGCCCTCGCCATGGATGGCGGCCCAGTCGCTCAGCACCATCTCCTGGCAGGCCTCGTCGCTCCTCCCCAGGAAGAACAGGGACTCGTCCGACCAGCTGTGAGATGCCAGACCAGCCTGTCCCCGCTCTCGAGTGCTCGGGTAGTAAATAAAGATCGACAGGCGATCCATGACAGACTTGTCCGCGGATCCCTTCCTTCTCCTAGAACCGTTCCTTGAAGAGCAGGAAGAGTTCAGTCCAGCTGTCGTAGTGGACACTCCGCAGGCCCTCTCTCTTGCGCAGGGGCAGCGGGGGGTTAAATCTGACTTGTATGAGGGTCCCATAACTATGACATGGAATCTACGCAAAGAGAAACAAGACTTATGGGTGTAATGAGGCTGTTTAAGGTGGAACTGTAACAGTGGTGTTACGAAACGTTTTTCAGGACCCTCTGCAGACAGCAGAATTCGGAAGTGAGTGAAACAAACACAGGGAGGAGACAAGGAACTGGGCTGGTAGACAAACAGGGGGGCGTGACGAGTGTGCACTGGTGCTCGGGGGGGGTGTGGTCCAAGCGAACAAATCCGAGGAAGTCCATATGGAGAAAACCGGGGCAAAGACCAAAAGTCCAAAAGCCGTGAAATCCAGGAGATGAAAACAAAAAAGCTGGAACAGGATCTGGTGCAAGGACAGGGAATAAAAATGATTAACAGGACCAGGCGCTCCAAGTCCTGGACTCGGCTGGTTCAGGACGCCGATAGGAGGCCTATACCCTCAAGCCGTGGACATAGGGCAACTTGGTGGTAGGTGGGCCACCAGGCTACGTGTTCCAATGCAGAGCCAGGAACAGAGTGAGTGTCTGGCTTTTGTAGGGAAGGGCTGGAACAGGGAGCAGGTGCACAAGATCAACTAAAATGTGAAAGAGCCGGAGCGCCCTTAAGGGGGAGGGATTACAATCGTGACAAGTGGCCTGAAGTGATAAGATGAACCCTAGAGCTGGAACAGGGCAGCTGGTGAGCAGCAGGCAGGAGCAGCAAACAGTCAAAGCACAGACCAGAACTGAAGTCAGGATACAATTGCAGCTCTGAGCTGGAGAGACACATCAAAGGAACAAGGAAACATCTGATGGTTTAGGACTAGAGAGGTCCAGGTACACAGTTAAGTGAAACTCAAGGAAAATGCAAAGCCAGAGTTGAGACAAATCGGGTCGATAGTCCAAGGAGAAACACAGACACAGCCAGGAACAAGGCAGTGGCTCAGAGCTGAAGCTCTATACTGGAGCCCAAAGAAGAGCTCAGTCAGATCTTAAACAGCCTGCTTCACCAAGAGACGGGGAGGACGTGGTGATCCACAGGTGAAGCCAGCTTCCTGTGTGACTGCGTTTCCACAGCAACCAGAACTAGCCAACTCCACAGCGCCCCCGCGAGGACAGGAGAGACAACTGGTACATTGTATTAGCAGCCAGACCCAGACATCACAGTGTTCCTGAGCTGATTAAACTGCAGGAGAATTTCTTTAGTTTCTTCTAAAGTTTAAGAAATAAAAACTATCCAAATCCAACTATCTTTAAAACAGACCAGTGGTGTTTCATTAGTACCAAGAGATATAATCTTACACTTACAATGTATCTTTGAAGTATTCAACTGTAAACAGAGGAGGATAAAAACTTTAAAGAAATATAAAAAAAAATCCCCAAAAAACACTACAATCTGGTATTGAGCTCACATGTCATTCTGTGAGCAGTGTGATTAAAAATACAGTTTGTAGCAATGATTTCTTGAGTTCTGGCATTGCTGCCTGGAAGCGCTGGGGCACTGGATTCAATTCCCTGGGCGTACTGTAACTGTAATACTGTAACTTTGTGAAAAGATCTCTTACAGTACTAAAATCAACATGTAAGTCCACCTGCAGTACTGTAGGTCTCAGCTGCAGCAGTGCAGTCACTGTACAGTGCTGCTGAGGGAGGTTTTTGTACGGCTGTGTAACACTGTGTGAACAGATATTTACTGTTGGGGTAATGTAAACTCTGACAGTAATAATCTGCTGCATCTTCAGCCTGGACTCCAGTGATGGTCAGAGTGAAGTCAGTCCCAGATCCACTGCCACTGAAACGTTCTGGGATCCCACTCTGACGGGTAGTTGCAAGATAGATCAGGAGTTTAGGAGCTTCTCCAGCTTTCTGTTGGTACCAGGCTAGGTATACATTACCATGCACTGCAGGACTGGTCTTACAACTCACAATGACTGTCTGTCCAGAGAGAACAGATTTCACTGCTGGAGTCTGAGTCACAGTAATCTGTCCACTGGATTCTGAAAACAAGAAAAAACAAAGGAAAAGCAGGAATTCAAGAACTAAAATGCTTTAATTTATTTTAGCTATTTTTACATTTCTGTAAAGCTTGTACATAATATGTTAATAACCATATCTTCAATCACAAATTAAAAATATGTTTAAGACAACAACTAGCCAAGTATTAAATTATACCCTGAACAAAGATGAGAAGAGTCCAGATGAAGATGGTGCTGAAGGTCATTGTTGCTGTGGGTTCTGTTGCCATGAAGGGCAGCTCTCAGTCATGAAGTGTTAAACTCACAGGGCTATAAACAATCCCAGAGCACTGAAGCATGTGCTGCCAATGCAAAGTATCTCTTCTATGCAAATTGTCTTTCTGTGTCTGTAGAAAATGGAGAAGAGCAGCTGTTGTAGTTGTTAATTAAAATAGTGTAGCTCTGGTATGCAAAGCACTTTATTCTCCTGTATATAAATCCTGTGCCAGACCTGACATTTTGATCTGAGCAGTGAGCAGAGGTAGGACTTGAAAATGGATGGATAGTTTTCCTCTGTTCTGCATCATTCATTAGTCACATTTTTTTTGAAAGATGAGAGAGAGGGGCTTTCTGTCTGATCCCTGACTGAATTTAAAAGAGACATTGAGCAGAACATGCATGAACAGAATACATGAACAGAAAAAGTCCTGATGTGCCACACACATTTAAGATTTCCATGAAGTAATATCCACAGACATCCATGTTGTGCATCAACTAAAGTATTAGTAGCATTCTTGCACACTGCCTTCATCTAGATGCAATTATTTACATTACAACACTACAATGCAACTTACAGTACATGACAAAGTTATTGAAATCAAATCAAATCAAAGTTTATTTATGAAATGCACAACAATACAGCGTGCAGCAGTAGTTGCTGGCAATGAAATGTCTTTTCTGCGAGCTCACAAAAATCACAAGAATCACAAAAATCACAAAATTATGGTTACGGAAGTAAGGTTACATAATAATAGATAATAATGTAATAGAAATTGAATAAAACTTAATATTAATAGAGCTGCTATGTGTCCATGGTGTATGCAATATATACAAGTAGTGCAGTATGCTGAATACAATGAAAAATATCCATGTAGCCATTACAGGTGATTTGCTAAAGGAGCTGCAGGTTTGCTGTTTAGCAGTTTTATTCCCTGGAGGTAGAAGCTGTTCTGTAATCTGTTGGACTTTGACCGAATCCCTCGGTACCGTTTACCAGATGGTAGGAGAGAAAACAGTTTGTGACTGGGATGACTGGGGTCCTTGAGAATAGACCTGGCCTTCTTAAGATATCTAACTGAGTAGATATCCTGGATGTTTGGTAGCTCACAGCCGGTAATGAGCTACACTGACTTTACCACCCTCTGCAGTACAGTACTTTGCGATCCTGGGCGGAGCAGTTCCCATACCAGGCAGTGATGCAACCAGTCAGGATGCTCTCAATAGTACACCTGTAGAAGTTGGCCTGGATATGTGACGGCATGCCAAACTTATTTAGCCTACGGAGAAAGAATAGGCACTGCTGTGCTGTTTTGACCATGGTGTTGGTGTGGTGGGTCCAGGTTAAGTCCTCTGAGATGTTAACTCCCAGGAACGTAAAACTGCTGACCCTTTCCACTGCAGTCCCATTGATATAGATAGGTGTGTGATCTCCTCCCTGGTGTTTTCTATAGTCCACAATCATCTCCTTAGTCTTTCTGATGTTCAGAGAGAAGTTGTTCTCCTGGCACCATGCTGCCAGGGTTTCAACCTCCTCCCTGTACGCACACCACCATCTGTGATCAGTCCGTTAACTGTTGTATCATCCGCAAACTGGAGTTTGAGGTAAATCATTATTATTATACAAAATGTGAACATCTTACAACCAGTTTTAGACTGTTAGGAGGGTACTAGTGGCTAGATCATATCTGATGCAACTGTTTTGATGCTGATGATTTAATATACATTTTTATTTCTGTGCACTATAGGATTGCAGTTCAAAAACAAGCTGTTGTTTGTCTCAGAATTTGTTACTTGTCATTCTGTAGGAGCTGAGAGGGAATTTCTGTCCCTGTGTTCTTTCACTGTGTTTTTTTCTCCTTTTCATGAGCAGTCCCAACCCACCACAGATTCTCCAAAAAACAGGAAGTCAGTATATTTTGAAAGAAATTTGCTGCAGCGGCGTCTTACAAAATTAGTCTTTACATATACAGCAAATTGCACAATGCACATTGCACTTTATATACCCTGTACCCTGTTAGAAATGTCTATGTCAACATTGTAAACATTGTCTGTAGCATTGTCTTGTCAGTTTCTAGTCTGTATTCACACTGTAGACCTGGAGAACGATATCTCACTCCTCTGTATACTTGTATTTGGCTGGAATGACAAATGAACTTGAACTTGATGTTCTGTAAATGTCCCCATTGTGGTTTAGCCAATGCACTTAGAACAACACCCGTACTACAAGAAATTGACAAAAATGCAATTTTAAATGTAAGAGTTTTATTATTACATTTGTGCATTTGGCAGATTCTTTAACACTCAACAGTCTCAATTTGATGTGCGTCTGCTGAGACTCAACATAACTAAAAGACTGAAATGAGATAGTGAGGTAATGAAAGCTGGAAAACAGTGTTAAGTGATGTAAGATACTCATTCTGACCAACAGCAATGGTGCTCTTAAACTGATATGAAATAAGGGATTCTGGTTACTACTTGGAGACTGTTGCATAGTGTATATCATTTTTACCATGACCATATTTCACCAATCCATCCATTTCACTTGAATCCTGATTTCAGACTCCAAAATTAGAGAGAACATGTCAGCTGTAATATTGGATGACTGCTATTCTTTCTTTCACAGCAAAAATAATGTTCTGTAGCCGGCGCTTTAGAGACAATTTCCAGTTCAGTGCTCCTTTGATGTGCTCTATGTGTATCTGAAAAGTTGCATGTATAGAAAGCACTGTATGTTGTAATGTACATACAGTACGTGTTGTAACAGGAATGTAATTATTGCACTCCAGCACATTAGCAGTCCATTTGAAGCAGCTTTACAGTTGGTGGTTTATGAGCCAGATCAGCTCCTGGAGAGCTGAGAGAGGTTTTTGTACAGATTTGTATCAAAATTCCAAAAAGGTCATTTTTCATTACAGAGATTTGTAATAGGTTACAGATCTGTACCTGTTTCAGAGTTTCGCTGTGGCACCTGACGTAACCAATTGGACCTGCGGAATTAAAATCCTCTTTTTGGTGTGTCTCATACCTTGTCTGGCTCCAAAGTGGGCATGTTCAATAATGTCATTCCAATTGTGGGTGCTTTTCTAATAGTGTCCCACATTAAAATTAGCGGGTCAGATATAGGGTCAGTCCTGCTATAGGCATGTCTGATACCACATCACTCCCACCCTTCTGTTAATTTACAATTCACCATCAAGTAAGAGCTGTTTAATCAGAATCAACAGCCGGCAAGTTGAGGACAGGCCACCTAAAGATCTGTGTGCTGATGCTGCACAGCTGAAGTTTGATAAAAGTCTGAACAAGCAAGAATATCAATAATGTTATGAACACGCACTGGAGGAGTTCAGCTGGAATGAAAACCAGCAGACTGTGTTCCTGCAGCCCCAAAGCTGAGAGCCACTGCTCTGATTTATTTTCATGCCCAGGGAAATGTGAGAATGACTGTCAGTGAGACTGACCTCTGGAGGGGCTCTGCCTGGGCTTACAGCACTCCAGTCTGTAGAGATCACTGTGCTTTGGAAAGAAGAGTCCAGAGGCCCTGCAGGCTTTTTGAAAGCTCCATCTTTACTTGATGAATGGATTCAGCAGATACTTTGTCGTTCACACGCCGGGCCGCCCTCACAGCGGACTTCCTGGACATCTCAATCCCCGCGTGGGGCAGAGTGGTATGTTCCCCCGTGAAGCAGACTCTCTGAAAGGGCACCAGCAGGTCCTGGTGATAATCTGTCAGTTGGAAGGGTGTGAAGAGCACAAAGGCACCCAGGCTGGACTCATCCAGGCTCCACTACTTCACCAGCCCGCCTTCGTACAGAGCACGGACACCCTCACCATGGATGGGAGGCCTCTTCACTCCTCCCCAGGAAGAACAGAGACTCGTCCAACCAGGTAAGAGACGCCAGGGGAGAGGGGGGTTAAATCTGATGCTTAGTGTTGTGTCGCGCACAGCGTTTGTTTGGGTTTTACTGCTTTATGGTACTTATATGCCTTGGCGGGTTTTTGCCATTCTGTGTCAGTTACGAGTTATGCACAATAAAGAGCAGACCTCTGTGAAAACTGTCCACCTCATTCCCTGGTCTATTGCGGTGTAACACTTAGAGTCGCCTTGGCCGTGCTTGTGAACAGGAGGGAGTCCGCCGCTGTTGTTTTGACTGAGTTGTCTGTTTGTGTTTGTACGCAACCTGGACACCTCCTCTGGTCTGGTTTATTTCCAACACTCTTGAATCCAGAAGCACACAGCTGCTTCGAAGGTCTTTACTCACAGCCTGAGGCAGCAGATCTGTGCCTTCATCTCTTTTGTAAAACCTGATGGAAACAGATCAGACGGACAGATCATTTTTATTTTCCTTCCCATTTCCCAGTACTGTCAATCTGAAAGCATTGTAAATATTAATATGGTTTCTGTATTCAAATTACTAGATTTCTCAGGACTATAATAAGTCATCTCAACACTTTTTAATCAATTTTCTCTTTGTTTTAGGGAAGAGTCACCAGTTCTAATAGAAATTTAGAGCGGCAGAAATTCTCATTCAGACATTCTGTATCAGGGATCCTACTGTACTGTATAGTTCTTAAGGAATAACAACATCCAAGAATCAGGGGCTTTGCAGATGTTTGATTATTTAATTATAAAAAGTTTTGGTTTTATCTGCTTTGTTAAGAGGTGATCGAATGAGAACGTTCGACCTTCAAAAAGAAGCAAGTGAACCCCAAAACCACCAATGCAGAAACAGACAGAAGGAATATTGAAATACTTAAATAACATTAAAGGAGAAGGCAAACATTAAATATGTGGGACACTCTGAGACAGAGATTGACCATTTGCCTGTGTGTCACCTGATCGACACTGTTTGTCCCAGAGAGTAACGGGCCGACAGTGTGTACTGTCTCAATCTTTTTGTCAAGATACCTGTTACTGACTGTGAGCAAGCATTTTACAGCCAGAACTGATCTGTCCTTAATTAAGAAATGGTATATATATTTGAGACATGTTAAAACAAAACGGGCAGATTACAGGTATAAATCGAAAAATGCTAGGCTTTTTATGCATTTTATTTGAGTACTTTGTATGTGAGTAAAAATACAGTTTGTATGAATGATTTTTTATTGTTGCCTGGTAGCACTGGAGCCCTGGATTCAATTTCCGGGATGATCACTGTGTGGAGTTTGCATGTTCTCCCCAGGATCACGTGGGTTTCCCACCAGGTGCTCTGGTCTCCTCCCACCATCCAAAGACATACTGGTAGAATAACTGGCTGCTGGGAAAATTGACCCCGGCGTGAGAGTGTGTGTGTTTATGTCTGTCTGCCCTGCAATGGAATGGCTTTCATATAGAGTGTATCCTGCCTTGCACCCTTTGCAAGTAATGCATGTAATGTAGAATCATATTGTATTCTGTATATATGTGGTTGTTTTTTTCTTGTATTTGTCATTTTTTTGTATCTCTGTTATTTCAAGCACACCACAAAAGAAAAGGTTTGGTTTGGCATGATGTTTACGTTGACATTCTGCCCCATTATAAGTTAAAGTGGTTAGGAAATGGATGGATGGACTTTCTGTCCCACCAGGAATCATGGTTCTTGTGAGCATGATCAATACCAGAGATATGAGATGTGATCAGTATCTTGCTTTTCAGCCTCATAATCAATATGATTTAAATGAGAAATAATATAATTATATTTCTTTGAATATTGTGACTGTTTTAAAGGTCTCTTACAGTACTAAAATAAACTTGTAAGTGCACCTGCAGTAGGTCCCAGCTGCAGCAGTGCAGTTGCTGTGCAGTCCTGCTGAGGGAGGTTTTTGTATGGCTGTGTAACACTGTGTTAACAGTTCTTTGCTGTTGATGTAGTGCCAACTCTTACAGTAATAATCTGCTGCATCTTCAGCCTGGACTCCTGTGATGGTCAGATTGAAGTCAGTCCCAGATCCACTGCCACTGAAACGCTCTGGGATCCCAGTATGACGGGTAGTTGCATAAGAGATCAGGAGTTTAGGAGCTTCTCCAGCTTTCTGTTGGAACCAGGCTAGGTGATTATTACGCACTGCAGCACTGGTCTTACAGCTCACAGTGACTGTTTGTCCAGGGAGAATATATTTCACTGCTGGAGTCTGAGTCACAGTAACCTGTCCACTGGATTCTGTAAACAAGACAAAACACAGGACATGCAGCAATTTAACTTGAATGCTTTAGTCTCTTTTAGCTATTTTACACTGTTCTGTTATACTCTGTCACAAATGTAAAAAAAAATAAGTCAGCATCCAGTCAAGTATTAAATTATACCTTTAGCAGAGATGAATAGCGTCCAGATGAAGATGGTGATGAAGGTCATTGTTGCTGTTGGTTCTGTTGCCATGAAGGGCAGCTCTCAGTCATGAAGTGTTAAACTCACAGGGCTATAAACACTCCCAGAGCACTGAAGCATGTGCTGCCAATGCAAAGTGTCTCTTCTATGCAAATTGTCTTCCTGGGTTGAGCAGCACTTGTTGCCAGTCAGTGCTGGAAACACAGGCTTGGTGCTGTGTATTGTGAGAGAGCAAGAGGAGCAGTTTGCATGAACACTCCCAGGACAGCAGGACTAGACAGAGGGCAGCTTTATAAAGAGCAGAGAATGAGACACAATCAGCTGAGCCCTTATTCCACTCAACACAGTTGGAATGGAGTGGAGAATGGAGAGTCTGGTTAAAGCAGCACTTGGCTCTGTGTGCTCAGACACATCAGGACTGAAGGATTAAAGATCAGAATTATAAGGCATCAGTTAACTTTTTCTTAAAGTCAGGTGAGTAAGTCCCTCCTCAATTTCAGCACTTTGTGTGGGGGCTGGAGAGCGAAACATTGAACAGGACATCTCTTGACTTCAGGGAGAGACTCTAGGGTAGTGATCCCTCTTGTGGAACCAAAGTTATAGTTTGTTTAAATGAAAATAAATTTACTGAAATCTCCCCCCTATAGATTGTCTTTTCACCTGAAAATGCAGCCAGAAAATTATTCCTATACATTGTGTTTCAACATGGAGCACATGCTTGTCTTGCCTGCTTAGATAAAATGATCAAAGAAGGTACAAACTGTTCAGAGAAACAGGGATACAAAAAAACAGGGAGGCTAGTGGGCCCATCTTGCTGTCTCGTTTCCAGTTAGGTAATTGGAAGACTGTTGTTTGAATTTTCTGTTGTTGTGCCCTTTTAGAACACACTTCACCCAGATTGCTGCAGTAAAATGCTTGGATGGATCAATGGCAGTCTTAAAAATGACAGCCAAACTAATTGGTGATTTTTGATGATTAGTGGTGTTCTTCCAGCCTCTTCTTGAATAGAATCACCTTCAACACAGCAGCTATGACAGTTTGTGCCACACACCTACACTTCTGTGTTTAAAGAAGTACTTTCTGTTTTCAATCCTATAAAATCTCTTTCCTCTCCTATTACTTTCCCAGAATCCAGCCTTGATCCAGGTGTTGATCTTGACATAGGATATTTGATAACCTTAGACCCTTTCAGGATTTTGAATTTTCAATCCCAATTCCTCTCTTGTGCTCTCTGTTTTCACTGTGAATAATGTCTGAGGTGCATTTGGCTTCATTCAAGATGTTTTGGCCACAATATTTCACCAGGGGGGCTGGAGAATAGGACATCTGTGACTTCAGAGAGATAGTCTGGGAGAGTGTGCCCTCTGGTAGCACCAAAGCTACCACCTCAGCTGTGACAGCTTGTTCCATGCACCTACACTTCTGTGTGTAAAGAATTACCTTCTAGTCTCAATGCTATAAACACTCTTTCCACTCTGTGGTGGCTCAAGCCAAGGCTTTGTCCAGGGCCTCTCCTGGGAGTGAGAATTGGACATACCTGGCTTCACTGCCTGGTCAGTGTCCTGTGTGACTGGAATGCCACTGGAGCTCATGTGATTGGTCCAGTGAGCAAGGCCAGCCCTGGGCACAGGAGAACTAGGACACTGCTCAGGGCCCTGAGGCCACCAGTGGGCCCCCTCAACATGCAACAGAACATCTTTTTAATCGGCAAGTTTTTAAGTGAGAAAAAAAAGTCCCTATAGTGGCTTCTGTTGCTGCTGTGGCTTATCCTAAAAAATGGCAAATCATAATAATGAACGTAATGCTTCCGAAGCACAGAAAAAAATAGTGGGATAAGTGATCGCAAAATAGAGGTGCACTCAAAGTATTATAATAATGCATAATATGCATGATAGTGTAAAACATTGTATTTTATTATGTTTTGAATCTGTCAGATCAATGTAATTAGCAAGCCGTTTCAAGTCCCAGTCAATGCTGAGGGCAATCTTTTTCCAATTATAGAATGTAAGTTGTATACTGTTTGACTTGTATTAATTTTAAACTGTATTACAGCATATTAAATATTGAACTAATTAAAGAGGAGGTATATTTTACAGAAGCAAGATTGGTCAGTTGGATATATAAAACATAGTTTATTATTATACTGTAGCTTGTGAACGAATTGGGCCTCTTTCAGGTTTACTGTATATAATCTTCTTAGTGTAGACTGTAGTTCAGGACCTGTTAACTGATAGTAATTGTTTTTTATCTATCTGTCTGTCAGAGAGTTAGTGTAAAAATACTTATCAGTTACTTTCAAAAATAGAACTGCCTTGCATGAGCACTTGAGAAACACTACAGAATTGAAAAAGATGGAGGATCATTGCCATTTAACTATTTCCAGGCAGCACTAAAAGAAATAAGGCCATGCATTTGTAGCTTTTTCGATTGGTCCTGACATTGTTTCTTTTTCTGCTCACACAAAACACAGTCACTTTCATTATTCTGATGAAAAAAAGGTTTGTTTTTGCAAAATGTTCATGATAATGAAATCTCCAGCAACAGACCTCACTAAAATGCACACTGAATATCAAAAAGCCATGTTACAAAGGGTGAGAAGAGGTACAGTACAGAGCAGAACTCTTTAATTATTATTATACTCTGGGCTCTTGTTTGGATTTTTTACTGTATCAGATGCCAGCAATTGCTTATTGCTTCTATTTTCACACAAAAAGGGCAGGGTAATTAGATCTGTTAGCCAACCATTTAAACTGCTTCTAATGCAGATAGAATAAACGCTGAATGTGCGTTTCTTTCTGCACAGGATGCTGCTGAAGGACAAGGCTATGCTTTCCCTGAGCTTGTGGAGAGCAACCAGACAAGCCAGCGAAGACCTCAGTGCTGTCACTGCCCAGCTAGTGAGGACTGTGCTCATGTCTGGTTTCCACAGCACAGCTACTGGTGTTTAAGCCCTCGGGATATATTCACAAGACATCAGGCTCTGAAGACCATCAGCAGTCAATCCAGTGCTTCCTACATTCATCAGAACGAAGTATTCAGAATTAGAATTAGAATTAGAATAACACTTTTCTCAGCCTCTTCCTAAATTTACATTGTTAGCACTTACAGCTGTATTTTTAAAGAGGTGTAACTGGTATGGAATTAATTACATTATTTTTTCAAACAGGAAAAAATGTATACTTTTTTGTTCAGATGCAGCCATTCAAAACAAGCGGGCGATACTGCATTATTTTGCGATGCGCTTTACACAATGTACCGCGAGTTACCGTAAATTCTCCTATAGTACCGCAAGTAAAATAATAGTATCCGGAATTTCCGCAAGGTGGAGCTAATAAAGCTCAACCTCTCATGTTTGAGCTGTCGCCATCAAAGTCTTTAACGAAGATATTACTAATAGTATTAAAAATGAATGACCTTGGACAAGCTGTAAAGTCAAAGTATTGCCCTGGTCCACATTCTTTTTTTCATTGACCGTCTTTGTAAAAGTAACACCACAGCATATCGCAATCACGCATTTGTTTCCAATCATGCAAAGTACTGTAATTTTTGAGAATCTCCGATTCACCATGCCTTTCACATGTTCATAAAAAAGATTGATTTAGGAGCATAAACATATTACTGTATGCAAACTGTACTGTATACAGTATGTATATGTATATGTATATTTAATGTCTTTACTGTGCCCATTTAAGTATTGAATTTTTATATGGAATTTTACCACTGAAGGGAAATCTTAGTAGCTGAGCATAAAAAGAATAGGAGCATACTGTAATGCGTGTGAAGGCCATAAACGATATTAATTTTGGAACATAAACATACAGTAAATGGCTGGTCTCGGTACTTTAAAGAAAAAATACACACCAGTATTCCATTTCTCCCTAAACATTTTAAGCATCAAAGTCTTTAACTAACGTGATACCGGAGTCAGCAAGCATACTTTTAGAATTTGATTAAAAGGAAATATAATATGGAATAGCATATTAGAAAGAAAGAAATTAATAACGATATAATTATATTTATGTAACGCAACACAAGAATAGTACATGCTGTACGATGTCTGTTGATGTCTGTTGATTAGGTTCCTGACTCCTATATCACACGTTGCCTGTTCAAATCCAGCTTTTAACAAACATTTCTTTGAAAAAATAAAACGTTTCCCTGGCTCAGAGATTAAACAAAACTTCACTCGCACCAAACAAATTTAGATTTCTAAATATCACAACATGATCGAATTTAAGTCATTTTAATAACAATGAATAGTCACCTATGCGTTACAATATAAACATTTATATTGATTTAAATCGCGTTTAAATCGCCTTTATTTAAAACCCATAAATAAAGCTGATACTGTTTAGACTTTTAATTATTTAAAACTGTATTACAGCAGCACAATGCACAATGCAACGTAAATCGCTATCTTTGTCTTCTGCGTAATAATGTTAAGAAATAAGAAATTAGATTTCTCATAAATGCGCCTTATGATAAGGTTGTTTAATGACAAAGTATTGTTTATCTCATGGCTAAATAGTCAATGAAAAAAAGAATGTGGACCAGGGCAATACTTTGAGTTTACAGCTTGTCCAAGGTCATTCATTATTAATACTATTAGTAATATCTTCGTTAAAGACTTTGATGGCGACAGCTCAAACATGAGAGGTTGAGCTTTATTAGCTCCACCTTGCGGAAATTCCGGATACTATTATTTTACTTGGGGTATTATAGGAGAATTTACAGTAACTCGCGGTAGACTGCGTAAAGCACACCGCAAAATAATGCGGTATCGCCCGCTCGTTTTGAATGAATGCATTTGTACAGTAACTATGTTCATGCACAAACAGTGGCATGTTACATTATTAATTTGGGTGTCTCCTCTTGCCAGAAAGCTCTAAATTGCATTTTGAGTGTGGTTTTTGACTTTTTTTAAATTGCAACCCGTAAATAAAGCTGCTACTGTTTAGACTTATATTAGGATTTAGACTTATATTAGGATTATATACTTTGTGAAAAGTGATAGTCTTTTAACCTTTTCTGTGAATTCGCTTGTTATCTAACAAATGCATAGAATTTGATTAACAGATAATATAATATGGAATTGCGTATCTAAACAAATTAATAACGATATAATTATATTATATCGAAATATATAATTATATTATATAATTAAAACCGAGGTCCTGACTCTCTGTGGTCATTAAAAATCCCAGGGCGCTTCTCGAAAAGAGTAGGGGTGTAACCCCGGTGTCCTGGCCAAATTTCCCCCCTGGCCTTTACCCCATCATGGCCTCCTAATAATCCCCCTCTATGAATTGGCTACATTACTCTGCTCTCCTCCCCACTGATAGCTGATGTGTGGTGAGCGTTCTGGCGCACTATGGCTGCCGTCGCATCATCCAGGTGGATGCTGCACATTGGTGGTGGTGGAGGGGAGTCCCCATTACCTGTAAAGTGCTTTGAGTGGAGTGTCCAGAAAAGCGCTATATAAGTGTAAGCAATTATTATTATTATTATTATTATTATTATTAATGTACTGTCTGGCGGAATAAACTGAAGAGGTTAGTTAATGCGACACGGAATTATTAAGAATTATCACCTCTTTTTACAATTTAGAACAAATGAGAACATTCCACTCAGTGGGCGGTGCATTGTTATCTCAATCACCTGCTAATTCGTTTTACAGCACTGGACGACAGGAAAATGTGACTGTATCTGTACAGAATGTGTGTTTCAATCAATACAGTAATTGATTAAAATTGCAATCGCATGTTTAATTAAATGCCTTTTTGATTCACAATCTGAAAATTAAAACCGCAGTAAAGTCACCTTGAATTAAAAATAACGATTTTGGCACGCCTGTAGCATTTTCACATAACCTCCTAGAGTTGTGAGAACACTTGCTTTGTGTATAAAGTACATTGTGAATGTTTTCACAGCCTTCACTTTGTCGTTTTTATGCCATTTTTTTGACCACGCATGAATATTCTTATGTCCGTATCTTCGCAAGGGAATCAGTGTGACTTTTAATACTAATTAAATGACCGCAAGCACTTTCCACCCCCTCTACATTCTCAGAGTAGAACAGACTAACCTTCTAATGTCCACCCCCCACGGACAGGAAAAGTGCCCACAGGCACTTAAACTTAATATGGTCAGTAACAGTAAACAGTAACATGGTCAGAAGGAGCACGTACAAACATTTCCGAAATAACCACATGTAAGACTCTGGTGCTTAAAACGTTTAGGGAGAAAGTGGAATACTGGTGTGTATTTTTTCTTTAAACTACCAATACCAGCCATATACAGTCTGTAACGTAGGGATTTCTATATGTCTTTATATAGTGGTTACATTAGTGATAAAGGATAAACTTTTAGCTTCAGTAACATGTACGCCGTATCGCATACATGTTTGTTTTGGGTTTTGCTTGTTCACATATCTCCCCTTTTTATAAAACGACATGGTTGAAAACTGTTCCAGAGCCACTGTTGTTTCATCAGTGAAAAGTACATCATGAAATGCCTCTCCCTGTTCAATCCACTGGAAAAAAGAAAAGGAGCATAAAGCGTCTGATGGTTATAAACAATATTAATTTAGGAACAGCATCAGAGATATGTTTTAACTGCACTGCATCGGAGAGAATACCATAGTGTGTTTTTTTTTACTCCCTGGCGGAAACTGGCTTCCATAAGAATCAGTATGGCTCAGAGATTAAATAAAACTTCACTCGCACCAAAAAAATTTAGATTTCTAAATATCACAACATGATCGAATTTAAGTCATTTTAATAACAATGAATAATCACCTAGGCGTTACAATATAAACATTTATATTGATTTAAATCGCGTTTTGATTTAAATCGCAAACGCGGGGTTTAAATATATGTATTTTATGATTCACAATCAGACAAATGCAACATAAATTGATATCGTTGTCTTCTAAGTATCTTAATAAACTTTCAGCATAGCTTTCTCCCCGTTTAGATTTATTTTTCTTGGGATCTTGGGATCAAACATGGAAAGATTAGATTGTAATCGTTTTTATTTTTTAAATACATTTTAGAAAAGTGTAATCTATACTAAAAAGCTGTACACCACCTGCTATAAAGATACATACTGTAATACTTTCGGGCTCGGATAGGACAGACATAAGAACTCAGACTTGCGGAGTTAAAGCAAGTTAAAGCCTTGATTTTATATATCACCTTTAAAAGTGGTATCTCAAAGCAAAGTAAATACCCAACACTGATTGTACCCATCTGTTATGCTAATAAAGCACCTTGAATTGAATTGAGAGGGGGGGGCGAACGAGCGAGAGAGCACAGCCAGGACAGACAGGCAAATAAGATACACTCCACAGACATTCACAACAGCGACATATCATAAAACTTTTGCACATATTGTTAAATTATTATTTGTTTTTCAGGAAGTTAAAAAAACACTTGAATTACTTATCCAGTCTCTCGCAATAAAATTATTTTTCAAGCAATGCAACTACCGTTGGGCAACGTGTTTTTTTTTAATTCAACATTGATAGCCACATCTTAAATCTTGTCAGTCAGCTCTTTTTTCTCTATTTGAATTGTGGCGATTCAAACAACCTGGGATAACAAGTGGTCTCAAAGTCACTGAGCTCACAGAGCTTCATCAACAGATGACAATTCCCTTAGTCCTTCTTTAGTCTTCCTGAAATTGTCAAATTATGAGTGAATAAAAGCATTTTATTAAAAACGTAATAACAATTATTATTTAAATTATTTGTTTAATTTAAAAACTCCCTTGCTTTTAACAGAGCGTTTCATAATTTCTAACTACGAAAATTATTTAAACTGCGACACTTATCATTCAACCAGAGCTCGAAATATCACAAGGATCCTCAAGAGCACAGCAAAGACTGTATTAAAAGAATACTAGTGACAAACTAGTATACTTTAGATCTTTTTTTCTGAACCGGGGAAAATCTGATCATGTTTCTCTATAACAATAATAAAAAACATTATTTTACATATCACCTTTATGTGATATCACCTTAAGGACAGCACATACAAGGGTTAATTGCACAATGGACCGCACAAAGAAATTTAAAATAGTCTTCTTTAGGTGTGAGGGCAGGAGTGGATCGCAGAAGGCATAATCAGCAAATTAGGAAAACAAAGAACAGGACAGGCGAGACGTTTATCCAGAGAGCGAATGATCAGAAAAAGGAACAGCTGTTACGCCCAGGTTTTACGCTCTCTCTCTCTGCTGAATGAATAAAAGCATTTTATTAAAAACGCGTTTGTGTTTGTCTGGGTATTTACTTTGTAATCTGTGGTTTACATCTACTGTATTGCTTTGAGATGCCACTTTTAAAGGTGATATGTAAAATAAAGTTTTTTATTATTGTTATAGAGAAACATGATCAGATTTTCCCTGGTTCAGAAAAAAGACGATTAAAATCTGTAATCTTTCCACTTGTATGTCATCGGAAAATACAAGAAGTTTCTGCTTTTTGTAAGGATGGTATCAAAAAGTAATCTAAGTGGTGAGAAAGCTGTGCTCCTCAAAGCGCTTTACAGGATAAAAACAATAACAACAATAGTGTTAGGCTGGGCAAACGATTTTTTTATAGAAATACAAAATGAGATATAATGATGTGTTCCGGTTTAGACATTAAAGAGTACAACCCCTTTCTCTGTGGGAGTGCTAGCTGTGACGAATTAAACCGGTTTCACAGGTATTTTCAAAGTAAAAGGGGGCGAGATTTCCAGCGAAAGACACCTCCCCCCTCCAAAACCAAGGAAGTACAGTACTTAGTAGTTAAGAAAGCTAGGCTCCTCAATGAAATCGCTTTAACATGCTAATGCATTGGTGTAACAAACCGGGCATGGCAAGCTTCTAATGTCAACTCGACTACGGCGAAAGGAACCCTTCTTTCATTGGAAGAAAATTAACATATTCTAGCCCTTAATGAATTAATAGCAAACATGGTTTACATAAAATACATTTTTCCAAGAAAGTTTATAATAATACAATCTATAGTTGAAATCTGAGCCTAAATAAAAAGAAAAAGCATTTTCAGAGAGCAATTACGCTGTGTTTATGTAGAAAAAGTGATTAGGTTTATGAGCAATCTAATTACTTATTTGTTTAAAACGCTATATAAAATAAAGTTTATTATTAATTTGCTGGACAGAGCGGTGAACATTATTATGGATAAGACAAAGATAACGATCCTGATCAGTTTAGAAATCTGCGTACACTGTAAGGTTTTTACTTCTTAAACTTTTAAAATACACGTTTCGAATAGAAAGAAATCATCTTCCTGGTACAGTATGTATAGCAAACCAGCACGTCTTTTTTCTCCAATCAGAGGGGTTAGACGCTTGGTTAAAAGCAAAGAAGATTTGTCTGTTATAGTGGACATAAAAACAAGAGTTTGCTGGTATTATATCCTAGAAGACATAGATCGGCGCCAGACCGGGAGAATGCCCGCAGCGTAAAAGAAAATGCCTGATGAACTAGGGATTGGACAGTTTCCAAGTGCTTGTACAATCGATGGAAATGTTCAAATAAATGTGCAAAAGAAATAAAATAATCATTTATTTCTTTATCATATTGGCTAGATAATGTCCTCTCTTTGCTAGTTAGTGGCTGTGTTTCTGCGTTGTGTAGCAACGGGTGACTGTTCTCAGGCGGAAGATGTAAACAGCTTAATTTTTGTGTTAAATATTTATTTTTTTTAAATTAAAATTCATTCCATACAGCAATTTGGGTACCGTTTCATAAAACTTTCATGCTTAAAATGTTTAGGGAGAAATGGAAGACTGATAATGGAATGGAATGGAATGAATGATAAGTGTCGCAGTTTAAATAATTTTCGTAGTTAGAAATTATGAAACGCTCTGTTAAAAGCAAGGGAGTTTTTATGTCCGTTGCAGTAAAAGAAAATGCCTGACAAAGTAGGGCTTGGACAGATTCCAAGTGCATTTTTGCAATTTACGTTGCATTGTCCATTGTGCTGCTGTAATACAGTTTAAAATATGTTTAAACTGTATCAGCTTTATTTATGGGTTGCAATTTAGAAAAAGTCAAAAACCGCACTCAAAATGCAATTTAGAGCTTTCTGGCAAGAGGAGACACCCAAATTAATAATGTAACATGTCACTGTTTGTGCATGAACAAAGTTATACTGCTATTTCCTTAGATAAGCGATTAAAAAAATACATTTTTTGAATCCCCAGGGGAACACATTCCATAAGATTCAGCGCTTTTATATATCGCCTTTAAAGGTGGCTTCTCAAAACGCTTTACAGGATAAAAACAACAATAACAGCAACAACAACAATATTGTATTTTATTGCACTTTGAAAACCAAGTAATAACTTAACTATATGTGCAAACGTTTTATGATATGTCGCTGTTGTGAATGTCTGTGGAATGTATTTGCCTGTCTGTCCTGGCTCTCTCCCTCAATTCAATTCAATTCAAGGTGCTTTATTAGCATGACAGATGGGTACAATCGGTGTAGGGTATTTACTTTGCTTTGAGATTCCACTTTTAAAGGTGATATATAAAATCAAGACTTTAACTTGCTTTAACTCCGCAATGTATTTAAAAAATAAAAACGATTACAATCTAATCTTTCCATGTTTGATCCCAAGATCCCAAGAAAAATAAATCTAACTGGGGAGAAAGCTATGCTGAAAGTTTATTAAGATACTTAGAAGACAAAGATATCAATTTATGTTGCATTTGTCTGATTTTGAATAAAAAAACACATATATTTAAACCTGTGTTTGCGATTTAAATCAAAACGCGATTTAAATCAATATAAATGTTTATATTTTAACGCCTAGGTGACTATTCATTGTTATTAAAATGACTTAAATTCGATCATGTTGTGATATATAGAAATATAAATTTGTTTGGTGCGAGTGAGGTTTTATTTAATCTCTGACCAAGGGAAACGTTTCATTTTTTCAAAGAAATGTTTGTTAAAAAAAGTCATGGTTCCACAGTGGGATTCAATCACAGACCATGTGACATGGGAGTCAGGAACCTAACCCACAGCGCCACCGGCAAGGTCACATGCAGAGTGTTGAAAAAGCACTACAGAAACATTATCAACAGACAATGTACAGCATGTACTATTCTTGTGTTGCGGTACATGAATATAATTATATCGTTATTAATTTCTTTAGATACGCGATTCCATATTATATTCCCTTTTAATCAAATTCTAAAAGTATGCTTGTTGACTCCAGTATCTCGTTAGTTAAAGACTTCGATGCTTAAAATGTTTAGGGAGAAATGGAATACTGGTGTGTATTTTTTCTTTAAAGTACCGAGACCAGCCATATACTGTATGTTTATGTTCCAAAATTAATATCGTTTATGGCCTTCACACGCGTTACAGTATGCTCCTATTCTTTTCATGCTCAGCTACTAAGATTTCCCTTCAGTGGTAAAATTCCATATAAATATTCAATATTACAACGGGCAGATTAAAGACGTTTAATGTAAATCTTTCTACAACAGACCAATGGATCACGAGTGCCCCTGTCGGTCAACCAATCACGTACCGCGGTACCGCGCGTCATCGTGCGTCACAATGCACGACACCGTAGCCAATTACCTCCGGTACGTGTCTGTACCGTGAACTTTGAATGGCTGCATCTGTACAGTAATGTTTATGTTCCTAAATTAATATCGTTTATGACCTTCATATGCGTTATGCTCCTCTTCTTTTTATGCTCAGCTACTAAAATTTCCCTTTAGTGGTAAAATTCCATATAAATATTCAAAACTAAGGCGATTTAAATGTGCACAGTAAAGACATTAAATGATGAAATCTTTTCACTACCAAAAGTGGCTTGTGGGTAGATTACCGTACCGCGGGTTTGTACCACGCATTTTGAATGGCTGCATCTGTATATAAGTGTATATATATATATAAGCTATTATAATTATTATTATATGTATTAGTATTGGGAAAATGGAAGTGGAATTACTGACATTGCTTAATGTATATGTCCCACCTGGTAGTGATTTTAATTTTTATAAAAAAAATGTTCGATTTGATGGCTAATGCACAAGGGATACTGATTTGTGAGGTGATTGGAATGTGCGTCTTAACCCAGGCTTGATTCTACAAATATATCTTCTCAGAGGGCTAATTCATTGCATAAAAAGATTAATTTACTAAAGGGGGAAATGGGAATAATAGATCTCTGGAGCGATGTCTATCCAAGTGGGCGTGATTACACTCACTATTCCTTCCCTCATTCATTATATACAAGGATTGATTATTTTTATATATACCAGAGAGATAGTCATAGGATTCAATGTTGCGATATTGGCAGAATTGATTTTTCAGACCATGCTCCTACTGTATGTCATTGTCCAACCGATTAAGTAACAATCGATACAAACAGGTAAATACTTATGCAAGTAACATATTTTGTTTTTTTGATCATGTTTGCTGTTTTTAGAGACATAACTTCTTTCACCCATAAAACTGAAACAGGGTTTCTACGTACTGGTGCAGGTACTGGCTGTGCAGTTGATAGAGAGAGCCTCCTGGAACATCAGTCTGCGCTGGAGAGTCACAACAATCTGGACTCTGAGGGGAAAGTGATTTAAAATAAGTTATAAAT
The DNA here is from genome assembly GCF_040954835.1 of Lepisosteus oculatus. Lineage (NCBI taxonomy): Eukaryota > Metazoa > Chordata > Actinopteri > Semionotiformes > Lepisosteidae > Lepisosteus > Lepisosteus oculatus. The sequence goes on from NC_090713.1 coordinate 7,698,713, forward strand.
GTTTATAGATTGTGAATCTATAGGGTATAAGCACTCAGAATAACCTGAGTGTGACAGTCAGGGTGAGTCACTGCTTAAGAGGAGCCAGCTGTCAGTTGTTATAGTGCTGATGCTGGACAGCTGAGCTCCTCCCTGTTTAAATATCTGGCCTCTTGTCAGCAGGGTGTGAAGCAGCCAGGAGAGCTAGATAAGGAGCATACCTGCACTCTGTAGAACAGCCCAGTATCTGAAAGAAAGACTGAGAGAAATACAGAGAGAGGGAGGGATTCTGTCCAGTTGCACTCATTATTTTTAAACAGCTTGCAACACCTAGATAATACTGTACATTTTTCATTAACTCAAAGGTTGTAATTGCATATTCAGGCATAATATTTAGAAAGATAATATTCTTTTTCAGAAAAGAAGGTTTCCTCTTCATCTTCACATTCAGGCAGGAGCCCCAGTGTCCCCAGCAGTAAAATCAGTGACATCATTGTCCTGTGTGTCAGTGACTCTGAAAGGGCTGTGTTTTACCTAGAAGTTAACAGAGTCATGTTTCCCACAATTGTACTCATGTGTGTGGGGTCACCTGCTGAAAATCAGCACTGCACAGCCAAACAAAAATGTGAAAGTGAATGTACAGTACAAAAGACTGTTCAAAGATTATATGTAATTGGCATTAAAATGCATGTTTTTTTAAGTTTCCCTTGTATTTCATTAAATGGTGGTATTGGGAACCCAGCTTGTACCCCTTCGGATTGCAGTCGCTCTCCTAGTGACAGCAGCAGGAGCAGAGAAGAACTTTTTGAAGCTCAAGTTGATTAAAACATACCTGAGGTCTAAATTACAGGCAAATTAATTTATAGATTTAATAAATCTTTCCCATCTGCTTAGCCTGACTGATCTCATCTGCCTTGGTATTGAGTGCACTTGTATTTTTCAAAATTTCTTACATAATTTTATATTTATTCCTGCAATTCCTTTCTACAAAGGTTTCAGTGCAGTACTCTGATTTAATCAAATTTGGAAGTAACAGAGATCCTGTTTGTCATTATGTATTGTTGTTAATGCTCCTTTGTATTACTTTCAATGTTAGAATATGTTATCTTTGTAAAAGGTGTGCCTCATGTGTCCTGTGTATAAGTTCGTTATTATGTGTTACGTTCTGTTTTTTTTAACTCCCCTCCCATGCGGGAATCCATTTTTGGAAGTGGGCGTTGTCACACCCTGTACACCTAGAGGGTGCTGCTCTCCTGTCCTGTTCCTAGTTCCCTGTGATTATTCATGTCTTTCTGGTGTGTCTTGTTGTGTAGCCTATTTACTTCCTGCTTCTGTTCTGCTCCTCGCTCAGCATTGAGGTTCGGATGTCCTGAGACCCGCCTAGCACCAGGTCACTCCTGTCCTTGACCTGAGGGCATAGGTTTCTATACGGCATGTCTTGAACAGCTGAACCCGGGCTAACCCCCATCTCTCCGCTATGCGTAGGGTCTTTTATGCTCTCCTGCCATTTCATGGTTCGTCCCTTCTGACATCCGTGACAGGCGTACAGTATGCCTAAATTAAGTCTCTCTCTCTGGATTGGTTGAAGAGAGCGGTCCAGTTTTAAATGCCGGTACAGGACTTCCTCAGATGAGTTTGAAGTGAGGTGTAAGAAGAAGAACGGTGAAAATGAGAGAGGTGTCAGACTTGTTTTCTTAGCTGTGGTGTTGGGATTGTTGTGGCACCTGTGTTTTGTTTATTTTTTTCCGTTATAGCTTAGTTTAGTACAGAGTAGAAAGATAGCTTGGTAAAGACTTTTCTTTGGCTTTGCTTCTTTCTCAGATACATGGGTTGTGGAATAGTGTAGTTAGTTGATTTTTTTACTTCCTAGTTTTTTCCACCATCCTACACATAGGGGTGTATTTCTGTCTGTTAAACCTTGGCTCATATGTTAGTCCCCATTCGCCCCTAGACTGAGCCATATTGGCGACGTAACATATGTGTTCATCAAAGCTGTATAATTAAGGTTTTCTAGTATATAATTCATTTATCTTAAAGTGATATCTTATAATCTGTTATCAATGAAGGCCTGTTTCCTCTCTCATCATGCTGTCTGCAACAACACCTGTGGCTCCCGCCCATCACACTATTACACTTAAAAAGCTCTTGCAATGCCCACAAGAGGGTGCTCATTGCCAACATCAACAGTACCAATATCACTGAGCTGCTCTGTTTCTGTCTCTACCTGGCGTGAGTGGGTTCCAGCCTATCAGTCTTCTTCCTCTTCTCTCCAGCTCTATCAGGCTAATCTCCTTGTCTCCTATCTCCTCTCACACTGGGCATATTTTATCCTCATGTACTTTTCAAAACAACCCACTTTTCACACAACATTATAGGGCAGTTAATAAAAGCTTAACTGTGGCTATCTTTACCTGTACTCGCGAATGAAGAAATGGGACACTTTTACATCCCTGATTTCTTCTGAAAATTATTATATTATATTTGCAAAAGATCTATACATTTGTCAAATTACACTTTGCACAGTGACAATGTAATGAGAAATACATTGCAATGAAAAGCAATATAATTATTAATATTTCATCTGTATTGGTATAATATGGGAACATTTAGATGGTCAGATGAAGATCAAGACTGAGAAAGAATTAAACTGCAAGGAATCTGGGAATCAAACTTATTGAAGGACACTTGGATATCTTTGACTGATCGTGGATGTTTTTTCTGGTTTGAATCCCACCTGTGGAAGGACTCAGAGTGTGTCCTCTCTCTTTTTGCATCTTCTAAATGTTTTTTTGAAACATTAAAAAATAAATTAATTTCATCCCTTTTTTATATCACGGGCAACTTTATTTCTTCAGGAAATATTTTAATACAGAGACGACAGAAGGACAGTGCTGGAGATCTTGAGTGGGTCCTCCCTTGTCTTTAAAGTCTTTTGTACTGTACCACTGATGGTTTCTTTAACTTATAGCTCAAGGGCTGTTTGTTTTACTGCTGCTATCAAACATTCCTAATCAACAGCAGTGTATTCTTTATCTCAGATTTTACATTCCAGGTGTTTACAGCTGCCATTCAAGTGTTTGTACCATACACATCTGTCCCATGTCAATATGGTTGTGCATGTCCCAACATGTGTGGCACAGTTCCATTAAAAGAACTAACTAAAGTAAACCAGAAGCTTAATAATAATAATTGCTTACCTTTATAGCGCTTTTCTGGACACTCCACTCAAAGCACTTAACAAATAATGGGGACTCCCCTCCACCACCAGCAATGTGCAGTATCCACCTGGATGATGCGACAGCAGCCATAGTGTGCCAGAACGCTCACCACACATCGGCTATCAGTGGGGAGGAGAACAGAGTAATGAAGCCAATTCAAAGAAGGAGATTATTAGGAGGCCATGATTGGTAAGGACAAATGGGAAATTTGGCCAGGATGTTGGGGTTACACCACTACTCTTTTCGAGGAACGCCCTGGGATTTTTAATGACCACAAAGAGTCAGGACCTCAGTTTTACGTCTCATCCAAAATACAACACATTTTTACAGTATAATGTCCCCATCACTATACTGGTACATTAGGACCCACATAGTCCACATGGTGAGCACCCTTTGCTGGCTCCACTAACACCTCTTCCAGAAGGTCTCCCATCCAGCTATTGATCAGGCTCATACCTGCTGAGCTTCAGTGGGTTGCCAGTTGTGAGTTGCAGGGTAATATAGCTACTGTCCCAAATGTTTCTTACATTCTGGGTAAATTATTAAGATTGCCAAGTGTAGGATAAAAGACAGAAGACAAGCCAGTTAAAAAAGAGACCAGAACAGAAAGAGAGAAAAGAGTGGATAAGAGGGTACAGAACATAAATTGGTGGTCAGGTAAGAGGTCCTTGTCCAGGTAATCCATAAAGACCAGATTGGAGCTGAGTATTTGTACCTTGCTAAGAGCGAACTATGATTTCCTGAGTGAGGAATCCCTTGGTTAAAAACAGCCTTTCTTGATTAGTTGGTGCATTTTAGAATAGGAAAATAGGTTCCCATTCATTTTATGGCATCCAGACGTAGAGAGAGAAATTTAACCACAGGTTGTAATCTATTTGCTTTAGGCAGTTTTATCTTATTCTAGTAAGCTTAAACAGTAAGAAATGTCAGCAGGTTGTCTGCCCTGCAGGAGTGTCCCAACACTGAGCTCAGTAAATACTGACATTGAGCAAGACCATCTCCTGTTCTTCTGCTGAAGAATTTCCCAAAACATTCTTCAGGTTTTCTCAATTACCAGGTGGCCAAATCAGCTCATGGCCATAACACAGCCAAGTGACAGCAAGCCATATCTCTTTGACTGCAGAAGAAAAGAGGAAAACCAACACAAAACCCAAACAAGCTCCAACTGTTTTCACAGCTCAGATTTCATCTAACTGTCTGTGACATGATTTGTAAACAGGAAGGAGATTTGCATACCTGTGCCGCCTTACTGCTCCAAGCACTTTAAGACTCACAGTGTGGATCAGTCACTGATCAGCCCTTTCAGAGTCACTGACTCACACAGGACAATGATGCAACTGATTCTACTGCTGGGGACACTGGTGCTCTTTGCTCAAGGTGAGGATTAAAGTCTTTGTCTTACTATTGTCTTACTATTAACATGTATGTCCGCAGACTGTACATTACAAGACACTCGTTATCCATCTTGAGTTACACACGACTTTGCATACACTTTCCTGTCGGCTAGCTAGCTCATGAGGGTGCACACTCGGGGCTTGGCTAGCAGTTTCCTATTTTCATACACGCAATACATTATCTCCTCTTATTTCAAAATCCGTTTCTGTTACATGAAGAGACACAAACACAAACTCCGTTTATCTTCATTTGTACTTATCTGTGTGAGAGCGCGCTCTGTCTGTTTGACTCTTCCGTCTTGCTATCCGAATTCCTGGTATGGTGGCCTCTTGGGTCCAAACTCAATACCCGTTTTCAGCTTGGCTTTATAATGTCAACGTGGAGTGGTGCATGCGCCCATCTTCCAGTAAAGGAAGTACCATTTTTACAGGAGGTTAAAAATAAGTGAAATATATTCAGGGTTGGTGTTTTTTTATACATTCTGTTTACACTATTCTTTAAAAGAAAGAGAGAATTCCCATGTTAGGGAAATTAGTTTATCTGGGGTGAAATGCAGCTCCATAATTTTCTAACAGTGGTACAGTCCAAGGGAGCAGGGCCATATGGTACCTATTTAGGAAGGGGGGATAGATCTAACGGGGTTTTAGTCTCGTTATCGCTACAGTGTGGAGCTGATAGAACCTAAGTGTGCTAGAACTCCTGACCTCTTTCTTAGAGAAAGGGTTTTTTTTTTTGCTATATATAAATAGTCTGTGGGAAGCATTGTCATAATATACCATCATCTTTGCACCTAAGCGCAATTGAGCCATCATTTACTTTTAAAAGGACTCACTTGGGCACCCCTCCTGCCCTCCCTGTGACAATGTTTCACATTCCATCATTTTAGTAGTATCATGGCAAAAGGTAAGTTTTAATTCCTTAGTGTAAATGTAGCACATGTGTTTACTGAGACAAGTTCATACACAAATGTTTACTGTATAACAAGCAAGTATTAACAATTCTTTTTGTTACCATCTCACTTTCAGAGTCCAGTGGACAGATTGTTCTGATTGTTCAGTCTCCAGCTCAGTCTGTTCTCCCAGGAAGCTCTGTCTCGATCAGCTGTACAACTAGTCAGTCTGTTAGCAGCTATCTCAACTGGTACCTGCAGAAACCTGGTCAGGCTCCACAGCTCCTGATATATTATACCTCCAACCATCAGTCTGGGATTCCTGACCGTTTCAGTGGCAGTGGGTCTGGGTCACAGTATAAACTAACCATCACAGGAGTCCAGGCTGAAGATGCAGGAGATTATTAATGTCAGCAGGGTGTAAGCTTCCCTTTCACACAGTGATACACGTCTGTACAAAAACCTCTCTCAGCTCTACAGGAGCTGCTCGGGCTTATCAACAGGAACTACAGAGGACTGAGAGCAGCTGCAGAGCTGCTTCTTCTGCATTGAACTGAGCTGGGTTTGTATATCATTTATGAAATGTATTCTTATATTAAATTTTAAAAGTAATCTGTAACAAAAGTACAGTTATTGTTCATAATGTTCTGATACAGAATATGAAAATATGTTATTTTCTTCTAAGAGTTGCATTACTTTACTGTTTTAAATTTACAATAAACAAAAACCTTTTTTCAAGTTAAACAATGAAAGTGATAGAAAGTGGACAAATCTCTAACTAGAGCTAAACATTAGATTTACTCCTCACCAAAATAATATTACAAATGGGGGGTTACAAAAAAGGGAATAGCAGACAATGACCAAGCAGATTATATATAGACAAATATACCCAAACAGTTTATATGATTAGAGGCACATGAGTTCTTTGTTTTCTGGGACAGCTATGGTTGAAAAAGAAATAATGAACACTCACTGGGTTAAACAATATTTATGTCATTTATGTCATTATGTCATTTATGGTTACAATATTTATGTAATTTACATATTTACAATAAAAACTTGTTCAAGTAGGGGCTGCGTCAGCATTCGTAGGCTACAAAGGAACAAGTAAGGATTTATTCCATGCTGAAAAGAGAAGAAGAGAAACAACGTTTTGGTTGTGGAGCCTTCCACAGACACCTGAAGAAGGCTCCACAAATGTTATGTTTCTTTTTTTGTCTTTTCAGCATGGAATAAACCCTTACTTGTCCGTTTACAATAAAAAGAATGTGGATTTTAAAATGGTTAAAACTGTTACATTTATTGTAACATGATGGATTTTGATATGCATATGTTAAAGATGGTGAACCCTAAATAAAGAAACTGCTTTTAAAATTAGCTCTGTAGCATTTAAGACTTCTTTTCCCCCACAGTAGGGTCTTTACAGATGCAGCCATTCAAAGTGAACGGTACAGACACGTACCGCAGGTAATTGGCTGCGGCGTCGCCCATCATGATGCAAGATGACGCGGGATACCGCGGTACGTAATTGGTTGACCGACAGGGGCACTCGTGGTCCGTTGGTCTGTCGTAGAAAGACTTACAGTAAACGTCTTTACTGTGCCTGTTGTAGATATTGAATGTTACCAATGAAGGGAAATCTTAGTAGCTGAGCATAAAAAGAATAGGAGCATACTGTAAAGCGTGTGAAGGCCATAAATGATATTAATTTTGGAACATAAACATACAGTACTGTATATGGCTGGTCTTGGTACTTTAAAGTAAAAAATACACACCAGTATTCCATTTCTCCCTAAACATTTTAAATGTTCATTTTGTAACGCATAGGTGACTATTCATTGTTATGAAAAAGACTTAAATTCGATCATGTTGTGATATTTAGAAATATAAATTTGTTTGGTGTGAGTGAGGTTTTATTTAATCTCTGACCAAGGGAAACATTTCATTTTTTCAAAGAAATGTTTGTTAAAAAATAAAGTCATAGTTCCATGGGATTCAATCACAGACCATGTGACATGGGAGTCAGGAAACTAACACACAGCGCCACCAGATTTGATAACGCTATAAAAACGCTATAAAATAATGTGACTAGGCACAGAACAAGTTTACAGCACAGTACAATAATAAATGCTGACCATGACTTTAGAAGCATAAATTACCTTACACTCAATTTAAACACAAGCTGTCTTTCTGTATGAACCTCTTAGCTGGTTCATACAGAAATGTAGAAATCCATTAGCCTGATTATGATTAAAAAACACATAATTAAACACGTGTTTGCGATTTAAATCAGAACATGATTTAAATCAATATAAATGTTTATATTGTAACGCATACTGTCCAGCCTCCATTTCTCTATAAAAATTTACTCTATTGCACACACACACACAATAGAAGCAGGAACCGTTGTCAGAAGGGAAGAAGGTGACTATTCATTGTTATCAAAAATGACTTAAAATTGATCACGTTGTGATATTTTGAAATATAAAAGTCAATTGATTGTCCATAATATCGCTATTCTATTTTTTCGAAGAAATGTTTGTTAAAAGAAAAGTCCAGCACCAGCTGGATTTGAACACACAACCTGTGAGTTGTTAGTCAAGCACATAGACCAGTAGGCTACAGGGGAAGTTGCATGAACAGGGAGGCAAAACAGCCCTACACAGCCCTGTCGCAGTACACGAATATAATCATATCGTTATTAAATTCTTTAGATTCCATATTATATTAGCAGAAAAGCTTAAAACTACCACTTTTTCACACGCTATTTCACATGCTAGTTAAATACTTCGATGCTTAAAATCGTTAGGGAGAAATGGAATACCGGTGTGTATTTTTCCTTTAAAGTACCGATTCCTGGAATCTGACTGGCTGACACCCTTCTGAAGTGGTTCCATAAAATCTGTCATACGGAAAAGAAAGCGTTGATACATACAAGTATCTTTTAATACAGTCTTTGCTGTGCTCTTGAGGATCCTTGTGATATTTTGAGCTCTATTTGAATGATAAGTGTCGCATTTTAAATCATTTTCGTAGTTAGAAATTATGAAACGCTCTGTTAAAAGCAAGGAAGTTTTTATGCCCGTTGAAGTAAAACAAAATGCCTGACAAAGTATGGCTTAGACAGATTCCAAGTGCTTGTACAAATGTGCTAAAGAAATTATACTTTGAGTATATAGCTTGTCCAAAGTCATCCATTATTAATACTATTAGTAATATCTTCGGTAAAGGCTTTGATCCATAAATATTTCTGATAAAGGTATGTTGTGTACTTTTGTCCAACTGAGCAATCTTGCTTTCATAAAATATACCAACATTTTAATGACTGATGATTAACATGCTGTAATACACAGTTTAAAATTAAAAGCTCAAATGCTGTACATGAGAGGTTAAGCTCCCCCTGGCGGTTTTACAAGGTGACGCCGGATAGTTTTCGGCAGAGCGTCAAATGACATGCGATTAACCACGTGACACTGCGTGTCACCGCGTGATACCGCGACACGCCCACCGGGGTATGCCGTAAAATACCCCACCCATTTTGAATGGCTGCATCTGTATATCTCTCAGAACCACCAGTGCACCCACAGTCCAGCACCAGACTTTAGTCTTGCATAAATGCAATTCATTCTTTAGTGATTACAACATGTCTCACTGTGTACTCAAAAACATTGAACCCACGACACACAAAGTTTCTCCGAGGGACACACTCGATCACCAGAGGTTCAATAACCCATTTACTGTAGGTAGAAAAGAAAATGGTCCTTCAATATTATTTTCCCTATACAGTACATCAATTCACAAACAAGGAAACCATTTGTCCCCAATAGTTCCTGTTTGGAAGAAGAAGCAAGAACTCCCCACAGTCTAGTCTCCCCAGTCTCTGTACTGGAAATCCTCCCCCAGGCATTGCTCCACTCTGTCTGTGTCCTCAGTTCCGACTCTGCAGCCCCGTTCCTTTGTTCTGCCCCCAGGAAAACGAAGTTCTAGCACAGGGCCTCAGTTCTGGCACTAAGGTCTTTCCTCTCTCCTGTCTTACAGAAGACAGCTTCTCCTGCTCTGCCCATCATGCATAGAGGCCCGTGGGAGGAAGAGAGTCCTGTATCCATTCAAGTCAGAGTCTTTTGTTTCCTTTTCTGCTTCCCCTCTGCCTCAAGTGTGGTCCGGAGTGGATCAGCACCACCTCAACTTTCCCCATGTCAATTTCCAAGGTGTAATAATTGTAGGGACAAGGCCTATTATTTCACTTAGAATTAAGTGATATTAAGTATTTCTAAAAATCTTTGGGTGCCTGGACCAAACAGCCTGTTGCCTGTCACAGGAATGTAGTGAAAGAGGCCCTTCTCTGTGTTCAGCCACAGTATGACCTAGAGGTCTTTGCGTGAGAGCAAGTGAGGGAGACCATTTTATCTTTTGGATAAGGATCTCTCCCGGGACAATGCAGAACCATTATCAATTCTCCCTTAAGATGGATGTTGACTGCTAGCATCTGGATGTCTGGCAGAGGGACATAGGCACATCCAGAAATAATCAGAATCAGAATCACTTTTATTTGCCATTATGTGTCAGTTACAGGAATTTGCCTTGGCACATTTGGAACCTGCTCAACACAAAAATCATAGAGGTGCAAAAGGAGCATTAACATTACTAACATAATTACATTGGACAATATACAAAAGGTGGGAAGTCACAAAAACACAGTCATAATACGTGCTCATAGTTCAGTACAGATATGCAGAACATATAGACATTTCTAAGACACAAGAACATTCACATTTTACAGTACAGTGGAAATGTACAATCAACATTATAGTATATGCAGGACACATTGTAAGTTCAGAGCATATGCGAAAGTACAGTCTGAGGAGTTAGCTGCAACTATGTAAAGATGTTGGGAAAACGCACTGGTTCTTGTGCAAAATCTATCTACAAGATATACTGTATGAACCAAGTTGGCAATAATACTAACTCAATGTTTTTCAGCTGAAATGGGGAGTTGTAGGAGGAGGATGCTGGTTAAGCAGAAATATGGCATTGGGTAAGGAACTGTTCAAGTGTCTGTTGGTTTTGGTTTTTATTACTTTGAAGCATTTTCTGGAGGGAAGCTTTTGAAATAAGTGATGTCCCGGGTGGGAGGGATCTGCAGCAATCTTGGTGGGCGGATTTACTGCTCTAGATTTGTAAACCATGGCAAGGGATGAAAGATAAGGCGCTGCAATCGGTTTTTGGACTGTGCAGTAGCGGAGCCAAACCGGACAACAATAAAGGAAATGATCACACTTTCAAAAATTGCTCTGTAGAATATGAGAATAGATTGTGCAATGCCAAGCTTCTCGGGATGTCTCAAAAAGTACATGCTCTGCTGTGCTTTCTCTATAATGGAAAAATGTTTTCATCCCAGTGGAGAGTGTTAGAGATAACATGACCCAGGAATTTGCAGGATTCCACCACATTGACAGTAATGTCCTTAATTACCATGGGAGGAAGGTGCTGGAGGGTGCTTTCTGAAGTCAATTATCTACAGTTTTAGTGGTGTTGAGATCCAAGTTGTTAGTGATACACCACGTTGTGAGGTGATCCACTTCCTTTCTGTACCGGCTCTCATTGCCATTTGTGACGAGGCCTATAAGAGTGGTGTCATATGCAAACTTGATAAATTTAACTGAGGGGTCGCCAGAAGTGCAGTCATTGGTGTACAAGGAATAGAGTAGAGGAGAGAGCACATTTGTGCTGATAGTTCGACAGGTTGAAAGATAGGGACCCACTCGAACATACTGCTTATGGTTAGTCAGAAAGTCGAGAATCCATTTACAAATGGACTGGCTTACATTAATTTCTGAGAGTTTGCTAGGAATGATTGTGTTGAATGCTGAGCTAAAATCCACAAACAGGATTCTAGCGAACGTGCCTCTAAGGTCCAGATGTAGCAGGACAAAGTGTACGCCCATATTCACAGCATCATCCACTGACCTATTAGCCCTAGATGCAAACTGCAGGGGATTAAGGTGAGTAGCAGTGACAGTCTTCAGGTTATTAAGAATCAAGTGTTTAAATGCATTAATTATCACTGATGTTAGTGCGATGGGTATGTAGTCATTGAGGCAGGTTATTTTGTCCTTTTTTGGAACAGGAACAATGATTGAAGATTTAAAGCAGTGCAATTTAAATTCACTGCTTTATCAGTGCCTGCTATGAATCCTTAAGGTGTCCATCCTGCAATGTTGTTATGAACAATATCAAGTGCATATCTGCTATCAGCATATACTGTATTGTGAAGTCTTTTAGATGACATCTACTGGTTTTACATCCATTCCCGGAGGACATTAATCTTGGGTTCCACTTTGGTGGCTGAATTGAACTATCCTGTTGCTGTTTACTGAGCACTATTCAAAAGTAGGTGATGTAACTGCTCAGTGTAAATGAAATAATTTTTGAGGGTCAGTAATGCCCAATGCTGGAGCAGCAGTTCATCAGATTTTGCTCTGTGCAAGATCTAAGGGGAACTGTCAGTGATTCTTTCAATCAACATTAACAACAAACTTCTATTAGTCTTTTTGTTACGGTCAAATTGTTTTTTTTTATTGTTGAAACGTATCTACTTACATCCTGTATTTTCCTCAGCATATTTTATAAATTGGCAGCAATAGGTGTGAAACAAGCAGTTCTATTATCCAGATGCTTATAATCAATAGAGAATCTCCAGGAGCCATCTCAAGCTGGGACTTGATATACTGACAAATGTTTATTGGATATCACTGGAGATACCATACCCTTAGCACAGCTATTGGATTTCTTTGAAATCTGCTTCAGTTTCTTTCATTGTTTCATAAGGTTATGTGGTTGACCTTTATTTACAATTTCCACACATTCACCTCAATAATTTTTCAACATCACCTATACTTTAGTGTGGTTCTTAAAAATAATACCTATATCTTTTTTTTAGTTTCAATGTGATTCTAGCCTTGTTTGTTCCCATTTGACTAAAGTCATGTTGTATTCTGTATTATTTTAGTTCCTGTAAAAACAATTAGAACTATGTTTTGTGTTAGTGGTAAGGTATGACCAATCCTTGGCAAATATTCCAGGTTATGGTGTTAGTGTTTAACCCTGTGTATTCCTTGTTGTGGATAAACAAGTGATAATTTGTAATAATTTAATCATTTGTGTACTGCCCATATCGATTACCAAAAAGGCCCCAGATCAGAGCAGTACAAGAAGTGATTTTGTGAAAAATAGCAGTAATTGGTTTGCGCCTAGCAGGGTTGTTAACAGAAGAAGTGGTCAACTTGAAAGAACAGGATGTAAACCACCCAAAACTGAATCAAACCCACCTCACCAGTTTGTACTGCAAGAGGCTATACTGTTTTAGAAATCTTTAGTAAGTTGTCTGTTCTGAGAGGCAGACTCCTCACTGTGGTGTTGCATATAATGGCTGAATCTGCACAAGGGCGACTCCTGCTCCTCTGTTGAACAACCATGGGAAGAAAAAAACAAACTTCACAAAAAACAAGATCATCTTTCTTTATAGCATAAATAAATGCAGATTGAAAGATGAAAACTATTTTTTCTCAATTGTGTGCACATCCAAAGATGACTGAAGTTTGCAGAGAAATGTGCTTATCTTATAAAGTTGACCATATGGGAGCAGTGATGTTTTTCACTCAATATGGGAATGAAATTTCTTTGCTTGTTTTCAGAAATTATGAAATCAATGTTAAAAGTCAAATCCCTGTATCTGAGATGATAATTTAAGAAAAGTACAACATTATTTGAAGTAGTAGTTCAGGTGGGTAGCTGCGTCAGCATGTGTAGACTGCAAAGGAATATAGGTTTATTCCATGCTGAAAAGATAAGAAAGAAAATACAGTGTTTCGGCTGTGGAGCCTTCTTCAGGTGTGAGAAAGACAGGGCAGTAAGCAAAGATAATGTAGTGGGAGAACAAGAGCTGGGAGAGAGGAGGAGAGAGGGGAGGAGCAGGGGACAGAAAGAGAGGCCAATCAGGAAGTATGAAGTCAGTATAGGTGAGGAGGGTGTGAAATGAAACCTACAATGAATAGAGAGAATTTAAAAGAAAAGTAGTCTGTCGTTGAGAGAAGGGGGAAGGTGTGATCCTAGCTGCAGGATAATTTTAGTTTCTGTAGTCTTTCTGATGTATAACTTAGGAATTATATTCATTATTGAAGTCTAGTTAAATGACTTTCAGGTGAATTTTCAGGTGACCCATCACTGGAGATGGTATTTTATATTAAGTATACTGTATATTGAAGATATAAATACAGTTTACTGATGTGTCTCAGTTTGAACAATGCCAGTCTATATTTGGAAAACTTGTCTATTTACTAGCTTTTTGATACAAATACATTTAAATTTTGCAATCGCTTTTCCTAGATGTAAAGAGAACCTCCACTGTAACTAGATTAGAGTTTGTTAAATAGTTTACTTTCCTTATATTTCAATTAATACTCAACCTGGCTCTTCAGGTAGTTCTGTTTTGCTGATGAGTTAAAGCATTTATGATGTATCTTACATTTTAAAAATACAGTCTAATAAAATAAAATGTAATGAGAGAGTAGTTGATATTTCACAAAGATGAAGAATTAAAAAAAAGAAAATTAAAGAAACAATGAGCATTCAGATATTTAAGAGTCTTTATTTTCTGAGTTACCTCTAGAAAAGACATTATAGACTGAAACACCATTTATTGTCACTTACTGAGCAAAATATAATTCCAGAAACCTTTCCACTAATTTAAGTCAAACAGGGGAAATAACACAGCATAGCTTCACTGCCTGACATTCACAATGTGATCTGTAGTAGATCTGTGACAATTCCAAAGCTATATTTTACTGCATATGTTTACTGGCACTGATCACTCTATCTGAAAAGACAAACAGAAACTTAAAAACTTTGGCTAAAACATATTCATCCTTGTTACATAACATTTGCCAAATTAACATGCATGTCTTTACACAGATATCAAATGATTATTTGCAGTCTGGTTTCATTATGTTGAAGTTTCTGCAGACGTACAGTATTACAGAGAATTAGTCACAGTCATTGTTTCTTGTCTTAACAGTTCTCTCAAGGTGAGTCTTTCCCCGCCAGCAGCCTGATGCTTTCCAAAGGGTTCCAGTTCATATTCAGCTGCAGCAAGCGTACTTTGAATGATGCTTTCTAATTTTTCTTTGGCAGCAAGGGGCGCACATGGCTGGCCACATCATTGAAGGAGATCTTGACATAATTACGAACATTATCCCCAGGGAAGGAAACAAGCTGGGAGCCCTGGCGATTGACACCCTCGTACAGCACCCAGACACCACCTTTCACTTTGTGGGAAGAAGCTATGTCGCTGAAAGCGATTGCCTGAAGATTGGTTTCCTCTCGTAGGATCACTTCCCTTCCTTTGTAATTGATATGCTCAAACAGCTGGATTTCAGGGTTGTCCAGTTCATCTGTGATCATCCGTAGGGAAGAAAATTTTCCTTTGTCATCAAGGGTAGGGTACTCTCCTTCCTCAAACACCCGTTGCTTTCCAACAAAATTCTTTTCATAATATGCTACCCATGGCGCACCGATAACTTTCAAAGATGAGATGGCGTTGTCGAAGCCCCTTTCCTCTAGGTCATGGACATTGTTCTTGAATTCAGCTGTTCTGCCGGTGAACCCCTCGTTTGTAAAAACAATGATCTTGCTCATTTTGAATGATGGCTGGACGAGGTCAGAGGCTGGGAGAATGCAAGTGCTTCTTATGCAGCTTCTTGTGACTCTGCTGAGAACAGTGACTGTTACCTGGCGAGCAGAGCTGCCCTTTTATCCTAATCTCTTCCAAAGTGGGTGTTGACAAGGACAATGCGATGGGCGTGTCGCATCATTTCGCGTCATGTCGCGTCATACCGCATCATATTGTATGCAAATTAGATTATGTTAATAGTATCAGGAATCACCTTGTAAAACCACTAGGTAGAGCTAATAAAGCTTAACCTCTCATGTACAGCATTTGAGCTGTTGCCAGACAACACCTGGTTTTGAATCCCGATCACTGCTGAGGGATAATCTTAAGAAATTAAGTTGTATACTCTTTAGACTTTTAAATTTAAACTGTGTATTACAGCATGTTAATCATTATACATTAAAACGTTGGTATATTTTATGAAAGCAAGATTGCTCAGTTGGACAAAAGTACACAACCAACCACCTTTATCACAAATATTTTAATTGTGCAGAAATATTTTATGCATCAAAGTCTTTACCAAAGATATTTCTAATAGTATTAATAATGAATGACCTTGGACAAGCTGTAAACTCAAAGTATTACCCTGGTCCACATTCTTTGTAACCGTCTTTGTAAACCAAAATACTGACAAAAAGTAACACCACAGCATTTTGTTGATCCGATCACACATTCGTTTCCAATCATACAAAGTAAGTCTTGCCTTTCACACGCTCATAAAAGATATTAATTTAGGAACATAAGCATATTACTGTATGTAAACTGTACTGTATATTGCTGGTTTTGGTAGTTAAAGAAAAAATACACACCGGTATTCCATCTCTCCCTAAGCATTTTAAGCATCAAAGTCTAATATGTGGTTATTTCGGAAACGTTTTTACGTGCTCCTTCTGACCGTATTACTGTACGTTTATATACTTTGAGTGAAAAGTGATCGTTTTTCTGCGAATTCGCTCGTTATCGGAGTAGACAAGAGCATTCTTTTAGAATTGGATTAATAGGGAATATAATATGGATTTAATATGGATTAAACAATATAATTATATGTACTTTGTACTGTTGCACAAACAGTAGTATAAGACTTTCCATTGATATGTGTACTTCTGTTTCACTGTTTAGCATGTGTCTGTGGCATGATGGCTTAAGTGACTGACTTATAAGGCTAAGGTCGGGTGTTTGTATCTGGCTATCATCAAGAGTTTTCTTTTAACAAATAAACATTTCTTTGAAAAACTAAAATAGCAAATATTATGGACACTACTGTATATTGACATTTTTTATATTTCTAAATATCACAACATGTTCAAAGCTAAGTCATTTATTTATAACAACGAATAATTTCAAACTGCTACTGATATTATTACTGACTAAATATTATCAAAACTATATTGAATTTGTTGGTCTTTCTAAATATCACAAAACATTCAAAGTTAAATGAGTTGAGCGATTACCATTTTCCATGAATTCTTGCGCTCGTTATCGCAGTAAAAGAAACTCATACTTTTCAGAATTTAATTATTTAAGCAATAAGGCATGAGAGGCCGTGCTATATTGTGGATATAGTCACAGTTAAAAGGTGGTGTTAGGCCTGACGCGATGCAGAGGGCCGGCAACCCTTTTAACTGTGACTATATCCACGATATAGCACAAGCCTCGAGTGCCTTATTGCTTTTATAAAACTGTCCCCAAATATGCGATTGCTGTATAGAATGAATTTTAATTTAAAAAATTTATTTAACATGAAAATAAAGCTGTTTACGTTCCTCCGCTTGAGAATATAGTCCGTCATTGCTATGCAATGCAGAAACACAGCCACAAGTAACATTAACTAGCAAAGAGAGGACATTAGCTTGCCAATATGATAAAGGAATACATTTTTTTGTTTATTTCTTTAGCACATTTATTTTAACATTTCCATCGATCGTACAAGCACTGAAAAACTGTTCAATCCCTAGTTCGTCAGGCATTTTCTTTTTTGCTGCGGGAGTGCTCCCACTGGTACTGGTCTCAGTGCCTTCTAGGATATAACGCCAGCGATTTGTTGTTAAAATTGGGTTTCCAATAACGCCGTAGCGAACTCTTGCTTTTATGTCCACTATAACAGACATAATCTCCCTTGCTTTTAACCGAGCATTTCATAATTTCTAAGAATGAAAATTATTTAAACTATGCAACACTTATCATTCAACGAGAGCTCAAAATATCATAAGGATCCTCAAGAGCACAACAAAGACAGCAGAAAAAGATACTTGTATCAGATACACGAGAATCCAAGCTTTTTTATCTATGCTTTCTTACCTACGCTAAGAAGTAGTCTTTAAAATTTCTTTATCACACAGTAAAAAGTCAAATTTCTGGGATGTGCGTGTATCAGAGAATATAGCTTCAAAAGTGTATCAGCCAATCAGATTTCAGGACCGGAATTATCCGTTTTATAATAGGGAATATAATATGGAATCATGTATCGAAAGAAATTAATAATTATATCAATTTAAGGATCTAAATATCTAAATAAATGTATCTATATAGCTGGTAGTATTACTGTATTCCACTTTCTTTGTAAACACGTTTTATTAACACCCAAATTGCAGCCGGTGTGAAAGAGAAAAAAGTGAATCCTGTTTTTTGTTATTGTCTGTAGCTCAAATCCTGCTTAACTAAAAATTAGACACAAGAAGAGTATTATTGAATAATGTTGTGAGGCTCTGGCAGAAGTTCTCTGTAAACTGAAGAGTTATAGTGTATCGCCTCTTTTTACATTTGTAAAAAAAACATTCCAATGTTAATATGACACAGAAGATATTATTAATAATGTAGCATTTTAGGGCTCACGTGGGTTTGCGCCCTACACCCTGAGGGACCGCTGTGCACATACAGAATGTTCACAATTCGAGAAATACTGCTCAACACGAGTTCGTGCGAACAACCCGCATAGGTGATATTTAGAGATACTGTATATATTGTAGTATTTTTGGGTTCGGCGAGGATCGTTGACTGAAAAAATGCACTTTTATTTTTTGGCACAGCTAGAGCACCACAACTCACATTCAACCACATCACAGCACAGATCAAACAGCAATATCTTACACACTGGGAAACACACACACAAACACATCATAAACTGGAATTCTACAGAACCCTAAACAGCCAATACACACTAGCTTAATATTTGACCAAGATAAGAAACAGCAAAAAGAAACAGACCTTGAGGAAGT
Organism: Lepisosteus oculatus; assembly: GCF_040954835.1. Taxonomy (NCBI): domain Eukaryota; kingdom Metazoa; phylum Chordata; class Actinopteri; order Semionotiformes; family Lepisosteidae; genus Lepisosteus; species Lepisosteus oculatus. Next base: position 7,717,136 of record NC_090713.1, read on the forward strand.
AAAGGCTCAGTGACCACAGCCTGGCCATAGAAACTGGACACAGGCAGACCTGGCTGCCCAGAGAGGACAGGCTGTGCTCCCACTGCCAGCAGGGAGAAATAGAGACAGAGGAGCACTTCCTACTGCACTGTGACAGATATTCCGGGATTAGAGAAACATTCTTCCCTAGTTTCAGAAATCTAATCCCAGAGTTCCCACACCTGCCAGAATCACAATGGGTCCCAATTCTACTGGGAGAGGGAGGCAGGAACTCAGTTGAACCGGCAGCCCAGTATGTGATCTCCTGTCACAGCCTGAGAAACAGTGAATTTTTCTCCCAATATTGCTCAATATGTATACAGTATAAGTAAATATTTTATGATATTTTATGAAACCTCTAAGTCATACTGTGGCTGTAGTCATACAGAGAAGGGCCTCTTTCGCTACATTCCTGTGACAGGCAACAGGCTGTTTGGTCCAGGCAACCAAAGATTTTTAGAAATACTTAATATCACTTAATTCTAAGTGAAATAATAGGCCTTGTCCCTACAATTATTACACCTTGGAAATTGACAGGGGGAAAGCTTAGGTGGTGCTGATCCAGTACGGACCAGACTTGAGGCAGAGGGGAAGCAGAAAAGGAAACAAAAGACTCTGACTTGAATGGATACAGGACTCTCTTCCTCCCACGGGCCTCTATGCAAGATGGGCAGAGCAGGAGAAGCTGCTTTCTGTAAGACCACAGGAGAGAGGAAAGGCCTTAGTGCCAGAACTGAGGCCCTCTGCTGGAACTTTGATTTCCTGGGGGCAGAACAAAGGAACAGGGTTGCAGAGTCATATAAAAATGTCCGTATTATTTTGCACTGTTCGCCATATTACTTTTGCACTTGTTTTGTCCAGTTTGTATACTTTTCTCTGTGTATCTGCACAGTTTTTCACAATTTTGCACTGGTACCACACTGTTGTTTACACTGTTATTGTTATTGTATTTCTATTGTCTTGTCTGCTGTTCTATATATTGCATCTCATAGACTAATGAAAAACATTTTTCACTGTACTATACACCTGTGTAAGTATGATGACAAATAAAGTTGAATTGAATTGAATTGACAAGTAAGAAGGGAATTGTCTCCAAGTAATCAGGGTCTACAGTCAGGTGGTGTCCATGACAAACAGTGCTGAGAGACTTGTAGATGGAGAAGAGGCTGGCTGCCACTCCAATGATATCAGTGTGACCACAACAGGCCAGAGTGACCACAACAGTCTTAAACTGAATTAATAAGGATACTTAATAATTCAATCAAGCTATATAGTAAATAAGGAAATCTAATATTAGTATTAGCCATGCAGTGTGTCTCTTACATGATTGTCTTTTGGGATGGAGATGTCCTAATCTTAATTTTTGAGCACTATTAGATGGATGTGCACCTTGAATCCAAGGTATAAGCATGAGACGCAAGTTTGCTGATGTGAAGATGTAGCAGAGATGCATGATCTATATGATCCCTTGTAGCAATACTGTGTGCACACCACTTTTGGACTGAAATAGGCTTCTGAATGTAAAAAGAATGCCAGGCACTATATCTTGTTATAATGTTTCTTTAGATAAATGGATAAAGAGATCCAGTTTTGAAGGAGTCTCTTTGTCTGTAACAAAATAATTAGAATTATATATACTTATATTACAATTAGAATATTTATGAACAACTGAAAATGTAAATGAACGCACTCCATCCATGGTCTTTCAACTCTGAGCTGTATCTTAAGTGAGATGCAGAAATGTCAGAAATCAATTGTCTTCCAGAAAAAAAAAAAACACAAATTGCATATTTACCCTCACACCTTTCCAGTTAGGTCGTAACGAACTCTGAGTCACTCCTGGTTAACTGGAAAAAGGAACAAGTTCATTTGAACTCTAAATTGCACCTCCAGTGAGATGCAAAATGATCCAAATCAATGTTCTTCAGAAAAACATTTCATATATTTCACTATATTTTCCAGTTAACCAGAAAATAAAAAATGTGTCTGAGATTTACATCCAACTTAAGGGATAACAAGATCCAGTTTTGAAGGAGTCTTTGTCTGTAACAAAATAATTAGAATTATATATAATTATATTAAATTAGAATATTTATGAACAACTGAGAATGTAAATAAACACACTCCATCCTGTGGAGCGGTGGCTCTGTGGCCAAGGATCTGTGCCTGTGGCTGGTAGAAGTATCCTACTCTGTAGGGCCCCTGAGCAAGGCCCTTCACCGTAGCTTCTCCTGGGGTGCTGTACAATGGCTGACCCTGCACTCTGAACCCAAGCCTTCTCTCCTTGTCTGTGTGTCTCATGGAGAGGGAGCTGGGGTATGTGAAAAGACAAATTCCCAATGCAATAAATTGTATATGGCCAATAAAGTGATCTTATCTTATGGTCTTTCAACTCTGAGCTGTATCTCAAGTAAGATGCAGAAATGTCACCAATCAATGGTATTTCAGAAAAAATAACACAAATTGCATATTTACCCTCACACCCTTTTTCCAGTTAAGTCGTAACGAACTCACTCCTGGTTAACTGGAAAAAGCAAGTTCATTTGAACTCTGAGTTGCACCTCCAGTGAGATGCAGAAATGATCCAAATCAAGGTTCTTCAGAAAAACAATATTTCACTATATTTTCCAGGTAACCAGAAAAGAAATAATGTGTCTGAGATTGACATCCAACTTATTAGATAAAATCAAAATCACCCACGCTTGAATTTCTTAATGTCTTCGGGGCTGAATAATAGCTGTTTTTAAATCCTACAAAGCACTATTGTCTAGTTCCTACTGTAGGTGTGCTCAATATGCATCACCTATAACAGTTAATGGCAAGAAACAAAACACCTGTATTTGTGAACATTACTTCAGTTTTCATACAGGTTACCACAGATACAGTTTGTGCTTTCAGCTGTTTCTCCAAAACTGCATCCGATAAGCTTCGTCCTCTTGTCATTTTATTTGGAGAAAGGAAAGTGAGGATTATTTGAAATATTATGTTTCTTTAGATAAATGGATAACAAGATCCAGTTTTGAAGGAGTCTCTTTGTCTGTAACAAAATAATTAGAATTATATGTACACTGTATATCATTATTAGAGTATTTATGAAAACATTGAGAATGTAAATGGACCCACTTCCATGGCCTTTCAACACTGAGCTGTATCTCAAGTGAGATGCAGAAATGTCAAAATCTATATTCTTCAGAAAAACAATATTTCACAAAGTCCAAGTTTATGTTCACACTCTTTTTCCAGTTAACCAGGAAAGACAAAATGTGTTCTGAGATTGACATCCAACTTAATAGATCTTAAAATCACTAACAGATTATGTTCTAAATGTCTAGTGTAAACAGTATGATGGTGGCACTGAACCAGGCACATTAGAATAACCGTCTGGGATGGGTACAGTCAAGTTGTTGAGGCTCAACAGGTGAAACTTTGACCTTTTCATTTTTAATTTTCAGCTTTGAATTAAACATTGCACATTCCTTTCCTGTACAAGTGCACTGATGCAGCTCCCAGCTCAAATGTTTTCATTCCGTGCTATGTTCATGCTATGACCTAAGTTGGCATGGAAAAAGGCTCAGTAGCTGACAAACACAGAGAGGCAAAAACAAAGACAAGTAGAGATTTAGGATAAAGAAAAGAAGTTTAGCAAAGGTCAGGAGTACAAAGCAATGCCTGACAAAGCCAAGAGAAGTATTAGGGAATACAAACCTTAAGAGACACAGTAATGGAAATCCATAATGGAGCCCAGAACACAATCAGAGCAGTCTTTAAATATCCCCCTGACAAGCGAGAAGGGAACTGTCTCCAGGTGATCTGGGTCTCCTGTCAGGTGATGCCCATGGAAAACAGTGCAGAGAGACTAGTGGATGGAGTAGAGGCTGGCTGCCACTCCAAATACAGCTCAAACCACAGACCAACAGCCAGAGTGACCAAAACAGTCTTAAACTGAATTAATAAGGATACTTAATAATTCAATCAAGCTATATAGTAAATAAGGAAATCTAATATTAGTATAAACCATCCAGTGTGTCACTTACATGATTGTCTTTTTCGGGATGGAGATGTCCTGGGAGAGTTCATCTTTGACCACTGTCAGATGGATGTGCACCTTGAATCCAAGGTATAAGCATGAGACACAAGTTTGCTGATGTGAAGATGTAGCAGAGCTACAGGATCTATATGATCCCTTGTCATGATACGGTGTGCAAACCACTCTCTCTCTTTCCTAGCGTTAATCCCACATCAGCAGGGTTCACTTGTCGGCACATCAATCTCCATTTGGTGGTTGGAACCAAATCTTTGACCTGACGTTGCCATTAACTGCGACCGTGAAATACTCCAACTGGCACGTCGCTCCACCTGCCGTCAGAGTGGTGGTGGGGGGGGGGGGGGAGGAGAACAAAGTAATGTAGCCAATTCATAGAGGGGGATTATTAGGAGGAAAGGGAAATTTGGCCAGGACACCGGGGTTACATCCCTACTCTTTTCATTTGAACTCTGAGTTGTAACTCCAGTGAGATGCAGACATTTTTCAAATCGATGTTCTTCAGAAAAACAATATTCAGAAAAAACACCCTTTTTCTAGGTAGCCAGGGAAATAAAATGTGCCTGTGTTTGGCATCCAAATTAATAGATAAAATCAAATTTACAAAAGCATGAATTTCTAAATGTCTTAATGGCTGAATGATAAATGTTTATTAACATTTGAGCTTTTGTTTTTTTAAATCCTACAAAGCACTGATTTTCTCAGTTAGCTGCACCTGATACTGTCTGCAGTGAACTAGCTGAATGTGCCACTGATCCAGACACATTACAATAACTGTCTGTTAGGTACAGTCCACCATAGTCCACTACTTGAGGCTCATCAGGTGAAGGTTTGAGCTTCTCATTTCTGTTTTTCAGCACTGAATTAACCTTTATTTGTATAGAACCTGTGACAATACCATACCCTTGATTATTCAAGCTTGAGTACTTCAATCACGCTACTCTGCATTTCAAGTTATAGAGCTGGTGAACAAAAAGGAAATATCAATGCAATGAAAGACAATGCAGAATTTCTTGCCAGTATTGGTATTGTATCAGCATCTAACAATAACTTTTTCACACCGAAATGTAAAAGTCTTGGCACGAGATTTATTTCTAAAAACACAGTTAAACTAAAACTGGAACTATGCAATCTATGTGGTTTATGAATTTTGTTCTGTTACCACACTCTGTGATGAGATCCAGATTGTAAAATGTAATCATGTGTCTGGATGTTAAAAATAGAACCAGTTGTATTTCTGTTGTCCTGAGAGCATTCTTGACAGCTGCACTCCAGAGTGAGTGCTCCAGTGTATCCATACCCTGTGAATGCTTTCCCCAGTCCCTTTCCTACACAACAAGTTTGTTTTTGGAGTACAAATCACCTCATACATTTGTAAGCAGTGTTTGAAACTCCTCTCTGGTGCCTGAGATGCTGGAGGTGTGATTCAAACCTGTGAGGCATTCTGACCCCTTTATTTTTCCTCCAATACCAGGCCTCCTCGGTCCCTAACAGCCCCATATTAATACCGCAGCTCCCAGACACCTTCAGACTACAATAGACCCACTTTAACCTGCGCTTGGACATGTCCAGGTAAATCTCCTGTCCTGGCAAACTTCAACCAAAAATTTTATTTTTCAACAAGAATATTTTTTTCACATACTGTACACTCATGCATACGCACCAACCAACACACTGCTGGCCATGACATAGAGGAGCAGGGATGTTACTTTTCATGATGTGTGCATTTGCTGTACTCACTGCTAGTGTTCCATAGTGTTGTTGGAATACAGAGTCTGGAAAAAAGGATAATCTAGGTCTCTAGAACCTCTGAACACTTATATTCACACACTTTGTTATTATGGAATTATTTGTAGTTGTGTTATTTCAGTGATCATAAACATTTATATTACAAACAAATGAGATAGAATAGTCATACTTCAACAAAGTGTCAACAAGCATGGTAGGTCACATACTGTTGTAGTGGCAAGGCTTATTAAAGTACAGGAATTAAGTTTGCTGCTCCCTTGCCAGTCCCTCTCTCCTTCATCTCAGTGGTGCTTGATGCAGACAGGCCTTTGTATCCATTTGGTTCACAATTAAGGTGTTTTTCTAGCTGATAGAGTGTCCTGATAAGGAACAACTCCCAAAGCTGAGATTCTCTGGTGTCTTACTGTCTGGGAGAGTCTCATCCCAAGTTGTCTACAACTCTAAGGTCAGAGTGCATTATTACTCATCATCAGCCAATCAGGAACTAGTAGGGCAGGTTGACCCCACGTGGGTCTCGGATGCCCATGAAACTTTCAACCAATGAACCTTTGGTTCCTCCAGGTAAAACTCAGAGCGCTTCCTGAACATTCTCGACTCAGAGCGCCTCCTGGACATTTCTCAGACTCAGGGCTCCTCCTGGGAATTCTTAGATTCAGCTCGGACAATCACGTAACAGCCAGTGTGTCCGAGTGCAGGACTTAGAACTTTTTTTTGTTCTAAAAATCGAGAACGGAGGTTGCCAGAGCGTAACCAAAGGATCCACCCGAGGTTAGCAACAGCAGCAAGCCTCGTGAGCTTTGTGAACACACCGCAAAGCTTACCTGATCAACAAGTGAATTAGAGCTGTGGACAGCTGAAATCAGTATTCAGAACTAGCGCGACATCGAAACAAACCGGTCTTCTTCCCGTCTAAAGAGTGTGACCAGCTTGAACCCGCAGTCACTTTTCTCCTGTGCACAACTCTGTTAGTAAGCCAGAACTAACTAGCCTGTCTTCAGAGAGCCCACAGGTCGATAATTCAATTGTTACCTCAACCTGAGTTGATATCAATTTAATTCCTAAGAGTGATGTACATGCTTTTGAGTATCTAGTGTAGAAGTTGTAATCCAAGTTCATTTACGAAACGGTCTAATTGAATGATATACTGAACGTATGTCCCTCTTGGTATTTGTAACTCTTCGTGACTGAATATATACCTTTTGTATTCTGCTAACCCTCATGATAAGACTTGTTATGTTTATATGCACATTTTATTTATTAATAAATGTATTCTCATGTATTAGTATCCGTGTGTGCGTTGTTTGAGTTATCCCACAAGGTTGATTCTAATAGCCATCAAAGAATCATTTTGTGACTTACTGCTACAATTAATAATTGTCCCAGTTAAGCACAAAACCCCTACATTTACTGGTGCCTCGTGAGAAGATGCCTACTCTGTATATCTACACATTGTGAGCCACTTATAGAATATATCTCCCTCCTTTTTCTCTTACAAGAAATTGATTATGTTTTGCTTTTTACCACTTTCTTTATCCAAATGCATCCATTTGCTCAGACATCAAACAGATCAGGTTTAGATTATAGTGCTTACTTACTGTACATCATTAGTTACATCTTTATAGATCTTATCCAATGCAAAAATATTAGGTACTATCCTGTACTATATGCATTTAACACACACAAGCATTTAGTTCAAAAAGTTCAAATCTAACAAAAAATAAAAAGTGAAACATTAATCTGAGTAGATGTAAGAAAAAGAAGAATTACTGTAGAAGGCTTGTTTTCATTAACAACAGGTGGAAATTACTACATCAAACTCACATGGAAGGAAATTGTATTCAGTGAGATGTATCCGGAGAAATTCAGTTTTTCCCAGGTGAAGCTGGTACCACCGAATAATAAGCTTAATACATTAATATTTAGGTGTATTAAAATTAAACATTTAAAAAACTTAAAGGTAATTCTAAAGGTTTTAAAGGTAAAACTTGTAGGTTTTTAGGTTTTAATTAGTGTCTTGTGTCTTTTAATGCTGTGGCTGGTGATTTATATGAACCCAAGCGCAAGAACCCGGAGAGTGGCTGGACATCCAAAGAGACCCGACAGATAGGGGTACAAGCGCTCTGGGACGAAGGGAGAGTGAAAAGCGAAAGAAGTTGATAATTAAATAATTGATTACTGATCATTGGGGCTAAATCAGTCAGTAATAGAAAAGAAAAGAGGAAGGCACATAGATTGCTGGAGAAGCCAGGTAACTGCATCCCTGGCAAACAGCGGTTGTTAAACACAGCCAGCGAGAGAAACTGAATAGTGAACCTCGTGAGAAAGGGGACCAAACGGGTGTGCAGGACAGGCTTCAGGTGCTTAAAGCTGCTGCAGAGTGAAGTGCCATCTTGCTCAGCAGAGATCTGTGGAGAGAGAAAGCAGTACTGTGATTTGTATACAGGAAGGAGCTTTGCATACAGGAAGGAGCTTTGCATACCTGTGCCGCCTCACTGTTCCAAACACTTTAAGACTCACAGTGTGGATCAGTCACTGTTCAGCCCTTTCAGAGTCACTGAAACACACAGGACAATGATGCCACTGATTCTACTGTTGGGGACACTGGGGCTCTTTGCTCAGGGTGAGGATTAAAGATGATTGTTTCATTCTGTGACTGAGATTATTATAGTAATATAGTAAATGTTTTTTTTCCAGGTAAAACAACACATACAGTACATGTTTATAACAAGTAATTATAAATTACTGTATCTCTTACTTACTGCATAACTATTCCCTCTCCAGAGTCTAGTGGGCAGATTGTTCTGACTCAGTCTCCACCTCAGTCTGTTCTCATAGGAAGCTCTGTCTCTATCAGCTGTACAGCCAGTCAGTCTATTAGCAATGAGCTCAACTGGTACCTGTTGAAACCTGACCAGGCACCACAGCTTATAGTTTATCATGCAACAAATTATCATTCTGGGGTTCCTGATCGATTCACTGGCAGTTACTCTGGGACAGTCTAAACACATACAATCACTGGAGTTCATGTTGAAGATGCAGGAGATTACTACTGTGGGCAGGACTGAAGCACTCCATTCACACAGTGACACACCTCTGTGCAAAAACCTCCCTCAGCACTTCTCTGGTTTATCAACAGGTCTGAGGCTGACAAGAATAGTTGTGCTTTGACAGGGGAACTGAAACAAAACTGAGTCTGTACATAATATAAAAATCTATAGTATAATATGTTATACTACATTTTTTTACTAATGGCTTTTTGAATGTACAGTATCTATTACTAAATAGGGTGCCACACTGGTTTGTATGCCTTGATGTGCTTGGGCCCTGGGACTTGGGGTGCTGTCTGTGTGGAGTTTTTACTGTATGTCCTCCCCGTGTTTATGTGGGTTTACTCCAGGTTCTCTGGTTTTTAACCACTGTCTAAAAGCACACCAGAAAGTTTATTGGCTTCTGGGAAATCTGACCCTTTTGCAAGGGAATTGACCTCCATACTGCCTTTTTGTTCTCAGTTATTACTCTAAATTCACAATTGGTCTTTAAACATTTCATTTCTGGTACATATGTACTTTGAATATGTTTTAAACATATGTGTAAATCCCACACATAATTCATTGCAAATCTACAGTATTTGGTTAAGATGACCATTTTCATGTATCCATTATATCCATTTGGTTCATGCCTGTGTACTTCTCTCTTTATTTCTCCTTCACAGTTTATTAAACTGCTCTTTGTTAATTAAAAGGTATTCCTTTAATAAAACCCAGAAGCCTTTTGTGGTTAAATGCTTAAACATTTCTTAAGACAGGAAGACTTCTGTATAGTCAGATCTCCAGCCTTGGAAACTTAATGGAAGTTTGATTTGGGGTTGATATAGAATTATTTTCTGATAGAAAAATCAAACATTTCAAATGTTCAATTAGCTTAAATTAAAAATTAATTTCTGTACCCTCTCCCCCATTCCACATTCATAGTGGGCTGAAGAAATAATTTTGCTGCAGACAATATTAATTTCCTGCTCTGGTCTGGCAGTGAACAAGGCCACTCACAGTCTTCCTCTTAGTCCAGTATGCTGGTCAAACTGATTGGCAAAAGAACACTGGGGCTGAGAATACAGACACCAAAAGTGTTGAGATGCTCCTCAGAATCAGAGACATCGTGCCTGTCGGGTGACATTGAAGAAAGAGGTTTCTTTGCAGAGTTCGTATTTGACCATTAGTAAACTGCTGATGTGAAGCTGGGTTCTGCATGGCAACCTCTATGATGAGTGGTCAATGAGTGCTGAAGATGTACTTTAGCATGAATTACTGCATATACTAGGAACAGTATAACTACTGTATACCTGTAGGTAAAATATTTCTCCCATTTACTGGATAATTAATTCTAGCACCCTTAATTAGCTTTACAACTTAGTTATATTTGATCTTCACACACAGCTTTATCTTTTCACTAACCACACTCACTTTAGCACCTGCTCATTTCTCTCTTCAGTTCTAACAGCTAGCTAGAACCATGTGAGCCTTAATCCTCTCTTCCATTAAAAATACATTTTTAGTACATTAACATTAAAAATGTCTATATCTAAACAAAAAGACAGGAACCCCTGTCAAAATTCTGAATAGAAAAATTCAGAATTCTGTCCCTAGAAACTAGACAGTAATAACTTGACCAAGTTTTTTTAGGTTGAGAATTCCACTGTATTTGAAAACAGATGTTCCTGATATAAAGAATATGCATCGTTCCATTATACTAGCACTGGATGTGCCCTGGCCTTGAGCTCACAGATCTGATTTTAGAGAGAGGAGTGAGACACATCTGTCATTGATTGCTACTGGGAGGAATTGCTCGGACGGGAGCGTTGACATTTATTTCTTTTCACCACCTGGGACCAGCTCCCCACAGTCTGTGTCTCTGTGTTTCTGTGACAATCCAGGTACCCAGCTCCCTGGGCCCTGGTTGTGTCATTTAACAGGTGTTTAACCTTCTCATTCAGTATCTGAAATCTGTGGATGCTCCACTTTTCATGGAAATTGCATTCCATGCATTGGCAGCACATGCTTCAGTGATCTGGGAGTGCTTATAGCCCTGTGAGTTTAACACTTCATGACTGAGAGCTGCCCTCCTTTCCCATGAGTCATGTATCAGACTATGTAAAGACATGTACCAGGATTAAGTCGCCCCGTATGAGACCGGCAAGCTCACTACAACCCTTACCTGTACCTGATTGTCCCTGGTCTCACATCACTGCTGACTTTATTACAGATCTTCTCAAGAGTCATGGACATATTGGTTATCGTTGACAGATTTTCCAAAACTACACATTTTGTTTGGCTGACTTGTTTGTTTAACATGTGTTCAAACTTCATGGTCTCCCAAAAGACGTTGTCTCGGACCATGGACCACAATTCATCTCCAGGTTTTGGAAAGCCTTCTTCCATTCTTTATTGGCATCGGTTTCTTTAACATCTGGTTACCACCAACAGTCCAATGGACAAACAGAACACATAAACCTGGAACTGCAGACATATTTATGGGCCTACATGTCATCAGTTCAGGACGAATGGATACGTCTCCTACCTTGGGCTGAATATGCACACAATTCCCTCTCAACGTCCTCAACAGGTATGTCTCCTTTTCAATACTCTTTGGAATATCAACCACCTCTCATACCAGAATCTCAGGATTCACCCTGCCTTTCACGTTTCACTACTCAAACCCTACCATAAATCTCCATCGTTGCAACCTCAGCCTCGTCCACCCCCACCTTGAATCATTGATGGTATACCAGCCTACACAGTAAATGAAATCCTGGAATCCAGCTTGCATTGTTGGAGATTGCAATATCTAGTTGACTGGGAAGGCTATGGATCAGAGGAGCGTTCATGGGTATCCGAGAAAGACATTCTTGACCGCACATTAATTCATGATTTCCACCACTAATTCCCAAACCGTCCCGCAAGGGTGTCAGGAGCTGCCCCTAAGGGGCCGGTAATGTTATAGTTCCAACATCCTGCCACCACAGGACATCCCAACCAAGAGAAAGTGCTTTATCCACTCTTGGGCAGCGTAGGTTAACCACACCTACAGGCCTTCTACTGCGTTACCTTCTCTGGAATCCTTCTTGGTTTTTGGACTTTTGGTTACCCTTTTGACCATGATTTTTGGAATTCATCTTGGAACCCTTTTGCTAAGTTTCTTCTAGTTTATTGGCTCCTTGACCCTTTTGCTAGTCTTTGACCATGACCTTGGATTTCCGTGTTGCTTCAGTGTTTTGTGATATCCTGCCCGCATAAGGTCTATCCCTTTACTAATCGCTACCCCACAGTGTAACAGTAGGAATGGGACTGAAATAATTTAGTTTTACTTAATGTGAAAACAATACATTAATAGAAAATATATTGAAATCAATTTAATTAATGAATTAGTGTTTTCAATATTTTTCTGACACATGTATTATTTTTTTTTTCATTTTCAGAATTGAGTGAAATATGCTACTATAGGACAGTCGCTGTGAGCTATAATGTGTGCAGTGCACACTGATGGCTCTAAGCACTGCCTAGCCTGGTGCCCAACAAAGGCTGGAGAAGCTCCCAAACTCCTGATCTATCAGGAAATGACCCACGAGAGTGAGATCCCTGAGAATTTTATTAACAGTAGATCTGGGACTGACTAAATATCTGACCATTACAGGAGTCAGGCTGAAGTTGCAGCAGACTATTGTTGTCAGAGCTTACACTTGCCCAAAAGTCTGGGGGCTACACACATTGTGCTACACACCCTTACAAAAAACCTCCCTCAACAGGACTGCACAGCAACTGAACTGCTGCAGCTGGGACCTCGTGCAGAAGCTGAGGGTGAAGATGAAAACACAGGACATCCTGAGAAGGTGCTGGAAATTTCATTTAATTGTTTCGATTCCATCTCTTAAATTAGTGTTGCCATTTTTTCAGTTTCTTTGTTACTCTCCATTTTGTGAAACATGCTGTACAGTCAGTTCTTACACTTTACAGTATTTTGAAGGATGTTATTTCTTCTGTTGAAGAAGGTGATTCTGCCCAGTAAGATGCATTATTCTCATGTTTTCCATAAACTCTATTACATTTAAAACATAAAATGCAATCTAAGACAACATAATTAACACTGAATAATGCTTATAGTAAAGAGTTCTTTATTTTCAATGTTTTTTTCAAAATTTCCTGATCAGGTCATCATTAAACAAGTGATTGTTATAGAGCATTTTGCAAACATTCATTCCTCAAAGGATAGTTGTACCTTTCCCTTTGTGTAATTAATTAAATTAAACAGTAAAAATCAAACAATATACAGGTGTTTTCAATGTACAGGCGACTGATAATACCTTTAAAGTTTTGCCCAAAAACATAACATTCTTCATGGGTTAGATTATCTTCAATGGTTATGTATCATATCGATTTTAAGATTGTTCTCTATATTTGCAAGCTACAGAAATAAAAGTTTATTGAGGCTATTTGTATGAGACTATTATGTGGAAATTACCTTCTAAAGAGCCAGTAAACATTTGCATGGTCACATGATTGTTCTTTTATGCTACCGGATTAGTCGTCTGACATATTTTGGTTCATACACTGTTTGACTTCATGGTCTGAGAGGTGGCAGAGTGAAGCTCAGCTGGGGACAAACTACACTTGTGACAGTGGCTGTGAAATAGTGTTGTCTGTCTTGGTCCCTGCAGCCCCAGTGTCCTCTGCTTTCTGTTCCAGCCTGAACTCTCAGTAACATGTTGAGTTAAATAATGAGATTCATTAAGTATATTACTTCTAACTTGTCTCTGAGGTGTTTCTGAAGTCACTGTGTTGAGGTAAGTGTAAAAAACCATAAGCAACATCCTGCATATGTCTGAGGGATACGATAGTAAGGTTAATTGTTTAATTGACTGCTCAGATTGTCAGGAATCCCTGATGGAGAGATACGAGGATCCTGTGCAGACGCAGGAGTGGGTAGCTGACAAGGCAGGCAAACAATCCAATACGATAGGTGAGTTCATGGTCCAAAAGAAAAGGGTGTTTCAGTAACCAGGAAGAGCGATAGAAGCGAACAATCCAAAGCAAGAGACAAGGTCGTGTTCAAAAGTGGTAAGGTAAATCGTAATCCAGAGAGAACATAGAGCAAACAGCCCGAGGAGAGAGGCGAGGTCCAAAGTCGAAAAGGCAGAAGGGGTCCAAAATCCAGAATATACGAAGTACGGGAAAAACGCCAGGTAGAGCTCTCAAGGAGCAGTCTCAATACCGAGCAGTGGGAAGCAGGTTAGGGTGGTATAAATAGCGCAGCGTGCCGCACGGTAGATCATGTGCAGGTGAGTTAATACGTGCAGCGGTGCTTGTTAATAATAACCCGCTGCTGGTGCTGATTAGATCGCTTAAGAGTTGGTCTCCGCTGGCTGATGGTCGTGACAGTACCCCCCCCCCCACGGGCGTCCCTCTGAAAGTCGCGGATTTGCAAAGGGTCCAAAATATCCTTCTCCGGAACCCAAGATCTCTCTTCGGGGCCATAGCCCTCCCAGTCGACTAGATACTGAAGGGTACCGTGGTTCCATCTGGAGTCGAGGATCTTGTGGACCGTATACGCCGGGCGCCCCTGAGTGAGATGCGGGGGTGGCGGGCGACATTGGGGAGCCGCAAGGGGCGAGCGCTAGAAGGGTTTCAGGAGGGAGACGTGGAATGACGGGTGGATTCTGAGGGTGGGGGGAAGTGCAAGACAGAATGTAACCGGGGTGATCCGGGAGAGAATCCGTAAGGGGCCGATATACCTAGGCCCGAGCTTCTTGGAAGGCAGGGGTAGAGTTAAGTTCCTCGCTGATAGCCAGACAAACTGTCCTGTCCAAAAACGGGGGGCTGGTCTGCGGTGCTGGTTGGCGAATTTAGCCTGGCGCTGGGTTGACTTGGCGAGAGCTGTCCTCGCCGTTCTCCAGGTCCTCCGCAGCTTGGAAATATATTGTCCACCAACGGCACTGCTGTATCCGGAGGGTTGACAGGAATGATAGTGGGTTGATAACCTAATGAACAGAGGAAGGGAGAGAGACCTGTGGAGGAGGAGCTAAGAGAATTGTGGGCATACTCTGCCCAGGGAAGCAGCGACGACCAATCATCCTGTGAGTTGGAGGTGAATTCTCTCAAAAAGATAAGGAGACTTTGGTTGGTGCTTTCCAGCTGACCACTGGCCTCAGGATGATAACCCGAAGTCAAAGATACATGGGTCCCCAGAGCTTGACAGAAAGCCTTCCAAAAGGCCGAGACAAATTGAGGTCCCCTGTTCGTGACCACATCGTCGGGCAAACCATGTATCCTGAAGACCTGCTGCACAAACAGTGACGCCATTTCCTGGGCTGTGGGCAGTGCTGGGAGGGGGACGAAATGGGCTGCTTTGGAAAAATGATCGGAGACCACCATGATTACCGTATGACCTTGACTGTTAGGAAGGTCCGTAATGAAGTCAACAGCTATTTAGGACCAGGGGGGTGAAGGGGGTGAAGGAGGCCGGCCTTCCTAGTGCGTGGAGTCTTGGTCCTGGCACAGACCGGGCAAGCCTGGGCGTACTCTGCAGCATCAGATCACATGGAAGGCCACCAGAAGTCCCTCATGAGGAGGTCCAGAGTGCATCTGCAACCAGGATGGCCCGCAAACCGGGAGTCATGCCCCCACTGCAGGACAGCAGAACGCTAGTGGTCCGGTATAAAAAGCAGAGAGGAACTGTAGTTCTGTTGAGGGCACGTCTGACCTGATCCTCAATAGAGCAGTGGATCGCCCCCAGGATTCTGTTGGATGAAATGATAGTCCAGATCCGGGGGATCATGGATCTGAGAAAGAGCATCAGCCCTCCCATTCTTGGAGCCGGGCATATAGGTGATAATAAAATTAAAGCGAGAAAAGAAAGGAGACCTACAGGCCTGACTGGAGTTGAGGCGTTTGGCAGACTGAATGTAGGCCAGGTTCTTATTGTCCGTAATAATGACAAAGGGGTGATGAGCCCCCTCCAGCCAGTGTCTTCATTCCTCCAGGGCCAGCTTGATTGCTAGGAGTTCACGATTACAATTTCGCATTGTAATTAACCGCGGCAGGGGAGAGCTTCTTAGAAAAGAAGGCACAGGGATGTGGAATGTACTTTTCTCCGTGGCGCTGAGAGAGGACTGCCCCTACCCCATAGGCTGAGGTGTCAATCTCAACAATGAAAGGCTGAGAGGGATCCGGGAGTCGTAGAAGTGGCGCCGAGCTGAAGAGTTGTTTTAAGCGTAAAAAAGCCTGGTTAGGCTCCGGGTTCCATTTACCCAAGCCTGGTCGGTTGCGGGTTAGAGCCGTGATGGGCACCACGACGGAGCTAAAGTTCCAGATGAAACGTCTATAGAAGTTAGCAAAACTTAGAAATCATTGGATTTGCTTTAAATTAGGAGGAGCTGGCCAGTCATTGATAGCCACAACCTTAGCAGAGTCCATCTCTACACCAAGGGGAGAAATGATGTAACCCAGAAAGTGCATCTTAGAGGCGTGAAAAACACTTCTCGAGCTTGGCATAGAGATTATTGTCAATGAGTCTGGACAGGACCTCCTGGACATGATGGACATGTTCCCTAGGGTTGGCAGAAAAGATGAGGATGTCATCCAGGTAAACCAAAACAAAATTCCCGATAATGTCCCTGAAGATGTCATTCATGAATGACTGAAAGACCGCCGGGGCATTAACAAGACCAAAAGGCATCACCTGATACTCAAAATTCCCGTGCATGGTCATAAAGGACGTCTTCCACTCGTCCTCTTCAAGTATCCTGATTAAATTGTAAGCCCCCCGTAGATCTAACTTCGAGAAGATAGAGGCTCCACGTACGGACTCCAAGGCGGCTGGAATTAAAGGCAGGGGGTAACGATGTTTGACAGTACGTAATGGAGTTCAGTCCTCTGTAATCAATACACGGCCGCAAGGAGCCGTCCTTCTTCCCAATGAAGATAAAACTGGAGAAGGCTGGAGAAGAGGAAGGACGAATGAATCCTGACTCCAGAGCCTCCTTAACATAATCTTGCAAAGCCTGATTCTCTGCCTGAGTGAGAGGGTAGATCCGTCCTTTGGGTGGAAGGGTTCCAGGGAGCAATTCTATAGCACAGTCGCAGGTCCGGTGAGGGGAAAGCAAAAGAGCCTTCTGCTTATCAAAGGCTTGTTTTAGATGCACATATTGGGGCGGGATGGTAGACTGCTCCTCCAGAGGGGTTACTGCAGCAGCAACCTTAACTGGCGGGTGAAAACTGTTGTCATGACAGGCATGGCTCCAGGCGATGATTTCATTCTTGTCCCAGGAGATGTGAGAATCATGCTTCTGGAGCCAGGGAAGACCCAGGATTACCGGGTAGGCAGGTGAGTCCACGAGAAGGAGTGAAATATTCTCAATGTATCGCACCAACTGTTAGACAGAGAGGAACGGTCTGCCAGGTAATCCGTCCAGGCGCAATCAGTGATCCATCCAGAGCTTGAATGCAGATAGGGGGCGAGACCGGAGCCAGGGGAATATTCCGCATCTTAGCAAAAGTGGTGTCTACAAAGTTCCCCGTTGCCCCCGAGTCAACAAAAACCGAAAGGGGAAGGTATAAGTCAGTCCAAGAAACTTCTGCCGGGAATAAAGGCCCAGACGAGGTTTGAGAAAAAACAGCACTACTGACTCTAACAGTAGGCTGTGGAAGGGTTCGAGAGGGATACGGGGGTCTCGAGGGACAAGCAGAGAGAAAGTGATCTGGTGCAGCGCAATACAGACACAGTCCCTCCTGACGGCGCCATTCCTTTTCCTCCGAGGAAATGGGTTCATGATGCAGAGTGGCCACCGTGGGGGTAGTACCATCAGGACGTCCGGGACTCTGCTCTCCACAGCCGAATGCGAGTGTCCAATTCAACCACCTGAGCGATCGCCGCCTCGAGAGAGCGGTTGTGAAGTTACGTGAGCACCAGGTGGTCCTTTAGTTCTTCCGAGAGACCCTTAGAAAAAAGGCAAATCAGGGCTTCAGGGCTCCAGTCAGACTTTTGGGCTAGGTATTCTGTCAGGAATCCCTGATGGAGAGATACGAGGATCCTGTGCAGACGCAGGAGTGGGTTGTTGACAAGGCAGGCAAACAATCCAATATGATAGGCGAGTTCGTGGTCCAAAGGAAAAGGGTGTTTCAGTAACCAGGAAGAGCGATAGAAGCGAACAATCCGAAGCAAGAGGCAAGGTCGTGGTCAAAAGGGGTAAGGTAAGTCGTAATCCGGAGAGAACACAGGAGGCAAACAGTCAGAGATGAGAGACGAGGTCCAAAGTCGAAAAGGCAGAAGGGGAGCCCAGAATCCAGAATAAATGAGGTACGGGAAAAACGCCAGGTAGAGCTCTCAAGGAGTAGACTCAATTCCGAGCAGCGGGAAGCAGGTTAAGATGGTATAAATAGCGCAGAGTGCCGCACGGTAGAGCGTGTGCAGGTGGGTTAACACGTGCAGCGGCGCTTGTTAATAATAACCAGCTGTTGGTGTTGATTAGAACGCTTAAGAGTTGGTCTCTGCTGGCTGGCGGTCGTGACACGGATTAGAAACAATAACAGTAAAAACTCGGACCTTCCTCCAGTGCAGGTCCACTTCCCTTAGGTGAGTTTAAACTGTCTCTTTTCTTTTTCTTATAAAAATCTTATCAATTGTTTTGTTTTTTTAAATTGTGGTTGTGACACTGCACAGCAGAGACTCTGAAAGCGATAGCGATTAAAAATTAATTTGATAAAATTTTTAAAATATTGATCAGATGGCATTGTCTAAAAAATGCAGGCCTGAAATTATTAAAGAAATAAAGGAGATGAAATTATCCTCAATCACTATAATGCAGACTTACAGATGCAGCCATTCAAAACAAGCGGGGTACGCTGCAGTAGACCTTGGTGGGCTCGTTGCATCAAAACACGTCTTAAAGCATCATACCGCGCTTTACCGTATGCAAATTATACTATGTTAATAGTATCCGGAATCATCTTGTAAAAGCACCAGGTGGAGCTAGTAAAGCTTAACCTCTCATGTACAGCATTTGAGCTGTCACCAGAAAACACCCGTTTCGAATCCCAATCAATGCTGAGGGACAATCTTTATTCAATTAAGAATTTAAGTTGTATGCTCTTTAGACTTTTAAATTTAAACTGTGTATTACAGTATGTTAATCATTATACATGAAAAAGTTGGTATATTTTATGAAAGCAAGATTGCTCATTTGGACAAAAGTACACAACCTACCACCTTTATCAAAAATATTTTAATTATGCTGAAATATTTTATGCATCAAAGTCTTTACCGAAGATATTACTAATACTATTATTAATGAATGAGCTGTAAACTCAAATTATTACCCTGGTCCACAGTCTTTGTAATCGTCTTTGTAAACGAAAATACTTTATTTTTTCATTGACAAAAAGTAACACCACAGCATTTCGTTGATCCGATCACGTATTCGTTTCCAATCATACAAAATAAGTCTTGAGAATCTCCGATTCACCATGCCTTTCACATGCTCATAAACTATATTCATTTAGGAACATAAACATATTATGTAAACTGTACTGTATATTGGTGGTCTTGGTAGTTTAAAGAAAAAATACACACCAGTATTCCATTTCTCCCTAAACATTTTCAGCATCAAAGTCTTACATGTGGTTATATCAGAAACGTTTTCACGTGCTCCTTCTGACCATATTATTGTACGTTTATATACTTTGTGAAAAGTGATCATTTTAACCTTTTCTGCGAATATGCTCGTTATCAGAGTAAACAAAAGCATACTTTTAGAATTAATAGGAAATATAATATTGATTTGCGTATCTAAATAAATTAATAATGGTATAACTATATTCATATAGTGTTGCATTGATATGTGTACAGCTGTCACATGACTGCATTGGTGGTGAGATAGCTTACATGACTGACCTGAACCCTGAGCTCGGGTGTTCAAATCCATCTGTTGCCATGCGTTTTCTTTTAACAAATAAACATTTCTTTGAAAACTAAAATAACAAATATTTTTGGCATTATATTGACATTTTTTATATTTCTAAATATCACAACATGTTCATACTGTATGTACACAGCAGTACCGCAGGGTGTAGGGCACAAACCAACGTGAGCCCAAAAGCCCTACATTAATGTTGTGCATTCACCTGGCGCTGTGTGACTTTCACACCCCTGTGTCCTCTCTGCAGGAGTGCTGGCTGTACCGAATTACACTCCACAAAGGCTCTGTGTCTACATTGTTTTTGTAAACAAACCAGTTTCACAAGTACTTTCTCAGCTTCATCATTTTCAAAGTAGAATAGGGCAAGTCTTCCAATGAAAGACAGTCCACCTTCCCCCCACGGACAGACTGACACATGTTTTCTTGTGTCAGTCTTCTGTGTAAAAAAAAATCGGTTTGAATACCATGGGTACTGTTTTTAATAAGCTGCTAAAGAGTAAAGAATTGGAATTTTCCTGCTGTCAGCAGTATTGTGTATATAGTTTTAAGTACAGGCTGCGAAAAGTTTCACAAGTAGAGGTCTTTAAAATTATGCTGGTCAAACGATTTTTTTCATTCTTAAAAAATAAATCAAAAACTAGATATAATGATGTATTCCTGCTTAGAAATTGCACGACTTTAAAAGGTATAAAACAGGTTTGTATAATTAATAACCACTTTTTATGCACAAAAAATGGGTGATTTTTCTTCCTCAAGTTCAGTTTAGAATCTCTGTGTTTGCTGTAAGGTTTTTACTTATTAATTCAACATTTAAAGAACACAAATTTCATCAAAACAACACACGTTTCAAATAGAAAAAATCATATTCTGTTGTCTTCATCCTATATATATATTTCATGTATACATACACCACAAAACATTTCTAATTTTTTTGTCAGAATGCTATGTTACACTGTTTTAAATACATCTAATTAAGAAAGTTAGGTGTTAGCATAAATGATTAGTGATCAATAATATTAAATTTAACACTGTAATAAATTGTAAAATATAATTCAAAATATTATATTTTGCTAACAACGTTAACTGTTTTTAAAAATAAAATGTATTAACTAAGGAATAGGATGGCACAGTTTAGTATGCTTTTGCTATGTTTTTTTCATAAATACAACAGAAGTACCAAATGTCTCAGTAGCCATCAAAATTAAATTATGCACGCAAACCTCTGAACAAGAAATATAAGATATCCATCCATTTCTAATGGTGGCAAAGTGGTTAGCATTGCTACCTTGCAGTACTGGGGCCCTAGGTTCAATTCTTGCCATCCTGTGTGTGGAGTTTGCATGTTCTTTCCGGGTTCCATGGTTTTTCTCCTTATGTGTGATATGATTCCCTCTCGCAATCCAAAACATACTGGTAGGTTAATTGGCTTATGGGAAATCTGGCCCTGTTGTGTGTATGTTTGTGTCTGTTTGCCTGTCCTGTGATGTACAACATCCACAGTGCTGCAACCAAGTGTTTTACACACCAGACAGCCCCCCTCACCTTTTACAACCTTGCTTTGGGTTGTGAAACTTTTCTTTATTTTTTCTATACAGCACCATTAGAGAAGCAGTTCATGGGGATAGGGGGGTGCTCTTCACATGTCAATAGCTTTTCAAGCACAACATTCACAATATTGCAACCAAGTGTTTTACACACAAGGCAGACCCCCTCACCTTATACAACCTTGCTTTGGGTTGTGAAACTTTTTCTTATTTTTTATTAAGAAATTTTATTAATAAAAATTGTATTTTTATTTTTCCAATACAGCACCATTAGACAGGCAGTACATGGGGAAAGGGGGGTGCTCTTCACAAGTCAATAGCTTTTGCACTGCCATACACATTATGCTGTAACTGTCATGAATGACCCGCTGAGCAAACGGGAAGATGAACCCTATGCAGTACCTTAGGGGGTCTAGAGATGAGGGTGAAGTTCCCGAAGGGAATGAGGGCAAGGCGAGAGGCGAGGTCCGAGTTTAGTTCCGAGGTTAGTAACAAAAGGTAGGCGAGTAGGTTCCTCTTATCATACATGGTATGCGATAAAGATCTCTGCCAGGATATAATTCACACAAAAATCTCTCTTACTGTATCTCTCACACCTACTGTAGCTGAAAACAAAGTGCCATTAAGAAGTTTATGATTTTATTAGCAAAATGTATGATTCCAACTTAGAAAGCTATATAATCAAATTATATTTGCTTAAAATACTGATAAGATTGTATAAGCTCAAGTTCCAAGGGTTGTATTCTGAATCACTTTAAGTGTTACTTAGTGAATAGCTTAACAGTCTAAATGCACTGCACATACAATAACATGGAAGAATAATGATAAAACAGAATTATTTTTTTAGGGACAATTTTAAAGCTTCTTCAATGTTTATAATTGACCCTTTTTGGATTATTCAGGTGTTTTCTCAAAAGATGAATCAATAAATAACTTACAATGACAAAAATTATTTATTTCTTGAATTCAATAACTTCAACACAGAACTTACCACCCTCTGTCGATGAACGACTATGTACATCAAAGTATTAAATGCTTGACACTGACTTCCGCTAAGCATTGCTTTGAAGTTCCTTTCTATCTCTCAGATCCTGGGCTATTGCCAGAAATACTTAGAGATACTAGACTAGGTTTTCTAAATAAAGTTCACAACAGGCTAAGAAAATGTAATTGGCACACAGTTTACATCAGCTTTCCTATGAGGAATGTCTTTTCTTGGTTAAACACAATCAAAAGGCCTACTTGAAATGGACACATTCACCAAATCAGAAATGATGTTTCTGTTTAAAAGCATGGGCATTTCATACTTCAGGTGTTTATAATTAGATACAGTATAATGAAATATAAAAATGATGAATGACTACATAGTTTTCAACATTTCTGAAGTTGGTATTTGGAATTTCAGTATTTATAGTATGAGTTGTTGTTCATACATCAAGAACAACTGAATAGTTGTGTCGTGTTAAGAAATCCTGTATTCTATGTTCTATGTTTCAAAGTAGACAGGATAGGAGCTGTGAAAGTCTGGCTTGCAGATATACAATAGTTTAGGCTACAAACGGATATTGCTGAGCATGATAATCTCACTGCCGAGGCTAAAAAGACAGCACATTGCAACCAGCCTTCATTCCAATATTACTGCAGCTTGTCAGAGACATAGTCATTTTACAGTACAACAAAGCTACACAGCACCACATACAGTAGCTAGAGATACATAGACTGGACTTCATGGCCCCTGTTATGGCTAAATACTTGTGGGACATGGTGGGTTATCATGTTCAGCATAAATGTACTGAATCACAGAGAATTACACCATTGGAAGTTCTTCCATAAAGAACTTGTAAAATGTAAAGTATCAGTTTCAGACAGTGCCTTGTAGACTAGAGGGTACAAGCTGATCACATCAGTTACTCATCATCAGTGAACACAGTGTGTTTTTATGATATCTGTTCTGCCTCTTGAAGGGATGCTGCTGTTTCAGGGTCTAATGGAGGAATGTCACCTTGCAATCACACAACCTCCTTTTCCTGGGCTGTGTGTGTCCCCTGCACTCAGTCCCGGGCCGATGGGATCTCTCCTCGAGCCTCTTGCTTCAGAGGAGAGGTCTGTAGCTGCTGTTGGGGGGGAATGTCTGTATAGACTACAGTACTTGTAATGTCTAGACACCAGGCCCAGCTGTCTGCGCTCCCTGACACTCCCTGATCCCTGGTCTTGGATGTTCCTCTGGGGTGCAGGATGATGTCCAACCTGCCTGGGGTAGCCTGTACAGATTTCCCCTCAGTGGTGATCTGCAGCAGGGGGTCCTGCACACCATCCTGGGGGTCAAATTTGTGTCAGTTCTGGATCCAGCGGTGTCTGACACCTGTCCCTTCTGCACCCAGAGGGAGATGCTGTTCCACTGATACAGTGCCTGCCGCCACCTGTTGCCCATGTTTGCTTTGCTGGTCCGGCTCTTCATCGACCTCGGCCTTGCCTTCAGTGACCCCTTTGTGTTTGGGGTGGGTTACACAAAAAAAATAGAATATTCAGACCGTCCTCACTAGCTTTCTGCTGGGCCAGGCTAAACTTGCAATCTACAAGACTTGGAAGAATACAATCTCTGGTTCCAGGGCTGTAGTCTTGTTGAGGATGTTTGAGGGGTTGGTGAAGAGCAGGGTCACATTAGAATTGACGTTCTGTAAATTGCACAACAATCTTGGTGATTTTGAAAACTTTTCATGCTTCAAGAAAATACTGTATTGTGTAAAATTATGAACTGTTTAAGTTTGGTGTTTCAACTATGAATACCTTTTTTTTTGGGGGGGGGGGGTGTAAATACAAGTTAATTTTTTCTTGTTTTTGTTTTTCTGTCAATAAAGTCTAATTGAACTCTTATCTGAGCTGAGATCAGTATCACCTTTGATAATCTTCTGAAATCTGACAAAATTTAATAAAAATTGGTAATACTAATAAGCATCTCAGTTAAGCACACTGATTACTCAAGTTTGTATAAAAAAGATTTAAAATAAGCTCTTTTTTTCTTGTATTTTATTCTGCTCTAGCGATGTCACCAGTCACTGCTGTATTCAACGTAAACTGTATTGGATTAAACAGAGCATTTTACAGGTCCACTATACAGTATGTTAATTGGCATTGGCAGTAATACATATAAAACAGTAATTAATTTTTTAGGTGATAAAATTATATTTTAATACAACTCAAAATCATAGTTCTTGCTTCAGATATCCGATTGAGAACAGATCTCTCCGAGAGTTGGGTATCCTGATTTTCAACAAGAGGAACATTTGACTCAACATTATTGAGGTATGTTGTGTTTCTTTTCTTCTCTTTTCAGTGTGGAATAAGCCTTTACTTGTTCCTTTGCAGCCTACTCATGCTGACACAGCTCCCCACTTGATACTTCACAGATGACAATTTAAAGAAGATCTTGAGAAGACATGGAAATACTCAGTTGTTGCAAATTAACCACAGTAACCATTTGATTCCAAAGATATTCAAACAATACTTCAGTCATATCCAGATGCTGTCATCTAGGAGGTGTCTGTTAGGAGGTGTACCTCCAAATTGAGCTGCTGGTCAAGGGCAATTCTGGATAGGGATGTAACTGTGAGGTCATTGGCTACTCTTACAGTTTAATAATGTGTTCTGCAAACAAATCAGACTTTATTCTCCCAAATTGTTTTATATCTTTGAAGTGCAATACGGTTTATCAGCTAACAGTGATAAACTACTGCCAACATAGACAAGACATATATATTTTAATCATGTGCACCTTAACTCACTTCAGGATTCTTCTGAATTAAAATTTCCCTGAAATCCTGCAAAATACTTCCAGAAATGTGATCTAGCACTGTGTTACTTGAGTCAATATTTAACACTTAGTATGTTAAGTGTCATACTAAGGGTGCACATACTTTACATGAATAGTTGCACATTGCAAAAAAACAACAACTTTGAAACAGACATTATTAAGCACCCAATTTATGCCATATCTTTATTGCTTCTGATTTCCAAGGTGATTCATCACTGAGTTAAAGTACAGACAGTACAGTTGTGTAGATGGCAGAGTGGATATAGTGGACATTTATGTAACTGATAGCTCAAGTGGCACAAAAGAATAGGTTGGTCTTGTGGGAATTGAATGTATATCTCCATCAAAAGATGGATAGTCATCTTATCTGCCCATATCTGTTAATCAGAGCTGGTAACTTGACTGTGACACTACTCAGCTCATGAAAGGAATGTAAGATTGAAAGAGGCCATACCAACAGCAGCGTGTTGCCATCAAGGTCTAGCTGTCAGCAATGACAGCAATGACCACTGTGGCTTTCCAAACACCTGATAGCCTGTTCAGTGCCACAGTCCTCCTCCCTCTGATGATCACCTGGCTGGGGCACTTCAGAGTTCACAGTGTGAAAAAAGCAGATGGGTCCTACAGTGCACATGTTCTTAATAGCAGTGGTAGCGTGAATTGAAAATTAGTGTTAAAGGAAAAAAAAATACTTTTGGCCATGGACACCGTCTGTAATCAAAAGAGGTTTAACCACAGTAGACTTCATGATAAATGCATCTGTCTCTTTCAGTTCCCTTTAAAGACTTTAGAGTTCTGAACTCACTTATTACTTCACAAAAATGTCACATCTCACTTATCGCACAGTCATATGACAAAGACTCTTGTCTTTGAGAACAAAGAGCTCTCAAAACAAATTGGCAGCACAGTGGTACAAAGGCCCAGATCATGAGAAAGCAACTTCACTTTTTGCATACAGTCACATCCATCATTAAGAAGTGGAATGTGTGTCATAGCTCCCAGACCTCATCTGCTGTAGATCAAGCCAAATTCACAGATGAGCAAAGGGACCAACAGAAAATGTACCATTAAAAACAGCAATAATTTTGAGAAATTTGTACATTTCTGTTGCTAAGGTGGTAAAATATTCACATAGTCCTAATAACTCAGTGCAAGGGAAATTGTCCATTCCGTACCACGCATAAAACAATAGATTGATAGATTGCATTCAGAAAAAAATCACAGCCTTTTTTGAAGAAAACATTTCATACTGTACTGAACAGAGATGGTAAAACTGTAGAAGAGACTGTAAAAGAACAGAGATAGCCAATGGCAGTCTGGGTTAAGGTGCTCTTCTGGATTAAAATGCTTAACGAGCAGTAATAAAATACTAATCTAAATTTAATAACTACAAAGCAGGTAGTTCCCTGGAAGAATAAATTAGAAAAAAATATTGTCCCCAATAGCACATAAAACATGTTTGTACTTCAATCTCCTTAAAGATTAAAGGGAATCAGTTCTGCAAAAAGATACTGAGTAATGAATTTCCATTAACACAAGGTCTGCCTGTTCCTTCTGTGAAAAAATGTCATGTGGTAGAAATGTCAACATTTTTATGCGGAACAAATCTTTAGGTACTGTAGGTGGCTTGACTTATCTGAGGTAGGAGTAAAAAGTTAGAAGTATAGATAACTGCAGAAGAAGTCTGATATAGATACGATGCTGTAGGTACAAGATACGACATGACTCCTTTGATCTATCGGGGAGAATAAAATCTGATTTGTTTGCAGAACACATGATTAAACTGTAAGAGTAGCCAATGACCTCACAGTTGCATCCCTATCCAGAATTGCCCTTGACCAGCAGCTCAATTTGGAGGTACACCTCCTAACAGACACCTCCTAGATGACAGCATCTGGATATGACTGAAGTATTGTTTGAATATCTTTGGAATCAAATGGTTACTGTGGTTAATTTGCAACAACTGAGTATTTCCATGTCTTCTCAAGATCTTCTTTAAATTGTCATCTATGAAGTATCAAGTGGGGAGCTGTGTCAGCATGAGTAGGCTGCAAAGGAACAAGTAAAGGCTTATTCCACACTGAAAAGAGAAGAAAAGAAACACAACATACCTCAATAATGTTGAGTCAAATGTTCCTCTTGTTGAAAATCAGGATACCCAACTCTCGGAGAGATCTGTTCTCAATCGGAAATCTGAAGCAAGAACTATGATTTTGAGTTGTATTAAAATATAATTTTATCACCTAAAAAAATAATTACTGTTTTATATGTATTACTGCCAATGCCAATTAACTTTTCTATTGCATTAACGTACCTACTGTATAGTGGACAGGTAATGTGCTCTGTTTAATCCAAATACAGGTTTACGTTGAATACAGCAGTGACTGGTGACATCGCTAGAGCAGAAGAAGATACACGAAATTAAATATAGCTTATTTTAATTTCTTTACACAAACTGGATTAATCAGTGTGCTTAACTGAGTTGCTTATTAGTATTACCAATTTTTATTAAATATGTCACATTTCTAAAGATTATCAAAGGTGATACTGAACTCAGCTCAGATAAGAGTTCAATTAGACTTTATTGACAGAAAAACAAAAACAAGAAAAAATTAACTTGTATTTACACCACCCCCCCCCCAAAAAAAAAAGGTATTCATAGTTGAAACACCAAACTTAAATAGTTCATAATTTTGCGCAATATGTTCTTGAAGCACGGAAAGTTTTCAAAAGGGTGTAATTCTCTGTGATTCCTTATGTTTATGCTGAACATGATAACCCACCATTTTCACAAGTATTTAGCCGTAACAGGGGCCATGAAGTCCAGTCTATGTATCTCTAGCTATTTGGTGCTGTGTAGCTTTGTTGTAAAATGACTTTTATGTCTCTGACAAGCTGCAATTGTAACGAACAGTTCTTTCCGGACCCTATGAGGACGACACAGTCCGACGGAGTGGGGAAACACTGGGGAAACGTCATGCAGGAAAACGAGGTTGAAGACAGGGGGGCGTGTCCAAGGTGCGCTGGTGCACGGGGGAGGTGTGGCCGAGGCGAACAATCCCAAAGAGTAATCCATAGAGTATCCAAAACACGAAGGTAAGTCCAAAACCAGGAGATCCATCAAAACACGACGTTAAAACCACGAAGGCCGGGTCGGAACCGGCGGACATGGAACGGGAACAGAGGTTAAAACCTTAACGGGACCAGGCGCTTCCAGGTCCCGGACTCGCACGATACGGAAATCAGATGCAGAGCCCGGATGAGCGTCAGCGCCTGGCTTTTAAGGGGGAACGGGAATAGGGATCAGGTGCAAACAATAGGAGGGAACGAAGAAGAGCTGGAGCTCCCTTAAGAGGAGGGGTTAGCGATCGTGACAGCAATAATATTGGAATGAAGGCTGGGTTGCAATGTGCTTCCTTTTAGCCTCGGCAGTGAGATTATCATGCTCAGCAAGATCCATTTGGAGCCTGAGCTATTGTAGATCTCCAGGCCAGACTTTCACAGCTCCTATCCTGTCTACTTAGAAACATAGAACATAGAATACAGGATTTCTTAACACGACACAACTATTCAGTTGTTCATGATGTATAAACAATAACTCATACTATAAATACTGAAATTCCAAATATCAACTTAAAAAAGTAAAAAACTATGTAGTCATTCATCATTTTTATATCTCATTATATTGTGTCTAATTATAAACACCTGAAGTTTGAAATGTCCATGCTTTTAAACAGAAAATTCATTTCTGATTTGGTGAATGTGTCCATTTCAAATAGGCCTTTTGATTGTGTTTAACCAACAAAAGTCAGTCCTCATGGGAAAGCTGATATAAACCGTGTGCCAATGATATTTTCTAAACCTGTTGTGAAATTTATTTAGAAAACCTAGTATAGTATCTCTAAGTATTTCTGGCAATAGCCCAGGATCTAAGAGATAGAAAGGAACTTCAAAGCAATTCTTAGCAGAAGTCAGTGTCAAGCATTTATTACTTTGATGTACAGTATATAGTTGTTCAGTGACAGAGGGCGGTAAGTTCTGTGTTGAAGTTATTGAATTCAATAAAGAAATACTGTTTATCATCGTAAGTTATTTATTGATTCATTTATCTTTTGAGAAAACACCTGAATAGACTGCTGATGAGAAGCTTTAAAATTGTCCCTTAGAAAATAATTTTGTTTTATCATTATTCCTCCATGTTAGTGTATGTGCAGAGCATTTAGACTATTAAGCAATTCACTAAGTAACATTTAAAGCGATTCAGAATACAACCCTTGGAACTTGAGCTTACACAATCTTATCAGTATTTTAAGCAAATGTAATTTGATTATACAGCTTTCTAAGTTGGAATCATACATTTTGCTAATAAAATCATAAACCTGTTAATGGCATTTTGTTTTCAGCTACAGTAGGTGTGAGAGATACAGTAAGAGAGATTGTTTTTGTGAATTACATCCTGGCAGAGATCTTTATAGCACACCTTGTATGAAAAGAGGAAGATTTTCAGAGCCAATCTCAGGACACAAATATTTTTTTTTCTCCTCATTAACCTATGCATTTCTAATTAAATTATTATTCATTATTGTTTAGATCTCCAAACAATTTGTGTTTATATGTTATGTTTAAATTATGTATTGATAGACATGGATATTTCTTAGCAAGTCAGGAAAAATATATCACCGAAACCAGAAGAAACATTTCAGTATGGTGATGTGAGGGCCGGTCATTCATTTACTGAAATGATCTGAAATTGAAACAGTAAATTTCTGGAGTGCTTTAGGAACTGTTAGTGATCAATCAAACACAACAATTTACAGTCTTATACAGTACATGGAATCTGAATACTATGTGGAGCAATATACTACAGTATGTGGAATCTTTTTTGCATGTTTTGTTTCCTTACTGTGGAAAAGGTATATCATTGTACAGTATAAGAGTGTTATTTGGAGGTCTACCTGTTGTCCTCTATTTTTATTGAAGATTCAGCTTTAGTGAAGAAAAGTTAACTCCAAAGTGAGCTACTCATGTTTACGGGAGAACCATTCTTGAAAGATAGTGTATGTAATGGCCGTAAAACCTATGACATAGCTAAGCAGATACAACATGATTTAATGTGTTCATATGGAAAATTTGGGAAAAGTGCCATCTATAAAAATACCACAAAACTTGTATTTCTGAATGTTTTCTGAATGTCACACTTATTTTAATGTTTTATACACAGTACATCTAAATAAGAATGTCAGGTGTTTGCATATAGTATTAGAAATCAATAATTAAGATTAAAATTGGCAATGAAATAAAGTGTTGAACTTTTTTCACATTTTGTAAAAATATTAATTGACAATACATTTTCAAATATATGATTAGTCTGACTATCATAAAATAAGTAAAAGACAAAATTATAAAATATCAAAAAGGGTAAAATATAATTTAAAATATTTTACTAACTAAACCATCAACAATTAATAACAATGTAACTGTTCATAAAAATTAAATGGTTTACCGGAATAGGGTGGCACACTGGTTAGCATGCTTTTGTATCTTTGTCATAAATTCAACAGTAACACTAGATGGCTCAGTGGCTTTCAAAATTAAATAATGCATGCAAAAATTTGAACAAGAAAGATGACTATCTATCCATTCATTTCTAATGGTGGCACAGAGGTTAGCATTGCTATCTTCCAGTGCTGTGGTTCAATACCTGGAGTACTGTATGTGTGGAGTTCATAAAACTGCACATTCATAAAAATTGCACTTCTCTCTGGGTTCACATGGGTTTTCTCCAGGTGATCTGATTTCCTCAAGTTTATTCCTCAGTTTGCAGAGTGAGCAGAACCCCTGATATACATGACTAGGCAGTCCACCCCGAAGGTGGTTGCATTGTAACAGTGTGGAATTTCTGGCTGCCTTTTTGCCGGCAGAGGTTCGATACCTCAGGTTGAGGTAAAGAACCAATGTGCAGTCACTTTGAGTTGCGTTCTTTCAGCCCACAGGAAATACTGAATAGCGAGAAGCGAGAAGGAAAAAGGGCTTCTGTAGCCTTTCAGCTGGTGCCGTAGATCACCTGAGAATGTAATATAGGGTTTCTAATGATGACACCAGGTGGTGGGGATATACATTCTCATCTGGAATTAGATAGAGAGGGAGCAGTTAGAGGGCCCTCTAGTGGTGCACCACACATCCTTCCCCCCAGGTTAGAGTGGCGATTCTATAGCCCACTTTACGACCAGACATTCCTATTCGACCACGGTTTATTTTTGTTCTCTCGGGAGTAGTTTCCTGCTCAGGAACATAAGAGGATGCTCCACTACATCAAATTCCTGAGACAGAACGCTGTCCAATTCCCTTCTCTGAGGTGTGGGTCAGTAGGAGGAACAGCTTCCCGAATCCTGCATCATAAGAACGGGCTCCTGACAGCGGGCATCTTTCAGGTCAATGAAGACTTTGGCTGATTCAGGGGTCCAGTGTACAATCTTTGGAGCAGAGGTAAACGTCAGGCCATTCAGCAAGCTGGGGAATAGAATGCTGATAATAATAAAGTAAGCCCAGGAATGATTTTACTTGTGTCTTTGTTGTGGGGACCGGCCAGTCTTGGATATCCTGGACTTTATCTAGTTGAGGCCGTATTTGTCCTTCACCCACCTTTTCTTTACTTTTCATCTCTGGTATTTGTAATATATACACAGACCTACACTGCTTATTTATGTAAAATGTACATTTTTTTAAAGAGCTCATTTCTAAAACAATGTAGATTAAGCCTTATTGGTTTTGAACTAATCGAGTTGTGGCTGTCGCCAAGCTTTTTACTCAAGGCTCCTCCGTTTCCTGCAGCGGGTCATCCCCATCTTCCTCTCAAGACCTCGAGACTTGAGAGGGCTGGGGATGTTTTTTCATAACAGTCTGTAATTCTGTTGACCAGTAAGATACAAACCTTAACGAAGAGTCAGATAAAGTTTAAGCGAGGTGTTGAAAACCCCCCTTTTGTCACCGACATCCAAAGGGACTAACCGTGGGGAGTAGGAGAGCGGAAAAAGACCCATATGCGTAGCGGCGAGACGGGAAAAAGGCCCGGGCTCATTAGTGCAAAGAGTTCAGGAATGCCGTATAGAAACCTATGCCCTCAGGGAGCGGACGTGGGGCGCCCTGGTGCTAGGCGGGTCTCAGGACATCCGAACGTCAATGCTGAGCGAGGACAGAGTGCAAGACCCGGAAATATATAGCCCAAGGGAAAGAGAGGGACCGGAAGGACAGCAGACCGGAAACTAGGGACAGGACAGAGAAGGAGCGCGTGACACCTTTTCAGACAGTAAATGGGTTGATATGATCAACAAACTAAGTTGCATTTATTTTCTGTTACTCAGTGTAATGTCTGTAATCAGTCATTCACCAACATAAGGACAATGATTTTGCCTGCTAACAGACAAGCCTCCCTATCCAGAGAAGTGGTGCTCTATGTGGCAGCGGAGGTGTCGTCCTTGCGCTCGCAAAATTTGGATTATTTCACAAGTGTGACTCCTCCACAGAAGACAAGCAGTGTCGCCAGGTCCACAGAAAAAAACTGCATGTTTTTCTTAATCTTTTTTTTGGAGTGTATATTCTTTTTCTTTATACAGTCTACTCACAACGTATGCAGGGGTTAGAATTTAAGTAGCACTCAAAACCAAATTTGCACATAGTTCAATTTTACTCTATAACCCTTTTACCCTTTTACTCTATAACTCTATAAGATCACAGTGCTGATGCTGGGATATTGGGTCACTGAGTCAGTGAGTGGGAGGGATGGGGGTAGGCTTCATGGGAGATGACTATACTGTATACTGTAGGCTCAATAAATAGCTCTAATAGGTTTGTTTGTCAATTTTTTAAATAAAGTATTTATTTTATTATTATCCAGACTGGACCTCTTTAATATAAATACGCTTTATTAATATCAGGGTTTTCAGCAGCCTTTTCAATATTTAACTAAGGTTTATATTAATGCTGCTTCACTGAGATGTCAGGTCCAGCTCTTTGTTGTGGAGAGCCACACTGTGTCTCACAATGGGTTCAGCTTGGAGCATGCTTGACATGGAGTTTACATGTTCTCCTCATGTCCACATGGGTAAACTGGGGTGCAAGCTGAAATAAATATAACTATGGTACAACTATGACTATTAATGTAATTATACTAGCTTTTGTGTAGAATAATAATTTGAATGACACAGTAAAATGTTTTATTTTGGATATACTGTACACACAATAAATGCAGGATATAGAGATCAGACAGCCATGATCTCAGCTCTGTCTTACATTTAGGGTTTTGATTCTTTCCACAAGATTTCTCAATTAACATCATAAACCATTTTTGTTTTGTCAGAAATGTTGACTAGATTTTGTTGTATTTGTTGTATATGTGTGTTATAGAGCTCACGCTCATTTTATTTTATTTTAGATGAGGCCATTCAGAATGTGGGGCAGAAATCTTTCCTGTGACAAACTCGCTGCAGCAGACTACAATATCATTCAGGACACCAAACTTACCTTTTCACTGGCTGAAGATGATTAATAGGTGGCACTTGTAGTGTCTTAGATGTTAGTGAAACAATTGCTTCATTTACAGTAAGTTTCCCTATTGTACTTCTTTAAATTAACTTAATATGGAATATTAATATGGAATCATGTAACTAAAGGATAGTTTTGATCACTAAAAATAAAACTAACCAAAGTTAACATCTCTGAATGTCATTAACAATATTAAATAATGATTGATAAATGAAAAATAATATACACAGATAGCTGTAAACAGTAGCTAAACATTAAAAAACAAGTTATACAACAGTATTCCAACTTCTACATATAGCTGTACATTTTCTACAGCAATGTCTTTAACTCAGTCACTTGTTGTGATTGTTTTGGAAATATTTAATGTGCTTGTTTTAACTGCTCTTTAACTACATTTGTTGTAAATAAAAATCAAAAGCGAATGAGAATGATGCATTGGTGACTCAGTGGTGGAATTCTCACCTTTCACGTGAAAGGGTCATCGGTTAAGCCCAGCCAAAATGCTAGTTTTACTTTCAACAAAGTTTCCCTTGAGCATAATAAAGACTTCCTCTAATAATACAATAATATGTAAACTTTATTCACATGTATTTTATTTTTATATATCACAGTATGTTAAATATTCAAATAATATTAAGAGTTTGAAAAACTCACCCTATGATGCACCTGGACATCAGTGATGTTATCTAGGGTCACACGGTTTTCATGGTCTCTCAAAATCAGAAACTCTCGCCCAGGTGACCCAGCCAAGGTTGATCAAGCCCTGGCTTGACGGTGGCTTTGATACCCACGGATCACTCCTCTTGATCCATAGCCATCCTGAGGTTCTTTTTGCAACCACTATATTAGTTTGTTTTGACTTTCCTCTTCCTCATCACTGTATTGTCCAAAGGACTGTAGGCTCTACAGAGTGATTGGCCACCAAATCCTCTGCAGCCCACCTCAATGGACTCACACTGTGCTCCTCCACACATTCAAATGGGACTGGTTAGCCAATTCTTCATACTTGGCTCTCTTCCTTTCATTGGCCTCCTCCATCCAGTCTTCCCAGGGAACTGTTAGCTCTAGCATGACCAACTGCAATCATAAGCTTAAAGTAATGACAAAAATTAACATCCAGACCAACAGTTTCCAGGATGCTGAGAAAGAGCAAGGGAATTTAACAACACCTTTTCATCACTTCTCAAAATATTGCAAAATTGCAAGCAATGATCAATATCCTCTAAACATGACCATTAAGTTGGTTTCCAATGCAGTGAAACTATTTAGTTATACCAGCACTTTAGTGACATCTGCACATGGATTAATATTAATGTACACATTTATTCCAGTGGAATCAAAACAAAATACTATGGATTATATGTCACACAACACAAGGTCATCACAAGATAAATCACAAATCTGAGCTTTTCAGACCTGCATTTTGTAACTAGATACATCAGTATAAAGCAAATGACCTTTTAATAGGAATATTCATCTTGGTTTATAGTTTTAAGAAGCACCAAAGTACAGTATATCAATAATTAATCAGTTTTCCAGCAAAATGCAAGCGCAAAAGAAAAAAATCACTAAAATATATAAAGATCATTTTCTCTTACCTTGAAAAAGGTGTTTTCAATGTACTCTTTTACAATTTAAATAAGATAAGATTTTATTGTCCCCTGAGGGAATTTTTTTATGGACACACAGCACTCTGGTACATTTAAATAGAATACAAACAAAAAAAAAAGAAGAAAAGAAAAACATTACACGTTATTCTATTACAAAAGATAAAAAAAACATTGCACATCACTCTATTGCACATGTACAGTATAACACATAACAACATGTAACATTTATAACACATCACAAAAACATATTGCAATCAAGTGGGTTGTAAGAGTCAAAATTGTGTTTATCCTTGACATTTACGTTGACAGCTTTAATGGATAGCGGAACAAAGGAAATTTTGTAAATAGAACGCAATCATAAATTTATTATTTTCATTATTTTTACTTTATCATTTATTTTACATTTTGTGAAAGGCTTAGAAATCCAACCCAATTCCCTGCCTTCATTAAAAAAACATGCAGAGTTTTTTAAACCACTTTCAAATTTTTATCTAAGGTAGTAGACATTTTAGAAAAGACAATTTTAAATCCTGGTTGTTCCTGTTGTTATTCTGGAAATTTATTTCTATTGTGTGTACTAATATATATATAAAAATGTGAAGGTTCAAACTGGATGTCCAAGGGGTTCTCTTGCATTCAAGACCCTAACCAGGCCTGTACTTTCCAAAATCATTCCAAATATTAAAGGGTATATCCATTCCAGGACATTGATTTTGACTTTCATTTGAGGGAGGTATGGATGAGGTTTAATATGTATGCTATATTGTCATTTTTATTTAATGTACATATCACTGTATGTTAAATATTCACTTTACTTTCACAATCTCTTAAACCCATAGCAACTACTACTGTATGTACTGGGGACATATCAAGTATTAAACTTAGGAGACATTTACTTCAGCCCCACCTCCAACCCCTTGACAGACAAAGAAAGCAATTTGGAGACATTAAATATCCAGTCATTGCAAAGGAATCAGTGTGACAGATTAATGCATTTACAAGATAATCCAAAGGTATGAACTGCAGCAGCCATGAGTCCTGGTGCCACAAGGAATAAAAATAAAGCTTTGTTGCCTCCTATTGGACACAGAATAAATTGCTTTAATTAGAATTCCTAACCATAACAAGTTATGTCAATTTTAACTGATGTAATCATCATGAAGTTTAAGAAAAATGAAACCTCTTCTTAAAATATTTGTTATCCCATTAAAATATTTTTCATAAACCACTTTAGATTTAAAATAAAATTAGAAGTGTGGAGGCATCAACATAATCAATTTAAAGATCAAATAGTGTCATAATAATTGTAATACAGCATTCATAACATAATAATATAGCAACATCACTGACGCCACACCCCGAAAAATAAGACACTGTAACTCTGGAATGAAATGCGGTAGGAATCATTGTTTGTGCCATGTGTAGTGCAGGAAAAACTTTATGTGCTGGATGGGGCCACTTTGCAGAGCTGCCCTTGTGTTCAATTCTTGGGGTGCAATCTGTGTGTAGTTTGCACATTCTTGCCATGTTCATGTGGCTTTCCTCACAAAGTTAAAAACTATCCCAGTAAGTTAATTAGCTTCTGGGAAAAGTGGAGTGTGAGTGTGTGCTACTGTAAGTTTGTATCTGTCTGTGTCCTGTGATGGACCAAAGTGGTAAATGAAAGCAAAAGAAAAGGGAAAGTGAGTTATTCTTTTTATTGTTAGACAGTTAACAGCTTCTCCTTCGATTTTTCTATGTCACCATGGAAGCCTCACATTTCCCCCAGAGATATAGTTAACTTCCTACCAGTATGTCTCCAAAATGCCGGGTGAGGAAACAGTGACTGCTACAATATTGTAAAACAAAAAAATCATCAAAAATCAGGACAAGCACTCAAAGTTGGAAACAAACCTCTTTCTGAGTCTGCTACTGTATACACAAAGGGTGTAGAAAGTATTGACCCAACTGGAAAACTCCATAAACTCAAGTTATTTTCAATTTGATCCATGCAACATCCTCTATAATATCAATGTGTTTACCAGTTTAAAGCTAAAAATTAATTAAAAATAAAAGCCCTAAAAAATCTTTATTAGAAATGATTCACCTCCTTTCACACCCTTAGAATTTACATTTATTATGCCCTACTTCAACCAGTTGCCTTCAGAATTTGCTCAATATGTTGATAGTTATCCACCTGTGAGCAAGTAAAGTGGTAAACCATTCAGATTGCACACACGTGTCTTTGTAAGGTTAAATACCCCCACCCGTGTGTATTCCCACTGTCAGAGTTGTGGACAGACACGAGTCAGGTGAGGGGATATAAAAAGACATTGACTAGTTCATGGAGCACTGTTAAATCAATATTCAGGAAGTAGAAGACAAAACATCAGCCAGGCAAGAAGGACATAGGTCAGAGAAGCAGTCAAGAGGCAAAAACAAGCCTCAAAAACCTACAATGTCTCACAACTGACAAACTGTAAGCAAGTCAACAATATCTCAGGCAGTCCACAAATCTGGGCTGTATGGTAGAGTGGCGAGGAGTTAGTCATTTTGGAAACAATTTGTATGCACCATCATTACTTCCAAGCATGGCGGTGACAACACAATGTTAAGGATCTGTTTCTCATCAGCAGGGATGCTCGTCAAAACTGAATGGGAAATGGATAGTACAAGGGTTGCAAGCTAGCATTGCTGCCTCAGACAGCCGGGACCTTGAATTCAATTCCTGGGGTGCTATATGCATGGTGTTTTGTACTTCCAAAGACATGCTGGCAGGTTAACTGGCTTATGGGAAACTTGGCTCTGGAGTAAGTATCTGTGTTTGTGTCTGCATGTGATCTCTGAAGGACTATTGTCCCATACAGGATGATTCCTACCTTGCTCCCAATGCTTTCTGGGATAAGTTTTTAGTTAATGACCTAAAACTGGGAAGAAGCTTTACCTTTCAGAAGGAAAATGCCTTAAAAGACAACAGGAAAACACTAGAATGATTTAAGAATAAGAAAGTGAATGTCTTTGAGTGACGTAGAGTCTTCAAAAGACTCGAGCAGACTCATGAAAATTGGTGGCAAGAATTGAATATTGCAGCTGATTAACTTGACAGAGCTAAAGTAAGTTAATAATAAGAATGTGCATTATTTCATTCTTCAAAACCTCTTCCATGGAATAAGGTAACACTTTTCAATCATGTCTCTCCATGCGCCTTTAGTTGGCTTCTGATTTATTCTGGGAACAGGTATAGGTGACATAAACTAAAAACCTACAATTTACCTACAATACTATTTCTGTTAATTAGATGTCATTAGCACCAACATGAAAGAATAGACTGTCTGATGGAGTGGCTGTTCAATGTGTACTGTATGTATTGCAATGTATAAATAGGTGACAAAGTCGATAGACAAATATTCACAATACTAGTGGATTTTGTGAGTGCCATTTATTAATTTTACATTTATAAAATAAATGTTCCATTTTGTAATGTTCTATTAAAAACAGGAACAGGAAATACCAAGAAAACCATGTACTTTACCACAGTCTTTAATGAGGCACGTGGGCCAAATACCTGGACATTGTTGCACACTGAGTCATAAAGAACTCGAAGCAGGTCTTCCAAATGAGCCCGAAGGGCTCCGAGTCCAAAATGGGCGAGGCAGAAGAGTAGTCGATAGTTCCAGGTCAGGTGGTCGAGTCCAGGTAGCGAAAACAGAGAGGCAAACAAATCAGAGAGGGGCGAGACGAAAGGGAAGTCGAAAGGGTCCGAGGCGAGAAGAGTCTTCATTGTAGTGGTCAAAGGCAGAGGTGAGCTCAGGAGGCGGAAGAATTCCTAATACCGGTCGAGGACTAGGAGGGTTTAAATAGTGAAGGAAGAGGAGATTGAATAATGAGCATCAATTGATGCCAGTTGTGCTTCCAACGGACATCCAAAACTACATTTTCTAACATCCCACACGAGTTAAAGAATTCTGTGAATTTGCAAATTGAAATATTAAAATTACTACATAAAGACATATGATCATTAGACTAAGAAAAGCACAGATTAAATGACGCTGCGCACTGTCCAAAACTGTGATATGCTTATTGTTAAAGTGAAATCTGATGTTCTTTCTAGATGACTGCTTCTGTAATGCACGCATTCTTTCTGGCAAAAATGGCTTCTACATGGCTGGAAGTGGAAACCCACCAGTGTGCTTATGTTGAAGCTCCTCTATACATTGAAACATCTTAGTGACCATGTTTAAGTATTGAGCGAGTGTTGCGTGGGTTTGAATGATAAGTCCTTTCATTGTTGCTACCACAGCTGTTCACCCAATTTAAAAGAACATAGTAACATGCACTTTGGCAATGTTGCACTGTGGCTATCTGAAACACACAGCTGCAGCTGTGTCCTGATTTTCAGTGGCTGGCAAGAATGCCAGAGTGGAGGATGAAAGCTCACCAGAGAAAGCTAAGAGAAAGGAGAAATGGCGAATGGAATCTAGTTCTTTTGATAGCATTAGTTATCTGCATAGTAATGGAGCTATAAAGGTACTGGATGGGCTTTGGTGTTTCTGGGAGATAATAATAATTATAATGATAATAATAATTGCTTACACTTACATAGCGCTTTTCAGCTATCAGTGGAGAGGAGAGCAGAGAGTAATGAAGCCAATTCATAGATGGGGAGATGTCAGGATCCAGGTCAGGAGTTTCAGGTGTTTAGCTTTCTGGTTTCTGGCAGATGAAAACAGGAAACACCCAGACAATAGAATCAAGAGTCCTCTATAATTCTAGGGGGTATGTTTGAATTTACTTTCCTCCATTTTACTCGTTATACTGTAGCTATGACATACAGATGCAGCCATTCAAAGTGCGCGGTACAGACACATACCGGAGGTAATTGGCTACGGCGTCGCGCATTGTGATGCACGATAACGCGCGGTACCGCGGTACGTGATTGGTTGACAGACAGGGGCACTCGTGGTCCATTGGTCTGTCGTAGAAAGATTTACAGTAAACGTCGTTACTGTGCCCGTTTTAGTATTGAATATTTATATGGAATTTTACCACTGAAGGAAAATCTTAGTAGCTGAGCATAAAAAGAATAGGAGCATACTGTAACGCGTGTGAAGGCCATAAACTATATTTATTTTGGAACTTAAACATACAGTATATGGCTAGTCTTGGTACTTTAAAGAAAAAATACACACCAGTATTCCATTTCTCCCTAAACATTTTAAGCATCGAAGTCTTTAACTAACGAGATAACGAGTCAACAAGCATACTTTTAGAATTTGATTAAAAGGGAATATAATATGGAATCACGTATCTCAAGAAATTAATAACGATATAATTATATTCATGTTGCCAAAAATCTGCAATGGACATAAAAACTCCCTTGCTTTTAACAGAGCATTCCATAATTTCTAACTACGAAAATTATTTAAACTGCGACACTTATCATTCAACCAGAGCTCGAAATATCACAAGGATCCTCTAGAGCACAGCAAAGACTGTATTAAAAGAAATATCTAAAGAAATTAATAAGATATAATTATATTTGTGTACTGCGACAGGGCTGTGTAGGGCTGTTTCATCTCTCTCTTCATGTGACTCTATTCAAAAGCCATTTAGCAAAGAGGGGATGAGAAGAGTGACAAACTAATATACTTTAGATCTTTTTTTCTGAACCAGGGAAAATCTGATCATGTTTCTCTATAACAATAATAAAAAACATTGCCACACCCGGACTGTTAAACCAACGCATTAGCACGTCAAAGCCCATTGAGGAGCCGGGCGCAATAATTGTTTTGTCCCTTGATTTACTGATCTGCATTAATTACAGAAATCGAGTTCCTGCTCTTTGCAGATGACCTGGTCCTGCTGTCGCCCACAGAACAGAGGCTGCGGCAGAACCTGGCACTGCTGGAGCAGCACTGTCAGACCTGGGCGCTGACAGTCAATATGGACAAGACCAGAGTTATGGTTTTCCAGGATAAAAACAATAACAGCAATAGTGTTAAGCTGGGCAAACGATTTTTTTTTAGAAATACAAAATGAGATATAATGATGTGTTCCGGCTAAGACATTAACGAGTACAACCCCCCTGTCTGCGGGAGTGCTGGCTTTGACGAATTAAACCTGTTTCACAGGTATTTTCAAAGTAGAAGGGGGCGAGATTTCCAGCGAAAGACACCTCCCCCCTCCAAAGCCAAGGAAGTACAGTACTTACTAGTTAAGAAAGCTAGGCTCCTCAATGAAATCGCTTTAACATGCTAATGCGTTGGTGTAACAGTCCGGGCATGGCAAACTTCTAATGTCAACTCGATTTGATTGGAAGACAATGATCATATTCTAGCCCTAAATGAATTAATAGCAAACATGGTTTACATAAAAGACAGTTTTCCAAGAAAGTTTATAATAATACGATCTATAGTTGAAATCTGGGCCTAAATAAAAAGAAAAAGCATTTACAGAGAGCAATCACGCTGTGTTTATGTAGAAAAAGTGATTAGGTTTATGAGCAATCTAATTACTTATTCGTTTAAAATGCTATATAAAATAAAGTTTATTATTAATTTGCATTAAATGCCTGATGAACTAGGGATTGGACAGTTTCCAAATGCTTGTTCAATCAATGAAAATGTTCAAATAAATGTGCAAAAGAAATAAACAAAAGAATCATTTATTTCTTTATCATATTGTCTAGCTAATGTCCTCTCTTTGCTAGTTAGTGGCTGTGTTTCTGCATTGGGTAGCAACGGGTGACTATGTTCTCAGGCGGAAGATGTAAACAGCTTAATTTTCGTGTTAAATAATTTTTTGAAATTAAAATTAATTCTATACAGCAATCGCATATTTGGGTACCGTTTCATAAAACTTTCATGCTTAAAATGTTTAGGGAGAAATGGAAGACTTGTGTGTATTTTTTCTTTAAACTACCAAGACCAGCCATACACAGTACAGTTTACGTACATACAGTAATGTTTATGTTCCTAAATTAATATAGTTTATGACCTTCAGATGCGTTATACTCCTCTTCTTTTTATGCTCAGCTACTAAAATTTCCCTTTAGTGGTAAAATTCCATATAAATATTCAAAACTAAGCGGATTAAAATGTGCACAGTAAAGACATTAAATGATTAAATCTTTTCACTACCAACCAATGCACCACGAGTGCCCCTATCGGTCATTTTGGCCAGCCAATCACTTACCGCGGTGCTCTGCAGTGCCCCGCGGTGGCTTGTGGATAGACTACCGTACCGCGGGTTTGTACCGCGTATTTTGAATGGCTGCATCTGTACATACTGTATACAGTACAGTTTGCAAACGGTAATATGTTTATGTTTCTAAATCAATCTCTTTTATGAACATGTGAAAGGCATGGTGAATCGATTCTCAAAAATTACTGTACTTTGCATGATTGGAAACAAATGCGTGATTGCGAAATGCTGTGGTGTTACTTTTACAAAGCCGGTCAATGAAAAAAAGAATGTTGACCAGGGCAATACTTTGAGTTTACACTTACAGCTTGTCCAAGGTCATTCATTATTAATACTATTAGTAATATCTTCGTTAAAGACTTTGATGGCCACAGCTCAAACATAAGAGGTTGAGCTTTATTAGCTCCACCTTGCGGAAATTCCAGATACTATTATTTTGCTTGCGGTATTATAGGAGAATTTACGGTAACTAGCGGTATTTACCGGTAACTCGCGGTAGACTGCGTAAAGCGCACCGCAAAATAGTGCGGTATCGCCCGTGCATTTTGAATGGCTGCATCTATAACAGCAAAAGAAATATGTAAAATATATTCTAAACGAGCTCAGAATTTCAAAATTGTATATTGAAGCTCAAGTTATAACATTACTATAATTACATTTATTGACGATAATTTTTCTGTCTGATAAGTTCTGTCTAGAAAAGTACCCAAGCAGAAGGCAAATGCAAATTGCTTATTCCCTTAGGAAGCACATAGATTACAAATGTTTGGTGTGTTCATATTGCTTGTTTTTGAATACTGGGGAAGATTATCACTTGAAGAATGTGTTGTGTGAGATCCAGACTTTGGAGATGATCTGACATTTTTCAAGAGCGCAGGTACATCTGTTGAAGACTAGAGATGGTGGGCAGCATATAAACTTTGCTTCCTTGGTTCAACAGAGCTATTCTCTACTACCTCTTGTTTCTTGGATTAATCTCTAACTGAGTTGCTTATTTCCCGTTTTTGGTTTCTTTTTCATAATATTCATTAGCTGCAGACAAACACAATTCTTGCTTGGCTAGTTTAAATTTTACATTAAAATATACTGCCTCCAGGATAGACTGGATGAAATGTTGGAAAGTTTCCATGTTTTTGTTAGAACATTAAACTTTTTATCTGTGATTGGAACAGGTATGATATTCGGATTTCTGAACAACTTGTTGTTTTTTTCTTTTACTTGTTAAC
Source organism: Lepisosteus oculatus (assembly GCF_040954835.1). Taxonomy (NCBI): domain Eukaryota; kingdom Metazoa; phylum Chordata; class Actinopteri; order Semionotiformes; family Lepisosteidae; genus Lepisosteus; species Lepisosteus oculatus. Next base: position 7,760,822 of record NC_090713.1, read on the forward strand.
AAACACAGCATAATTCTTTCTATTCTTTCATAAAGATAGATAGACTTTATTGACCCCGAAGGGAAATTAAGGTTAATTAAAGCCTCAATTAATTTGAGGGAAATTAAAGCCATACTGTATGTTATGCAATATTATAGTAAGCATACATTTTTTGTTGGAATGTCACCACATCAAGCACCTCATTCAATCTTTTACCAAAAGAAGCAGTCACGATACTATTTTCTTTGTGTGAATTTCAAATTTTCTAATTGGCGTTTTTCCTAATTTCACCCCTAGAGGTATCGTTTGGTATTTTAAAACCCTTAATCCATGTGGCTTGGATTATTCCCTCAATTCAAAACTTGAGATAAGGACTACAATTGTTTGTTTCTTGGAATTCAGTAGAGTTGGTCACAATCTTTCTGGATCTTCCCACGCTATTGCTTTATTATCAACAAAATGAAAAAAAATGTTCTTCTGAGACATGTGGATAATTATTAGGAACATTTCCACAGTTTTAAAAGGATTTAATCTTTTGGAAGGAATTCTTGCACGCCTTCTACTCTGTTACTGGAACAGGAGATATCCTCTTCTTGACTGGAGAGGTGCCATGCTTGGTAGGAGCAGGAGCATGGCAGGAGCTTTTATAATGTTTTCTCTTATATTTCCTTGATAAGTAGGTTTATAGTACACCTTAGTGGGAAAAGTATACAGACTTGTCTGTTGGCAGCCCCTGAACGCATTACCCTATTAGCAGAGTATGTCTTACAGAGTAGTGGGAAAATAAATAAGGAAAATAGAGAAAATAGCTTGGCTGTAGATAACAAGAAGAACACAAAGGTACAGAGGAGGCAGCAGGAACAGAAGGACAAGACACATCTGTAGGCTCAGTAAATGGAGTCTTGGGCAGCTCAGGGGTTCTTGCAGCCGACTGGAGAGCTGCACCATGAATGACATTATCAGGCAATGTAGACGTATGCTGGGGCACCAAGCATTAAAGATCTTGAAGTATAGTGAGAAGCACTTTTCTTAGGTATTTTTTTTAAGTTCATGTTTCTGGAAATTTTAATGGAGTGTGGTACAGTCCAGCAGTCTTGATTGAATGGAAAAATAGTTGCCAGTGTTCTGAAACACTTGTGTTCCTCCAGAGCCAGGGTATGCAGGAGAAACTGCTTGTGTTTCATTTCTTTCCTAATATTCTGTTTGCCTATACTGCCGCTTCCCCACATTGTCTAGAAAACATAAATAATGTGTCAACAGAAACACCCAATTCTTTTTGGTCACTAGACTCTTGTATGTCAGTGCTCCCTTTTTTGTAATTATGCTTCATGCTACTATGTGTATGTGAAACCCTGCACGTATCAATATTAAACGTCCCCTGCCAAGTGTTTACAGTCTCTAATCTGATCAAACTCATCTTTTCATTTGCTGATTATGGAGTATTATGCTGATTATGGGGTTAATCTTACTGATTGGATATCATATGCAAATAAGCCTAGTTTAACTAGATTAACTAGTGAATCTTGATCATTGACAGAAATTAAGAAATGCAAGGATTCTTGCACAGATCTCTGTATTGCTCCAGTTGACCAGAGTCAAAGGAGTTTCAAGTAATTGTGTTGACTGAGAGTTTGTGTTCCTGTTGAACTGTGGAAGAGTGCCAAATCACATAAAGATTAGGAACATTTCCATGGAAGTGTTGAGTAGGAATACTTTTGTAACAGTATGGGTGTGTGACAGGTGAATTACCTTGAACAAAAAGGTTACAGCAGCCTGCTCCCTGCTGTATCCATGTTAATCCACACCCACATAACTGATAGTTATTTGGCCTTTTGAGTATCAGATGAATATGAAGCTACACAAATTAAAAAGTAAACTGTATTAGGTTACCAGAAATATTACAAATGATCAGAGATCATTTATAGCACATCTAAACCACATAGTTTCCCCTCGTGTCCTCTAGTTGGGTCCAACTGTTGGCTTTTTCAATGCATTTGATTGTTTGAATACTTGTATCAGGTCCCCTCCATTTTCTTCTCTGTCCAAGGCTTAAAAGTTCAGTTTCTTCAGCTTTTCGGTGTAGGACATTGCTTTAAACCTCGGAATGGAGTTTTTGAAGCCAAGTCTTCACATTTCACAAAACATCCTATTTTCTCTCAGTCTTCAGCTGCTGTCATTCCTCATGTATTCAGTTGCTCTTGAAGTAAAACACAAGATGTAAAAAGGGTTAACTTAAGTCAGTTCTGCCTGAAAATTAGACTTCTAAGCAACAGGGGTTTATGGCAGGAAAGGGAGTTAACTTATAAGGATTCCAGATGCGAGCTAGGAACCCCCTGTGGGTGTAATCTTAAACTGAACATTTGGCCAGGGTCTCTTAACTGGCCAAATACCATGACCCCCCCTCTTTACCATAACACAGAATGACGTCCGAAGCCGCAAGGAAGGACTATATAACCTAAAAGTTTGTAGCGGCATATCGAACAATACTTCGGTTTTGTTGTTTCTTGCGGGAAGAAGACTTCGGCTTTATTGTTCCTTGCATACAATAAACTCATCTGTTTTACTTAATCTCGAGATCCAGAACCTTATTCTTTCTGTTACAACACTCTTATCTTGACTGATTCCAAGCAAGGAAACTTGATTTTCAATTTCAAACTTGTAAAAGTCTTATTTGTTTGTCTTTTTCATTGCTTTCCCCACATTGTCCAGAAGAGGTAAATGTCATGTTAACATAAATACCAATCAGTATTTTACATGATTTTTTTTCTCCCTGGATACAGCCCTTGTTCTTGTCTAATTTAAATATTATCCGAAAGGGGCCCAATCTTGAATTTTATCTATTTAAAATGAACATTTGCTGTCCACATTTGCAAGAAGCAGATGTAAAAGAAAAATATATAATTTGCTCCAAGGAAATGGGGAGTTGCTGTATGTGTTGTCTGGGTTAAAGGTGGGTGTTGAACCAAGAACAAACATCATTCTGGATGCCACAGCAGTATTTTAAAGGTAATTCTTTGTAAATTAAAGATGTCAAATAAAGGGCCAAGGTTAGTATTTAACGAGCAGACAGAAGTCTCTGAAATCTTGAGAACACTTGCAACTTAATCATGAAAAGATCATGGATAGTATTTTAATCAGTAGTACAGTAGGTATATCAAGTGATTAAAGAGTTTTATATTTTGGAAAAGTGAAACTTTTAACTCCCATTAATCTTATTACCTCTGCTGATTTTACTGGACCATTTAGACTGTGACTTTTCTTTCTTTGTTAATAATGAGGACAATTTGGACAGTTGGAATAATAACAAAAGACAAGCTGTGCTAAACAAAATGTTACAATACATTTATACATAATAGTGGGAAAATGTTAACATTTACATGTGAAGTATTTCAACTCCTGCTTCTATGAAACACCAGGATTAATATTTACCCTGAAAAATCAATCTTAACCACAATCTAAATATTTAGAAAAGTCATAATGTTGATGGATATGTTTTGACATGAAAAGAAGCATCTCTTCTACTCATTGTCTACACAGGAAAGGTATAATTATGAGCTTTGTTTTTGGGCAATTCAGCTATTAACTCAGCTACAGTCATGGCTGTATAAAAAACTAAAAAGGTATATTAAGAAGCAGTTCAAATACAGTGCCTTGCGAAAGTATTCGGCCCCCTTGAACTTTTCAACCTTTTGCCACATTTCAGGCTTCAAACATAAAGATATAAATTTTTTATTTTATGTGAAGAATCACCAACAAGTGGGACACAATTGTGAAGTGGAACGAAATCTATTGGATTTTTGAAACTTTTTTAACTAATAAAAAAATGAAAAGTGGGGCGTGCAAAATTATTCGGCCCCCTTGCGTTAATACTTTGTAGAGCCACCTTTTGCTGCGATTACAGCTGCAAGTCGCTTGGGGTATGTCTCTATCAGTTTTGCACATCGAGAGACTGAAATTCTTGCCCATTCTTCCTTGCAAAACAGCTCGAGCTCAGTGAGGTTGGATGGAGAGCGTTTGTGAACAGCAGTTTTCAGCTCTTTCCACAGATTCTCGATTGGATTCAGGTCTGGACTTTGACTTGGCCATTCAAACACCTGGATACGTTTATTTGTGAACCATTCCTTTGTAGATTTTGCTGTATGTTTGGGATCATTGTCTTGTTGGAAGATAAATCTCCGTCCCAGTTTCAGGTCTTTTGCAGACTCCAACAGGTTTTCATCCAGAATGGTCCTGTATTTGGCTGCATCCATCTTCCCCTCAATTTTAACCATCTTCCCTGTCCCTGCTGAAGAAAAGCAGGCCCATACCATGATGCTGCCACCACCATGTTTGACAGTGGGGATGGTGTGTTGAGGGTGATGAGCTGTGTTGCTTTTACGCCAAACATATCGTTTTGCATTGTGGCCAAAAAGTTCGATTTTGGTTTCATCTGACCAGAGCACCTTCTTCCACATGTTTGGGGTGTCTCCCAGGTGGCTTGTGGCAAACTTTAGACGAGACTTTTTATGGATATCTTTGAGAAATGGCTTTCTTCTTGCCACTCTTCCATAAAGGCCAGATTTGTGCAGTGTAAGACTGATTGTTGTCCTATGGACAGACTCTCCCACCTCAGCTGTAGTTCTCTGCAGTTCATCCAGAGTGATCATGGGCCTCTTGGCTGCATCTCTGATCAGTCTTCTCCTTGTCTGAGCTGAAAGTTTAGAGGGACGGCCAGGTCTTGGTAGATTTGCAGTGGTCTGATACTCCTTCCATTTCAAGATGATCGCTTGCACAGTGCTCCTTGGGATGTTTGAAGCTTGGGAAATCTTTTTGTATCCAAATCCGGCTTTAAACTTCTCCACAACAGTATTACGGACATGCCTGGTGTGTTCCTTGGTCTTCATGATGCTCTCTGCGCTTTCAACAGAACCTTGAGACTATCACAGAGCAGGTGCATTTATACAGAGACTTGATTACACACAGGTGGATTCTATTTATCACCATCAGTCATTAAGGACAACATTGGATCATTCAGAGATCCTCGCTGAACTTCTGGAGTGAGTTTGCTGCACTGAAAGTAAAGGGGCCGAATAATTTTGCACGCCCCACTTTTCATTTTTTTATTAGTTAAAAAAGTTTCAAAAATCCAATAGATTTCGTTCCACTTCACAATTGTGTCCCACTTGTTGGTGATTCTTCACATAAAATAAAAAATTTATATCTTTATGTTTGAAGCCTGAAATGTGGAAAAAGGTTGAAAAGTTCAAGGGGGCCGAATACTTTCGCAAGGCACTGTAATATATTCGCTATTTAATTAGTTAAACTATTAACTTGGAACTAAACATTTGGAATTGTTGAAATGTCTAACATCTGAGATTTGAAAGCGGAAGATTACCTTCAGGCTGTGCCCAGAGGTGTGTCTTCTACATGGGTATTTTTTCACTCCTTTTCTCTATATACAGTGCCTTGCGAAAGTATTCGGCCCCCTTGAACTTTTCAACCTTTTGCCACATTTCAGGCTTCAAACATAAAGATATAAATTTTTTATTTTATGTGAAGAATCACCAACAAGTGGGACACAATTGTGAAGTGGAATGAAATCTATTGGATTTTTGAAACTTTTTTAACTAATAAAAAAATGAAAAGTGGGGCGTGCAAAATTATTCGGCCCCTTTACTTTCAGTGCAGCAAACTCACTCCAGAAGTTCAGCGAGGATCTCTGAATGATCCAATGTTGTCCTAAATGTCTGATGGTGATAAATAGAATCCACCTGTGTGTAATCAAGTCTCTGTATAAATGCACCTGCTCTGTGATAGTCTCAAGGTTCTGTTGAAAGCGCAGAGAGCATCATGAAGACCAAGGAACACACCAGGCAGGTCCGTAATACTGTTGTGGAGAAGTTTAAAGCCGGATTTGGATACAAAAAGATTTCCCAAGCTTCAAACATCCCAAGGAGCACTGTGCAAGCGATCATCTTGAAATGGAAGGAGTATCAGACCACTGCAAATCTACCAAGACCTGGCCGTCCCTCTAAACTTTCAGCTCAGACAAGGAGAAGACTGATCAGAGATGCAGCCAAGAGGCCCATGATCACTCTGGATGAACTGCAGAGAACTACAGCTGAGGTGGGAGAGTCTGTCCATAGGACAACAATCAGTCTTACACTGCACAAATCTGGCCTTTATGGAAGAGTGGCAAGAATAAAGCCATTTCTCAAAGATATCCATAAAAAGTCTCGTCTAAAGTTTGCCACAAGCCACCTGGGAGACACCCCAAACATGTGGAAGAAGGTGCTCTGGTCAGATGAAACCAAAATCGAACTTTTTGGCCACAATGCAAAACGATATGTTTGGCGTAAAAGCAACACAGCTCATCACCCTCAACACACCATCCCCACTGTCAAACATGGTGGTGGCAGCATCATGGTTTGGGCCTGCTTTTCTTCAGCAGGGACAGGGAAGATGGTTAAAATTGAGGGGAAGATGGATGCAGCCAAATACAGGACCATTCTGGATGAAAACCTGTTGGAGTCTGCAAAAGACCTGAAACTGGGACGGAGATTTATCTTCCAACAAGACAATGATCCCAAACATACAGCAAAATCTACAAAGGAATGGTTCACAAATAAACGTATCCAGGTGTTCGAATGGCCAAGTCAAAGTCCAGACCTGAATCCAATCGAGAATCTGTGGAAAGAGCTGAAAACTGCTGTTCACAAACGCTCTCCATCCAACCTGACTGAGCTCGAGCTGTTTTGCAAGGAAGAATGGGCAAGAATTTCAGTCTCTCGATGTGCAAAACTGATAGAGACATACCCCAAGCGACTTGCAGCTGTAATCGCAGCAAAAGGTGGCTCTACAAAGTATTAACGCAAGGGGGCCGAATAATTTTGCACGCCCCACTTTTCATTTTTTTATTAGTTAAAAAAGTTTCAAAAATCCAATAGATTTCGTTCCACTTCACAATTGTGTCCCACTTGTTGGTGATTCTTCACATAAAATAAAAAATTTATATCTTTATGTTTGAAGCCTGAAATGTGGCAAAAGGTTGAAAAGTTCAAGGGGGCCGAATACTTTCGCAAGGCACTGTAAGTGTGCATTTTTCATAACAATACTTCAGCTTTACTTCTATTGAAGGGCTTAGAGACAATGAATTCAGTTGATCAAGTTTACTTGATTACTATGATTACTTGATTACTATTTTTGCTTTTATTTATCATAGTAATGTTTTGAGGAAGAATTTTAGCATTTACCTTTTTAAAGTGTATAAGATAATGACTAGTTGGCTTTGAAAAATGCCTTTTGCCCAGCAACAGTGTGAAAGAACAATTGCAAGCATATTATTTGACTTTTTGATATTAATGTTACAACAGCAGAATGTCTAGCTCATTTCATACCTTTTATTTATATACTTCCTTTTGTCTGTATGCAAGGTAAAACTGCTTCTTAAGAAGAATGTGGTCAATTACAAAGAAATGTTTGTAGAGAGAAAATCAACTCCTAATATAGAAACTTAGAATGAGCTTTCCTGTGTGAATTTGCTGTATAAAACTCATTGCATTTATCATCTCGGTGGAGAGGTTACTCACAGATCTGTATGAGAGGCTGCTCTCAGGTCGGCATGATTATATCCTTCCCATGTGCATGAATAAAGGGACTCTGCTTGACCACACCTAACCTGAGTGAAGTCTTTTCTTTGACAGTTTTTTAACTACATTTTATTCAGTCAGCAAATATGGACCTTTTCTAATTACGCACTGTGATCCACAAGTGTTGGTGAAGCTATTAAGTTGTAACGTTGCCATATTAAATGTAGTGTGATCTCTGAAGGCACCAGTTCTGTAGGGTTTGGGCATTTACTGGGACAATTATTAATTGTAGCAGTAAATCACAAAATTGATCTTTTGATGGCTTTAGAATCCAACCATGCGACATAACTCAAACAACGCACACACACAGGTACTTATACACGAGGATACATTAATTAATACATAGAATATGCATGTAAAACTAACAGATCTTATCGAGAGGGTTATCAGAATACAAAAGATATATATTCAGTCAGTTACAAAGAGTTACACATATCAAGAGGACATACGTTCAGTATATCATTCATTTAGACCGTTTCATAAATGAACTTGGTTATAACTTCTACATTAGATACTCAAAACAAGTACATAACTCTTAGGAATTAAATTGATATCAACTGGTTGGGATAACAATTGAATTCTCGAGCTGTAATGCAGTGAAGTTGAATACTCATCCAATCTCTGGGGATTCAGATCTCCTGCGGGCACAAAGAAACAGTTGCAGGCTGTTGCTGTCCAATCCGCACTCTCTGACTCGGTGCCAGGCTGTGCTATGCGGCTTGTGACGGTGCGCTGCAGATGCTCACTGGCTGGCTAGTTAGTGTTGGCTTTAACTAGCAAAGTTTGCGCACAGGAGAAAAGATGACTGTGAGTCCCAGCAGGTCAGGAAGAGGACCGGTTCGTTCCTGATGAAGAGCTAGTTCTGAATAGTGATTCAGCTGTCCACAGTTCTGACCTGTTGACGAAGCCTGCTGCTGGTGCTAAACTCGGGTGGATCCTCTGGTTACTCTCTGGCAACCTCCGCTCTAGACTCTTAGAACAAAGGAAAGTTCTGGCACTCGGACACACTGGCCGTTCTGTGGTTGTCCGGGCTGAGTCTCAGGATGGTCAGGAGGCGCGCTGCGAGAATGTTCTGCCCTTGGGAGCCTTCTGCTCCTGGGCCGTCCTGCCCTTGAATTCTCCTTTGAATTCCCTTTAGAATAGTCCACAGAATTCTCTCCAGAATCCTACTGAATCTCTTCTGAATCTCACTGAATCCTCCCTTTAGAATAGTCCACAGAATTCTCCACAGAAATCTCACTGAATCTCTCAGGCTCTCTGTGTTGCCTGTTTTTACCTGGAGGAACTTCAGCTCGTTGATTGGCTGAAAGTTCCATGGGCATCAGAGTCCCACGTGGGTTACTCGGCCCTACGAGTAACCAACGTCCCTGATTGGTTGATCAAGGTGAGATATGAGTCACTTACTCCTGACACTTAGGAATGCAGTCCAGATGTCCATCTGGCACTCCCTAGACAGATAGGCGCCAATGGATGACCATTGATCATGATAGCCAGGCTTAGCCTAGTGCATCCCCCTTTGGGAGCTGTCCTAGGAAACCTTATCAAAAGAAACCTTAAATAAGCCTGCATGAATAGTTTCTCTGTGGCTGCACCACAGAGATGAACAGAGAAATGGGGCCTCATTTGGGAAGGCTCAGAACACTTAATTCTTTCTTATTAATAAGCCTCGCCGCTACAAAGTCTAATTTTGACAAAATGTTCCTAATCATGATAATTCAAAGCTGCTTTTTCTACACATAGTTGTATGGGTATAAAGCATCTAATTTTCTTACATTGTCAGAGAGGATAGACGTTGGCATTTATGGTTAATTATACTACCTTTTCAAAGTAACACGAAAGAGAAAGGTATACAATGGAAATCATTAACTGTGAATCCCGCAGTCTTAAAAACCATATTGCAAATATAAAAAGAGCTCTTTGTTAAATACTGAACATATGGAAACTTCAATGTTATACTTCAGACATACTGTATATTTTAATTGATTGAATGTTAACATGGGAATAGAGTGCTTTTTTCAATATCTTGTCATGAAATGCTATGTAGAAGATCTATTAGGTGCATATTAATTAGGAGGAGTTGCCAAGCAATCACCAAATATATTTGTATGTTCTTCGCTCTCTCTCCCCTCTCTCTGCAAACAGGACTACTCTATCTGTCTCTGGACCCTGACACTACCAACAATTTCATCGATCTCAACGAACCCTATAAAAGGGCCAAAAGGAGTGTGGAGGACCAAAAATACCCTACGAAACTTTTGCGGTTTGACAATTTTCCTCAAGTCCTCTGTAAGGAGAAGGTGGACGGGAAAAAGAAATGGAGCATCAAGTGGAGTGGAAAAGAGATCTGGATTGGAGTTGCCTACGGAAGCATCCAAAGAAAAGGAGATGGTTCCGCAAGCCACCTGGGAGGAAATCCGAATTCCTGGGCTTTGCACTGCACTCAGTCAAGTTTGAGGTCCTCCACAACAATAATCCAACCCCCATCAGTCAACGCTCATTTGATAAGATAGGCATAGATATCGATGGAGGGGGGGCATTGTATTTTTATCGCATCAAAGATAGAGAAGTCTGTCTCCATACTTTCGATTGTACCTTCACTCAGTCTGTCTACGCTGGTTTTAAGCTTGGTTTACATTTGCTTGCCTGAGTATTTTTTTAGCATTTCTGCTGTTCACTCTTAAATGGAGATTCACTGTGTTTTTTTAAATAAAATGTTCTGAAATTCAGTTTTGCCTCCATGTTCACTTCTTTTATTAACATCACCTTCTGCTTCCACATGGTAAACATGGTTTACCTCTACAGAAATACTTTTAAACTATTCTTGTACCACAGTGCCCATGATTTATACCTTTAGAGCCAATATAGTTCCATAGTGCATTTTATGTATTTACTGCCCTCACTAGAACATCTGAAATTCAATATTTTTTCTATGAAATCATGTATTTTAATTTTATTAATTTATCAGGTATCAAGGAAGTTGTTAAATCTCAATTTGAAACACTTAAGGTAAGGCACGTAACAAAATTACCAGCTCTATAGAATACATGAGGATGGTATTTAATTCATATATTTCCACTATGCCATTCATGGTAAAAGCTACAGAATTTATACCAACTGGAAAAGTACAGTGTGAGGAAAGCACACTGTGTAGCATACTGTTAAGGCATAAGAGCAGCTCTGGGCAGAACTATATTCCTCAGGAAGCTACAGGCAATATTCTGCCACCCTCAGTGACTTTACCAGTTTCTATGATTTGTGAAGAAAGTGGTGGTTTCAAATGAGGAGGCTGAGACTAAGAATAGATAATCATGAAAAAAGCCCTGTGTGGGAAGAGAGAAGACACCACATGGAAGAAGCATAAGGACTGTTTATTTCAAAAAGGAATATATTGAATGACCTATTAATATATATTATATGTGAAATAAAACGTCCAATTTCCATATATTTGACTCGCATGTTCTCAATTTAAAATATTGAGAACATACGAGTCAGAATTCATCAGAATTTTAAATTTGTCTCAGAATTTATAGAGATTCAGTCATTCAAAGTGTGCGGTACAAACCAGGAGTGAAGTGGCATAAATATCAATGTCACAAGTAGAGACTGTCCAGGTCTTAAATATCCCAGAGAACCTGCTGCAGTGTGTCTTCTCACTATAGCCAGGTGCTCTGCAGTTTCCTGTCTCTTCAGCGATCCAATCAAAGTGGAGGTGTGGCCGATGATCGCTGTAGATGTACAGTAACATGCTCTGCTGGTGCAGCTGGCCAGACAAAATAAGAATAATTCAAGAGGTAAATGTCACCAGTCAAGTCAAAACAACTTGCTCTGCAATCTTCTCACTCAATGTAAAGTCGTGTCACTGCCTCTGATCGCTGATCTAAGAAATCTGTTGGCTATTTGGTTGCTTAATCAAAACTATCCACCTCGTTTCCCAAACAAAAGAACTGCTTCTGAAGCGCTAGTTGGTGCAGTGGTTAGGGCTCTGGAATTCTTTAAGGGAGAGTGGGAGTTCAGATCCTACAGTAGTTGAGGCACTGCAGCTACAGTATGCCCTTAAGTGAGATAATTTACTCAGTTTGCTTCGGTTCAGTTAAATCGCCTGCTGTATTAGGACAACATTTTATGGATCAACAATTAAAAGAAATTAATGTACTATTGCTGTTACTTCTTGCTGCTATTATTGTTGCTTTGATATCTGCTTATACATCTTGTAATACAATAATAAGATTATATAATTATGGTCTCTACAGCAAACATCTGAAATGAGAGTCTTTCCTTTCTTGTGTTTTTCCTTTTTCATCTGTGACTGGTCAATAACTGTGCAGATGGGGTAAGGGTTGGTCATGTCCTCATCTCCCTCTATTGAAACTGAGTCTCACAGCACGGTGCTGCAGGTGTAGGCCTGGACTGGGCACAGATTCAATGAGGTGAAGGACAAGGACAGTGAAGTTGAAGAAAATCTTAACATGTTAATTGCAGTAACTACAAGAAATGCAGCTCAAAATGAACAGTAAGAATTATTGAATGTTACAGCTTATAAATACGTGATTTAACACAATTAACAAATTGTGTTTCTAAATATAATATTGTTGAAATCTTTAGCAGTTTCAATAAATGTGTTTAACAAACGCTGAATTTTGTAATTTCTTCTTTTTTGTTGACCTGCATTAATAAGAATATACATTTTTACCAGTATTCCCAGTTGTGTATTTTGTGATCAATACTTACTACTGCAGCAGATAGTATCCGTATGGGAAACCTAACTTCACTGTTACTTTTGACAATCAGTGGATAATTATCTGCTGTGGAAGATTTCTCATATCTGTAGGGTAGCCAGGATTCTCATACTTCAAATTCAGCTTGTCAGAACTAAGTTACCTGTTGAAGGTGTAAAAGAAGAACACAGAGTTGCAGTGTACTGTATCAATACAGCTTCCCTGACAGCTAAATCCCTCTGGAGAGTGCTGGTGTTTAACACTGACGAATCGGGTGCCCAGTGTCTGAGCTATGCAGATCTGGATCATTGTGTCCTCTAGTGGCCATCTGAGGTAACTGCACTCATTTGTACTAAACACCCTTTCCCTCACTGTCCCAATCTGTCTTACTTTGCTGGAGTGCTTTATAAAATCATGGTTTTTGTGTTATAAAGTATTATTAATAGCAATTTTTATTTAGCTAATTTTATCTCTAAAGACGTGAAATTGAAATTAAATATTGAGTTAAGATCTCCCCTTCTCATTTTGAAATATGGCCCTTTTTCTTCAAGAGAAAAAAAGTATTGATAATGAAGTAGAGATGGTAATAGATTCCTACAAAGGCTGTGTTATCCAAAGACTTCTGCAAAACAGGTTCACAAACACAACCAGCCACATAGAAAGAGAACATACAGACAGTTACACACAAGCATACACAAAACGCAATGCCTTCACCACTTTGTAAACAAAACCGGCAGCCCATACTGTACGTCTGTTAAGGAAAAGCTCTCATCCTCTGTCAACTCATTAATTTTTTGTCTCATTTTTGAAAAGCTGAAATTGTTCCCTGTGAGTGTTTCCACCATCTTTGACTCTGCATCCTGCACATGAGAGGACCACTGTGGGTAATGGTTCAGAGAAGACATACACCTGCAGTGTTAGACACACAAACACACAGATCAGGAAGGAAACCGAAAACATTTCACCAGTGCATGGATTGTGCACAGCTGACTCCACGGCTCTCCCAGAACCTTCTGGACTGAAATCTGAATTTCCAGGGTTACACTGCACACCTGACTATCAACACAGATCAATTGCTGTTTCACATCTTTCAGAAAGGGAACTGAATTCACAGGCTCACAGCTGATCTTGGAGCCCAGTCTCAGACTGACCAGGTGGATCCTGACACTCCACACAGGTACATGATGGTGTCCAGCAGGTTCTGAGCCCCCAGCTCACTTAAAGTCCCCATGTGAGCCACCATTGCATGCAGAGCCCAGCACAGCGATGGGGGGAACACAGTCCTGACTGAGGAAGAGAGAGGAAGATAGAATCGAACACAGAGGAAGTTATGGACACCGGGTCTAGTGATTCAGTGACTTCTAAAATAACTTGAATACTTACTCATTGTTATAGTATCATCCTTTCAGCCTCCTCTCATTCTGTTTCAGAGAGAATTGAGCTCATATGTACAGCACTTGCAAGGTTTGAGGTTTTCAGATGTGTAATTTTTTCTGAGGCTCTACTGTTCTGATGTAACGTTGCATCTCAATCTTTTACAGGCAGGGTGCAGCAGTAAGGTCTCTTATCTTGCAAACAGAGGGCTGTGGAATTGTTGTCCTATTGCAGCGCTGGCCTGCTGCTGTGAGCCAGACACTTCACCTGAACTGCTCAAGTCTTCCCAGCTGTACAAATGAGAGCAGCATTGCTGAGGATGACCCTATGGGAGACTGGTCTCCAGTCCAGGAGGAGAACCTACAGATCTTCTGTCAGTCTGGACACCAGGATGTGTGTGGGGTTTAAGAGTAAGCTTTTGGACTGATAACGGACAGGCTTTTTTAATATATAAACTTAATGTGTTTACAGTATATACAGATACATTTCAGAACTATTCTTCACTTTTTTGAGTGAACGATGTGAAACATACTACTGTGTACCAGGCCAGTTTGATTCATATAACAAAAGCGCAGTTAATAATGTTCAAAATACAAAACTAAAAATATATTTTGTTAATATAGTAAAAAATTGTGTGCAAATAACTGAAGGTATCTAAATTTGTATAGAACAAGAAATGAAGTGTGTATAAATGTTAGTAATTAATCATGTTTTAGTTTGTATCTTTAATCTAATCTAATCTCTTTATTCCAAAGTTAAATGCTTAGTGTTTGTTCAATAAAACCCTAAAACTTGGGTTCCTGACTCCTGTTTTTTTTAAGGAGTTTTTGAATGGAGTTTGACTGGAGGTCAAATTGTGGTAGAAAACACACAAGGCCAGTACAGTCCCAATGTTCTCACAGACTAATGGAGCTTTACCCCATTTCTGATATCCACACGTCAAAGCCAAATAGAGTCCATGGCTTGTGCTATTTTCTATAATGGCTGTAAGTTCCTGCTCTTCCTCTAGAAAATTCACACTCCATCTCGACAGTTTAACTAGCACAGCAAATCCTGAGGCAAAAATGCCAAGCCTTGATTCAGCAGTAAAGAGTACTTTATATCACTGTTGGAGAGTCCACCTGAGGAATGGCTCCAATTTACAGATGAAACAAGGGTGCTGTGTTCCTGATATATTAGAGGATATTGGTTCCTCTTTGTGTTTGTGTTGTGGGCTAGAAATAAGATGTATTAGTTAAAAAAGAGGCACCCCTCTTTTTTTTGCTTGTTAAAATTTAGTTTTTTTTTTTTCATTTTTCTTCAAGATAATACACACCATTAAAAATCCGTGTTGGGAACAAGTTTATATGCTGTTTAATAGTTCATCCTGTAGATGGCATTTGGCACTGGCAGTGATAAGGAAATGCAGTGTTACGTTTGAGATGTGGAAGTAATTAGAAAGTAATTAGTTAAGCGTTTTGTAGAAGCCAAACTGGTTAAGGATGTGTTGTTTAGAGTAAATGTTGAATGGAAATACTATTTTTGCTGTGCGGTTATGCAGGGAATCAAGATGGCGAACTCCAGGGTAAGGAACGTGTTGCAGATGTAGAGCAACAGGTGACATGGACAGAGTTGATGATAACAGTGGAACTCTGAATGGACTTCAGTTAAATGTATAAGATTTACACTTGATTTATACTAGGATTGATATTCAGCAGCAGAAAAACACTCCTCATCTCATCCCAATTAACAACCTCCCCCCAAAGAAGTCCTTTAATATCATTTAACACAACAAGAGCCATGTCAAAATCAATTTGTCACAAACCACACGCAAGCATGCAAGAGCTCCTGCATTTCCACCTCCCTGCATTTTCGCCTCCACGAAACCTTCCTGACCCCAAGCTTTCATCCAAAACAACTACTTCGCCTAAAGCCATTGAACTTTGCCTCCTTGGAACCTTCCTGGCTGTCGACCCCTAGCTCTTGTCCAAGATCACGACTTCGTCCCTAGATTTGACACCGAACCACAAGGGATTTCCAGCATAGCCAGGCACAGGGTCCTACCTTCCGTTGCTTCGAGCTACATGACACAATTAATCAAAATGATGCCAAAAACATTGAGTCCTAAATCCATCTTCCTTATTATTCTAAAATGTACATTACAATAGAGTGTTTGGATTCTTTTGATTTTAAATATGTTGTGCCAAACAAAGGGCATCAGCTGAGAGTTTGTCTGTTAAAAGTCGTCTTTATTTCATATGCATATGGAAGTCTTGCTTTTAGGCACAAGACTTAAAAGACAACGCTAACAGTGCTCTTTTATACAGTGAAACAAACAATACAAGATACACTCCCACATGACTCTCTTCTTGCACTGTGGCTATGTATGGTCGTTCTAGAAAGCTGACCAGTATATACGTTTATTTTCTTTACTGCCAGCTTGCGTGACAAGCAGCCCCTTTTGCTGAATAGACCATTTGTTCCAGGAGAGGTCACTGGTCATTTCTCTGAGAACTATGCCAGCTATGCGTAAAGACCCCATGTGGCTATCTTATCTTTTGAGACCAGACATACTGGGATGGATTTAGTGAAACATAAGTGAAAAGATACCAAGTTAACTAGATATAATACAAACTTTTAGTGAAAACCTTTTAGTTAATTCCCTCAAATATGAAAATGAAAATTCAACTGTAGGAAAAATATGATTTCTTGTTCAAATAGATTTGGTTGCTTTCTCTGTCAGTTGCACCATTTTGGCATTATTGTGTTGAAGATAGAGTACTTGGATTAGTTTTATTAAAGAACAAGAAAGTTTAGATATTACTTCAATGCACTATTTTAACTAAATAAAATTGCTGTTTTTTCATTTTTCTGCAGTTCTCCAGTGTGGTTTGCCAGTACTCTCTGACCTGTCTGCTTACCAAGTGTCTTTTTCAACCCTGCCATCCTTACAGGTTAGTGCCAGTTAGAGGAGCAGAGAGTTTTTCACTTACACAAGGTCATCAGAAAAGTTAAGAAAGAGAGGAGGCCATCCAGCCCATCTGCCATGAGGTAGTCAGCCGTTCAAATTGAGTACAAATTGAGAAAGAATTGCTTCCTGTTTTAAATCCTCAATTTTAAATGCATATAATTAAAAGTACAGGATTTTTCACTTCAGCTTGACTTTAACATTTTTTCTTTCACATTCAGTAAGACTGATGTTCGGAATGAAACGATAAACCGAGGTCCTGACTCTCAGTAGTCATTAAAAATTCCTGGGCATTTCCCACAAGAGTAGGGAGTTATCCTGGTGTCCGGGCCAAATTTCCCCAATGATTGGATGCACTTGCCCTGCAATGGACTGACGTCCCGTCCAGGGTGTATCCTGCCTTGTGCTCGTTGCTTGCTGGGTAGACTCCGGCTTCCCGCAACACTGTATGGTATAAAGCAGTTTAGTAAATGACATGACATGACATTCAGTTTGAAACAAATGGAGATAGTCCTCAATAATTATATATTAACACTGTGTTACCCTGGTAGTCTTCAAGTACTCAGAGTATAAGAAGGGAGTTGAAATGCTGGCTTTTAACAACTAATTAGAAGTAGTATAAACACTATTCAACAGTTTTTTGCAATAAGGAATTTTAGTTCACAGCTTGGGACAATATGTTCTTACAGGGCAATATTTGTAGCAGTCAGGACTAAATAGTTTACTATTTAAATCTAATTTGTGTTCCAGAGGACTGCTCACACTATCACTTACAGGCAGTTTGTTGGAGATACCGAAGAATTCTTAATAAAGAATCAGTTTTGGTTATTGATTGAGTGATGAAATATATATATATATTTGAGTTTTGGGGATTATGTGCCCGCTACAAAGTGTTCATTGTTTGCATTCATTGACCTGTTTAATACATAAATTACCCCTAATACACTACACAGACATTCTAACCTTTCTTTAGGTTTAGTTTTCAAAGATACTGTAAATACCACTCTTGCATGTGTGCAAGACCGATTTAATTTAGTGCTGGGGATTTCTAGTAAAAAAACTAGTCACCAGTGTAAAAGACAGAAGCAGCAGGAAACAATTTAAATATCACCTTCTAAGCCTCCAAACTGATTTGATCCCTTGCTTTTTTGGTTAATTATTTTCTACAGTAACCATGTTTCCAAAATTAACTTACCGGCATTAAGAAGATAAATACTCATGTACCGTGTGAAGGTCTGCATTGTCTTCTGCTTATGAAGAATGTGTGCTGTTTTCGTGCTTCAGTGGCTCTGTCAAGGAAACAATGTACTGTATAATATCAGGAGAAACTTCTACACATCTAGAAGACACAAGGACACAGGCACCCAAGAACAAGCTGGTCTAGATCAGATTAGAGAGAGTTACAGACTTACTCATACTAATGTGATTCTCATCATCACACTTCCAAGTTTATCCTGACATATTACCTGAATTGAGCAAGAACCTGTTAATTTCAAGATGGGCTTCCCTGTCATGTCCTTTAACTTTCATTCTGGACTGGTCACTGGAGCAGGAAAAGAATCTCCTGGCAACCTGAGTCTTTTATCTTCACAAGTAAAGCTGACAATTGTTTTATATCTTTGAAGTGCAATACGGTTTATCAGCTAACAGTGATAAACTACTGCCAGCATAGACAAGGCATATATATATATATTAAATCATGCACACTTTAACTCACTTCAGGATTCTTCTGAATTAAAATTACCCTAAAATCCTGCAAAATACTTTCAGAAATGTGATCCAGCACTGTGTTACGTGAGACAATATTTTTAAAGTGTTCTTCTAAGATTGCACATAATTGACATGAATAATTGCACATTGCAAAAAAAACTACTTTGAAACAGACATTATTAAGCACCCAATTTATGCCAGATCTTTATTGCTTTTGATTTCCAAGAAGATTCATCAGTGAGTTAAAGTACAGACAGTATAGCTGTGTAGATGGCAGAGTGGATATAGTGGACAATTATGTAACTGAGGGCTCAGGTGGCACAAAAGAATAGGTTGGTCTTGTGGGAATTGAGTCTGGATCTTCTCACTCAGGCTGTATATCTCCAACAAAAGACGGATAGTCATCTTATCTGCCCATATCTGTTAATCGGCGCTGGTAACTTGACTGTGACAGTATTCAGCTCATGAAAGGAATGTAAGATTGAAAGTGCCATACTAACAGCCACGTGTTGCCATCAAGTTCTAGCTGTCTGAAGTGTCCTCGGATGTAAACACAGTAATGACCACTGTGGCTTTCCAAACACCTGAGAACCTGTTCATTGCCACAGTCCTCCTCCCACTGATGATCACCTGGCTGGGGCACTTCAGAGTTCACAGTGTGAAAAAAGCAGATAGGTCCCACAGTGCACATGTTCTTAATAGCAGTGGTAGCGTGAATTGAAATTAGTGGAAGTGTAAAATGAAAAAAAATATCACTTTTGGCCATGGACACCCATCTGTAATCAATAGAGGTTTAACTACAGTAGACTTCATGATAAAAGCATCTGTCTCTTTCAGTTCCCTTTAAAGACTTTAGAGATCTCAACTCACTTAATACTTCACAAAGATTTCACAGCTCACTTATCACACAGTGACATGACAAACACCTCAAAGATAAAAGAGCTCTCAAAACAAATTGGCAGCACAGTGGTACAAAGGCCCCGATCATGAGAAGGCAACTTCACTTTTTGAGTACACTCACATCCATCATTAAGAAGTGGAATGTGTGTCATAGCTCCCAGACTTCACCTGCTGTAGATCAGGCCACATTCACAAATGAGCAAAGGGACTGGCAGAAAACATGTCAGGAAAATCAGCAGAAGGCTTTGAAACATTTGTACATTCCTGTTGCTAAGGTGGTAAAATATTCACATAGTCCTAATAACTCAGTGCAAGGGCATTTGTCCATTCTATACCTCACATAAAACAATAGATTGATACAGTAGATTGCATTCAGAAAAAATCACAGCCCTTTTTGACAGTTTAATCTCTTAGTAGTTTTCAATTGGGGGATAAGAGAAGGATGTCCTTCAGGAAGACAATGAGTTGTGAAATACTGTGTATGTTGACATAAGGAAGAATAAATTTCATACTGTACGTGTAAAAGAACAGAGATAGCGAATGGAAGTCTGGGTTAAGGTGTTCTTTAGGATTAAAATGCTTAACAGGCAGAAATAAAATACTAATCTACACTTAATAACTACAAAGAAGCTATATCCCTGGAAGAATAAATTAGAAAAATTAATTGCCCTCAGTAGCAAAACAGTATCTAGATATAACTGAAGGATCCTTTTAATATCTTTGGAATCAAACTGTTACTGTGTTTAATTTGAGCAAATGACTATTTCCATGTCTTCTTAAGATCTTCTATAAATTAAAACACTGAAGTGGTTTAAAATTGTCCCTTGGGAAAGGGAAAAACAATACATTTTCAGTCATTATTTCTCCACGTTATGTGCAGAATTTTACAATGTTGAGGAATTAAGAAAGTAGAATTTAAAGTGACTCAGAAAACAGACCTTTGGAACCTGAGCTTATACAATCTTATCAGTCAGTCAGTATTTTAAGCAAACATAATTTGATTATATAGCTTTCTAAGCTGGAATCATAACTGTTAAAAAAATAATAAACGTGCTAATAACATCTTGTTTTCACCTCAGTGTGAAAGATAAGATAGGCTTTTTTATAGCACACCTTGTATTAGAAGAGGAAACTTTTCACAGCCAATTTCAGGGCACCAACATTTCTTTTATCTCCCTATTTCTAATTAAATATATTTTTGCTTAATTGCATTTCTAATGAAACAATTATTCATGAGTTATGTGTTTATATGTTATGTTTAAGTTAGGTGTTGACAGAGATGGATTTCTATTATCAGGTAAGGAGAAATATATCACTGAAACCAGAAGAAACATTGTGAAGCTCGGTCATTAATTTACTGAAAGAATCTGAAATTGATACAGTACATTTTTAGAGTGCTTTGAGGAGTGTTAGGAACCAATAAAACACAGCAATGTACAGTCTCATACGTGGTTTCTGAATACTGTGGAGCAATACTATATATGTGGAACCTTTTTTGCGTGTTTTATTTCCTTACGGGATGTACAACTGTTTAGATGTATACAAGAGACATTACACATTGCTCCTTTATATTAATTAATTTGCAAAAAGAAGAGTATAACAATATTCTTTAATGAAATTTGAACTTTGCATGGAGCAATATTATTGCATATGTATTGCAATGTATAAATAGGGGACAAAGTCGATAGACAAATATTCACAGTACTACTGGGTTTTGTGAGTGCAATTTAATTTTACATTTATAAAATAAATGTTCCATTTTGTAATGTTCTATTAAAAACAGGAACAGGACATACCAAGAAAACCATGTACAGTACCACAGTTTTTAATGAGGCACGTGGGCCGAATACCTGGACATTGTCGCACATCGAGTTATAAAGAACTCGAAGTAGGTCTTCCAAATGAGCCCGAAGCGCTACGAGTCCGAGAAGGGTGAGGCAGAAGAGCAGTCAGTAGTTCCAGGTGAGGCGGTCAAATCCAGGTAGTGAAAACAGAGAGGCAAACAAATCAGAGAGGGGCAAGACAAAAGGGAAGTCGAAAGGGTCCGAGGCGAGAAGAGTCTTCATTGTAGTGGTCAAAGGCAGAGGTGAGCTCAGGAGGCGGAAGAATTCCTAATACCGGGCGAGGACTAGGAGGGTTTAAATAGTGAAGGAAGAGGAGATTGAATAATGAGGATCAATTGATGCAGGTTGTGCTCGTAACAGACATCCAAAACTACATTTTCCAACATCCCACACAAGTTAAAGAATTCTGTGAATTTGCAAATTGAAATATTAAAATGACTACATACAATTACTACATAAAGACATATGATCATTAGACTAAGAAAAACACAATTTAAATGAAGCTGCGCAATGTCCAAAAATGTGGTATGCTTATTGTTAAAATGAAATCTGATGTTCTTTCTACATGACTGCATCTGTAATGCAAAATGTTCCAGCATGCATTCTTTCTGGCAGAAATGGCCTCTATATGGCTGGAAGTGGAAACCCACCAGTGTGCTTATGTTGAAGCTCCTCTTTACTTTGAAACATCTTAGTGACCATGTTTAAGCGAGTGTTGAGTGGGTTTGAATGCTGTGTCCTTTCATTGTTGCCACCACAGCTGTTCACCCAATTAAAAGAACATTGTTACATGCACTTTGGGAATGTTGCACTGTGGCTATCTGAAATGCACAGCTGCAGCTGCTGACAGGTAGAGATCCTGATTTTCAGAGGCTGGCGAGGATGCCAGAGTGGAGGATGAAAGAAGGTCACCGGAGACAGCTGAGAGAGAGGAGAAATGGAGAATGGAATCTAGTTCTTTTGAAAACATTAGTTATCTGCATAGCAATGGAGCTAAAAAGGTATTGGATGGGCTTTGGTGTTTCTGGGAGATGTCAGGGTCCAGATCAGGAGTTTCAGGTGTTTAGCTTTCTAGTTTCTGGCAGATGAAAACAGGAAACACCCAGACAATAGAATCAAGAGTCCTCTATAATTCTAGGGGGTATGGTTGAATTAACTTTCTTCCTTTTTACTTGTTATACTGTAGCTATGGCATAACTGCAACAGGCCTAAGTAAGATATATTCTAAAAGACTTCAGAAACTCAAAATTTTATATTTAAGCTCAAGTTTTAAAATTACTATAATTACATTTATTGAAGGTAATTTTATGTAAGTTCTGTCTAGAAAAGTACCCAAGCAGAAGGTAAATGCAAATTGCTTATTCCCTTAGGAAGTACACAGATTACAAATGTTTGGTGTGATCCTATTGCTTGTTTTTGAATATTGGGGAAGATTATCACTTGATAATTGAAGATTGTGTTGTGTGAGATCCAGACTTCTGAGATGATCTGACATTTTTCAAGAGTGCAAGTACATCTGTTGCAGACTAGAGATGGTGGGTAGCATATCAAACTTTGCTTCCCTGGTTCAACAGAGCTCTTCTCTACTTCCTCTTGTTTCTTGGATTCGTCTCTTACTGAGTTGTTTACTTTCCGTTTTTTGTTCTTTTCCGTGATATTCATTAGCTGCAGACAAACAATTTTTGCTTGGCTAGTTTAAATTTAACATTAAAATTCAATCTTTTACCAATAGAAGCAGTCACAATACTATTTTCTTGGTGTGAATTTCAAATTTTCTAATTGGTGTTTTTCCTCATTTCACCACTAGATTTATCGATTGGTATTTCAAGACCCTTAATCCATGTGGCTTGGATTATCCCCCCAATTCAAAATCTTTTTGATCATTGCTTTTTGCAAAGTGAACTGTTTCATTTAGTATATTGTAAATACGTCTTTAAGACCAATTAAGTGATATTTACGAGAGCTTTTTGTTTCTTGGAATTCAGTAGAGTTGGTTACAATGTTTCTGGATCTTCCCACACTATTGCTTTATTATCAACAAAATGAAAAAAATGTACTTCTGGGACATGTGGGCAATTATTAGGAACATTTTCCCAGCTTTTAAAGGATCTAATCTTTTGGAAGGAGTTCTTGCATACCTTCCCATCTTTCTGAACCTTCTACTCTGTTACTGGGACAGGAGATATCCTCTTCTTGACTGGAGAGGTGCCATGCTTAATTAGCATTCCTACATGGCAGGAGATTGTATAATGCTGTCTCTTATATTTCCTTGATAAGTAGGTTTATAGTACTTATTGCCTTGTGAAGTCACAAGAAGAGCAGACTTTATTCCGAGATGTCACTTAAGTGGGAAAAGTATACAGACCTGTCTGTTGGCAGCACATGAACAGATTAGCAGATAGTATGTCTTACAGATCAGTGGAAAAATAAATGAGGAAAATAGAGAAAATAGCTTGGCTGTAGATAACAAGAAGAACACAAAAATACGAAGGAGGCAGCAGGAACAGAAGGACAAGACACATCTGTAGGCTCAGTAAATGGAGTCTTGGGCAGCTCAGGGGTCCTTGCAGCTGACTGGAGTGCTGCACCATGAATGACATCATCAGGCATTGTAGAAGTATGCTGGGGCACCAAGCATTGAAGATCTTGAAGTATAGTGAGAAGCACTTTCCTTAGGTATTTTTTTATAAATCCGTGTTTCTGGAAATTTTACTGGAGTGTGGTACAGTCCAGCAGTCTTGATTGAATGGAAAAATAGTTGCCAGTGTTCTGAAGCACTTGTGTTCCTCCAGAGCCAGGGTATGCAGGAGAAACTGCCTGTGTTTCACTTCTATCCTAATATTCTGTTTGCCTATACTGCTGCTTCCCCACGTTGTCTAGAAAACATAAATAATGTGTCAAGAGAAACACCCAATTCTTTTTTGGTCACTAGACTCTTGTATGTCAGTGCTCCCTTTTTTGTGTTACTTTGTGTACAGGATGTGAAACCCTGCACGTATCGATATTAAACTTCCCCTGCCCAGCGTTTACAGTCTCAAATTTGATCAAACTAAACTTTTTATTTGCTGATTATGGAGTATTTGTTAATCTTACTGATTGGATATCATATGCAAACAAGCCTAGTTTAACTAGATTAACTAGTGAATCTTGATCATTGACAGAAATTAAGAAATGCAAGGATTCTTGCACAGATCTCTGTATTGCTCCAGTTGACCAGAGTCAAAAGAGTTTCAAGTAATTGTGCTGATTGAGAGTTTGTGTTCCTGTTGAACTGTGGAAGAGTGCCAAATCACATAAAGATTAGGAACATTTCCATGGAAGTGTTGAGTAGGAATACTTTTGTAACAGTATGTGACAGATGAATTACCTTGAACAAAAAGGTTACCGCAGTCTGCTCCCTGCTGTATCCATGTTAATCCACACCCACATAACTGATAGTTATTTGGCCTTTTGAGTATCAGATGAATATGAAGCTACACAAATTAAAAAGTAAACTGTAGTAGGTTACCATAAATATTACAAATGATCAGAGGTCATTTATAGCACATCTAAACCATATGTTGAGAATTGATTCAGGGGTATTATTTAGGTTGTTAGTTTTAAATACCAGCTTCAACAAAGTGGTTGGGTAGCTTATTCCATACTTTCACAATCCTTTTGGATAAAGATGTACCTCCTGTTCACAGCTTTTACAGTTTTAAGAGCACTTCAACATAGTTTGCACTCGTGGCCTCTAGTTGGGTCCAACTGTTGACTTTTTCAATGCATTTGATTGTTTGAATACTTGTATCAGATCCCCTCCATATTCTTCTCTGTCCAAGTCTTAAAAGTTCAGTTTCTTCAGCCTGTCGGTGTAGGACATTGCTTTAAGCCTCGGAATGGAGTTTTTGAAGTCTTCACATCTCACAAAACATCCTATTTTCTCTCAGTCTTCGGCTGCTGTCATTCCTCATGTATTCAGTTGCTCTTGAAGTAAGACACAAGATGTAAAAAGGGTTAACTTAAGTCAGTTCTGCCTGAAAATTAAACTTCTAAGCAACAGGGGTTTATGGCAGGAAAGGGGGTTAACTGATAAGGATTCTAGATGCGAGCTAGGAACCCCCTGTGGGCGTAATCTTAAACTGACCATTTGGCCAGGGTCTCTTAACTGGCCAAATACCATGACCCCCCCTCTTATAACACAGAATGACATCCGAAGCAGTAGTACTGTTTATTTCAAATATAAGGAATATAATGAATGACCTATTGATATATTGTACAGTATGTGAAATAAAACGTCCGATTGCCATATATTTGACTCGCAAGTTCTCAATTTAAATTATATGTCTCAAAATTTATAGAGATGCAGTCATTCAAAGTGTGCGGTACAAACCAGGAGTGAAGTGGCATAAATATCAATGTCACGAGTAGAGACTGACCAGGTCTTAAATATCCCAGAGAACCTGCTTCAGTGTGTCTTCTCACTACAGCCAGGTGCTCTGCAGTTTCTTGTCTCTTCAGCGATCCAATCAAAGTGGAGATGTGGCCGCTGTTTGTTGTAGATGTACAGTAACACGCTCTGCTGGTGCAGCTGGCCAGACAAAATAAGAATTCAAGAGGTTAATGTCACCAGTCAAGTCAAAACAACTTGCTCTGCAATCTTCTCACTCAATGGAAAGTCGTGTCACTGCCTCTGATCGCTGATCTAAGAAATCTGTTGGATATTTGGTTGCTTAATCAAAACTATCCACCTTGTTTCCCAAACAAAAGAACTGCTTCTGAAGCGCTAGTTGCTGCAGTGGTTAGGGCTCTGGAATTCTTTAAGGGAGAGTGGGAGTTCAGATCCTACAGTAGTTGAGTCACTGCAGCTACAGTATGCCCTTAAGTGAGATAATTTACTCAGTTTGCTTCAGTTCAGTTAAATCGCCTGCTGTATTAGGACAACATGTTATGGATCAACAATTAAAAGAAATTATTGTACTATTGCTGTTACTTCTTGCTGCTATTATTGTTGCTTTGATATCTGCTTATACATCTTGTAATACAATAATCAGATTATATAATTATGGTCTCTACAGCAAACATCTGAAATGAGAGTCTTTCCTTTCTTGTGTTTTTCCTTTTTCATCTGTGACTGGTCAATAACTGTGCAGATGGGGTAAGGGTTGGTTATGTCCTCATCTCCCTCTATTGAAACTGAGTCTCACAGCACGGTGCTGCAGGTGTAGGCCTGGACTGGGCACAGATTCAATGAGGTGAAGGACAAGGACAGTGAGGTTGAAGAGAATCTTAACATGTTAATTGCAGTAATTACAAGAAATGCAGCTCAAAATGAACAGTAAGAATTATTGAATGTTACAGCTTATAAATATGTGATTTAACACAATTAACAAATTGTGTTTCTTAATATAATATTATTGAAATCTTTAGCAGTTTCAATAAATGTGTTTAACAAACGCTGAATTTTGTAATTTCTTCTTTTTTGTTGATCTGCATTAATAAGAATATACATTTTTACCAGTATTCCCAGTTGTGTATTTTGTGATCAATACCTACTACTGCAGCAGATAGTATTGTATGGGAAACCTAACTTCACTGTTACTTTTGACAATCAGTGGATAATTATCTGCTGTGGAAGATTTCTCATATCTGTACGGTAGCCAGGATTCTCATACTTCAAATTCAGCTTGTCAGAACTAAGTAACCTGTTGAAGGTTAACTGAAATGTGTAGAATTTTACAATACTGTCAATTTATTTTGATACCAAGAGTTAAAACCTTGTCTGAGAACTTGGGACTTCAGTTCCCCTATTAGATCTGAGTGAGGTGTGGATCAATATTGCAGGTGGGGTCATGATTTTGATTGGGAGCAAGTGGGAATTAAATAGAAAGAAAAGTTCCACTCAGTGCTCTATATTCAGACACATCTTTCTACAGTCTTCTTCAGCCTACTGTGTCTCACCTTCTCCGTAATAAAACTGTGTTGAGAAATGTAAGATGCCTGATCTTGTAAGAAAAGCTTCCCCTCTTATTTCCGTGTCTCGCAGGTTTAAACTTGCTCCTCACTCTCTTGTTCCTCTTTAACTTTGTCCCTTCTTTCTCTTGTCTGTTCTCCATCTGTCTCAATCACTGTCTTCACAGCAGTAATGCCAGCTAGACCCTTTTCTGTAGTGCTGCTCAGTCAGTATAGAAGTGGCTATTCAGCAATAAGACCAGAGGGGAGTAAGGAGCACTCTGCTTCAACAGTGTGGACAGTGTTGCACACGCCTTTCCCCAAAACTTTAAAACTCTAAAATATCAGTGCCTTCCCATACTACAGGAGAGAGTGTGCCTGTGACTCCCTGTGAACACAGTGTGCACTTTGGGGAATCAGTAATATGCATTGAAACTGACTCCGAGACAATAGATGTGTCCTAGGAATTAAGTTAAAAAGGATCAACTGGTGATTGGGATTTCTCAAAGCAAAATTCAGATTATTCCAAATAGTGTCCACTGAGAAGTGTATCCATGAGAAACAGGTCAATTTCCATCTGTTATAGATCCTTAAGGATTTATATCAGGATCTAAGTTACAAAGAGTAACATTAGGACACTATTCACTAAGCTGTGCCCCCTGCATCTATTATCTTACATAAGGGGTGACCCAGAGCTCCATGTCCCAGGTAACCCCATAAAAACACACAACAGAGGGAAGTAACAAAGAATGAAAAATTTTGTATATTATCCCTAACAATGGCAGATGCAAATGTTATTTCCCTTATTCAACAATTGAAGAAAAAGAAACCGGCATCCATCAGATAAAATACAAGTTTTTATGAAAAACTGGACAGTGTGAGCCCCATGTAGTTTTATTTTAATATGTCTTTCCACTAGGCGCCACACTGTAAATGGGTATAAAACAATGGGGTTTAATTGTCATTGTTTAAAAGTCATTTTTTTAAAGTTGTAGCTCATGAAAAAACCCAGATTTTTTTTCCAGTGCTTTTCCAGTGCTACTCCAGTGTCTTCTACTGAAACTGGGGAACAAAGACAGCACATCCTGAATGAAGGTTTTATGAAGCCAGGTCCATGGGTCTCAAAACCTTTTCAAAATCTAAAATTATACAGATACTTATGGGCAGTTATAGGCACACAGTCATAGTTTTATAAGCAAATAGTAAAAGAGATGTTATCTTCTGGCAGCTCAGTTATAAATTTCTTAAAGATCAGAGTTTGCAATCCACTTTTTTCTTTGTAGTCCACAATTTCTTCCAATATGTGGCCTTTTTGAGAGGTTTGAGGTGCCTGAAATGTATGAGCAATAAGTAGGCATAGCACGAACCCTCATTTCATACACCACTGCTGTCACACACCTCTCTCACTTTTTCTGTAAACTTAGTAGCCTTGATATGTATTTCCATCAGTACAACTAGTGACGTTACTGACCTGACACAATTTTCTTAGCCTTTCAAAATAAAAAATAAAATTAAAATACAATTATGAAAATGTCCATTATTATTATCAGTGAGCTACTGGGAGTGACACTGACAAGCCAGACCTGTGCAGCGTATACACAGAGTGGCATCAGAGTGAGGAGCCAGGGAGGTTGTGTATTTGTTTTTTATAACGGAAAGTGTGTTGAGTCTCAGCACGAGTGGGATGTGATGAAGAGAGACTCGGGGTTGTTAATGTGAGAGGTCTGAGTGCGGGAGTGAGTCTCTGGAGACTCTGTGTGTGAGACTTAGTCTGGTGGCTTCAAGTGAGGATGTCAGAGGCTCGAGGCAGACCTGGAAGTTGGAGCGCTGACTGGCCATGAGGGGACCAGTGAGTGTCATGTGGGAGCAGGAGGCTCCAGATCAGGGAAAGAGCAGGAAGCTGCTTGTGGTGACTAGGAGCAGAGGGTGCCATCTCCCTGAAAGGGACCAGTTGGAGGGCATGTGAGAGGTGAGGCTCAGTGAGTCCAGGAATCTGCAACAGAAGGGCTTGGCTCGGTGAGGGACCTACATTATGATCTCAGAGGACATCAGATAGAAAGGCCAGTGGAGTCAGTGAGCTGGAGACTCAGGGCCTGAGAGTCTGTGAGCCAGGGACCCAGAGGTCTCTGAGGATGTGTGCCCCATGTTTGGTGCCATGATGAGGGGCTGAGTACATCACCACTCTTGAAGGAGTGGGCTTGCAAAAAATGTGGAAACGTTCTCCAGCAGGCTGTGAGGAGTGTGTCTGGAGTGGTGGACACACCTGTTTGTGGGGGTCACTACCACTGTGACATCACAGTATCATGGAGAAACGTGGTTAGTTTTCTAACTAACCTGGAATCTATATCAATGGCTGTTATGGTCCTTAGGTGGAGAGTTATTATTTTTTCCCTAATTGTTTTCTCCTTTTTCTCTGGGTGCTGCCAATTAAGATACTGTATTAAGCAAATGAGGCACAAGCATTCAAAAGGGGGAACACTGAGAGACTGTGTTTTGGTATGGCCTCATTGTAAGGCACGACCACCTTTCCGGTTCTAGCCTGTCTAGTTGTTTTTTTAGTCAGTTAGTTTGTCGGGGTGGGGGGGGGGTCTTTTCTTTGTCTTTCCCCTCCCAATTGGAATACAAATGTGCACCTCTGCCTCCCTGTGTTTTTTGGTATAATACAGTTTATTTGTTTTCTCAAACATAATTGCTTCTCTCTCACACATTATAATAGTAACTTTAACAGAACTAATGTACAGTACTCTATTGAAAATGGAGTCCAACTGTATTAATATTAATGGTATTCAAGTGAAATGTACAGATGGATCCCAAGTCTAAAGATTTCCCCTGTGGCAGACAAAGTCTGAGGCAGAATTCTGGTTCATATAGACTTGCTCTCTCTTTTCTGACTCGTACAAAGTGGATGCAGTCACACGGTCGATTCCTCTGCCAAATTATGATTGAGATTGTTTATTGCTTCACATTTTGATTATGTGTTGTTATAGTTATAACCTTGCTTTTTTTTGTTTAAATTGTTTATTTTCTTCAAAAGAGAATGTTGTTTTCCTCAACACATCTACAAATAACAATCAAAATCTCCAGTTCTCTTTATCTAGTGTTGTTAATTTACATTTTGTATTAATTCAACCATGTGATTAATTCAACCAAAGCTATAACTTTAACAAAACGCCATAAAATGTGAAGCAATTTCTATTATGGTTAAAAGTTAAAGTCTCTCTCATTCTATTTCCCTATTCCAACCATTGTAGCTTCATGTGTCACCCTGTTTCCCACTGTCTCCCTTCCTGACAGTTTTTTCTAATCTTTCTTCTTCTTTCTGGATCCCAAAATTTGATGCAGCTGTTATCTTCATCATCCCCATCCACAGACACTCTGAGATGGATAATGCCATAATGTTTTATATTACTGCTGAACTGAATGTTGTAGTGAAGACTTGGAAAGAAGGATGTGGATGAGCTGTGCAGATGTTCAGCTGTGCTCCTGTCTTTTTGTCTGCAGGATGAGGAGCTGTGAACTAACAGAGAGATGTTGTTAAGATCTGGCCTCTGTTCTTCAGTCTCAACACTCCAGTCTGAGAGAGCTGGATCTGAGTAAGAATAACCTGGGGGATTCAGGAGTGAAACTGCTGTCTGCAGCTCAGAGGGATCCCAACTGTAAATTAACAACACTGCAGTAAGTGAACACTGGTGATTTATTTGTATTGTTTTATTTAGATATGTTAAGACTCACAGCATTCCATTTTTCACATGCATCAAAATGTAACACCTAGAAAATACAAAACAAAAAAGAAGGGTGACATATAAAAGTATTCTTTGTCTAATTTTATACAAGTTCTTGTCTTTGGGCTCTTTGTAAACATATGATTACTGAGAGGCTCAAAACACAACCTTTCCCATTTGTTAAAATATATACTGTATATGTTGTAGATTTTTAATTCTGTAGGTAATTTTCTTCTTGAAAGTGATTCTAGATTTGAACACTAGGTCTGTCCAGCTTTAACCAGTTTCTAGTGATTCTCTCCAGGAAGGTGAATTAGTGGATTTATGCAGATTTTAATGTTTTTAGATTCTTCAGTTGCTATGGGAGTGCCAGCCTCCCTTTCCATTTGAATCTTACCCTTATCTCTTATATTCCTCCCTTTTTTATGATATTTTATATACATCTGAAAGGAAGTAGCTATGGAAGTGAGTTAGATTTGCAATACTTATCAATTTGTTAATCTCAAGGTTCTTCCGGATGCTATAATCATATTTTAATTTGCATGCAGTATGATGCGCCACGCCCACCATGTTTTGACGCAACATACTCTGCGCTTTTTAATGGCCGGATCTGTATATTAAAGTGGAACTGTGATGCTTTTTTTATATTTTGGGATTATAATGAATCTGCAATGATGAGTGCATTTCAAATCATAAGGAAACTACCAAGTACAAGATACCGTATCATAACAATCTCCAATTTATATCACAAAACAGATGAAGTGTCAATGTATGTGTACTGCCATATTGCCATCATTGTCTGTGATTCAGAATGAGGCATGCTTTAGACCAAGTAAATTTTGCTACTATGTTAATTCTAAATATTTTAATGAGACTGACACATACAAGACAACACGTTTTAGATTCTTTTAAGTATTGCAAAAAAGGAAACCTGACAATCAACTAAAACACACTCATTTATTTTCATTTCATTTCTTGTTCACTTGCAGCGACTAGTGAGCAGGAAGGGCTTGGTTTATGGTGCAATTTGCACAAAATCTTGCTCTCGCCCTTGGTGAGTCCAGCTGATTCTCATCTGCCTTCAACAACATGGCAACCACGCAGTATTTCCACAGAGTTCATGATTGTGTACTTAATTTGAAATTAGAAATGTTGAGATACTATCAATTTATTTTGTTGCGGATAATTCAAACCCAGTGTAAGAATTTTGGACTGCAGTTCCCCTTTTAGATCTGAGTGAGGTATGAATCAATATTGCAGGTGGGATCATGATTTTGATTGGGAGCAAGTGGGATTTAGTTCCACACAGAGCTACACACTCAGACACATCTTTCTAAAGTCCTCCTCATCTCAGTGTGTCTCACCTTGCCCAGTAATAAAACTGTGATGAGAAATATAAGATACTCGTTCTTGTAAGAAAAGCTTCCCCTCTCATTTCCTTGTCTGACATGTTTAATCCTGCTCCTCACTCTCTTGCCCATCTTTTACTTTGTCCCTTTCTTTCTCTTGTCTGTTGTCCATCTGGTTCAATCATTCTCTTCACAACAGTATCTGCCAAACATAACAACAAACAAACACAATCTGCCAGATGTTTGTCAATTAATTTCTATATAATGTTTTTTTTTTAATTTTGTTTGATTATTCCACAGTGTTTGCTAATCCAACTAATTTGGTACAGTATGTAGTTCTCTAGTTTAGTTTTTATAATTTGACCTTCCATGTAATAAAAGTCAGACTGTATTGGTCTATAATTGCTTGGTTCAGTTTTGTTATCCATCACGTGGATTGGCACTACATTTCCATTTCTCCAGTCCCTGGCTTTAGTGTCTGTTGGAAGAATTATGACAATGGCTTCTGAATACATGTAATCTGACATAATATAACATGATTTAAGCATTAATATTATTAGCCATAAACACTGTCATGCACAAATCTCCAGTCACACACAACTAAACTCCAAAATAGCTCTTCCCCAGAGTTGTCAAGTTGGTGACGCCCCCACTCCCTCCCACCATACTATGATCTCTCCTAACGCCCATAAAACTGTACCGGTCGTAATAATATTTAATATTTATTAATTAACCATACTATTTTTAACAATACTATTTTTGCACTGTTCCAAGAATTACCTTGGACTGTTGTTGCACAGTTTTGATTACTTGATTACATGTTATTTATGTTATGTTATTACATGATACTGTTATTGCTATTGTGTTACTGTCTATTGTCTTATCTTCTGTCCTATTTATATAATGCACCTTAGTGACTAATGAGAAACACTTTTCATTATACTATGCACCTGTGTAAGTTTAATGACAATAAAGTTTAATTGAATTGAATCTTTAAATAAATAACAATAATAATAAAACATTATAAAACAATGACAATTTGCAAGAGTTCAATTTTTAGATCCCCTCATTGTGTTTTTTTGTTCTTACAGAACATGGGGATGTACCAGCTAAACATTGAAGACGATTCCTTAATGGAGCAAGGTGGCAAAATTCCTTGTCTTTAAAGAGACAGAACAAACTCCTCCAGATGTTCATCAAACACCACAGACTGCAGACCTGCTGATCAAACCCCTCTGAGCAGACTGTGTGAAGGGCTGTGTTTCCATTGTGCCCTAGTATATGTGGAAGGTAGAGACAGGTCTCTCTCCTGTTCTGGGTCTGGACAGTGTGTAATTGGATAAGTATGAGTTTGTTTCTAATCTCTAGAATTAAAAAAGATTGTCTCTTAAATATATAATTAGTTCTGTTGGTTTGCCATGCACATTTTGTCTTAATAAAATTGTATATTGCGTACATGCAAGTCTTAATTTTGTGTAGTTAATTCCTAGGAAGACGGCATGCTAGCACACTGGTTAGTATTGCTGCCCAACAGCACTGGGTCCCTGGATTCAGTTCTGGGATGCTACTGTATCTGCATGAGGTTTTTATATTCTCTTCATGTTTACATGTGTTTCCACCAGGTACTCCAGCTTCCTCCCACAATCATGTTGGTAGATTAATGGGCTTCTGGGAAAATTAAATCTGGTGTGAGTATGTGTCCTGTGATGGACTGGAGTCCCGTCCCGATTGTACCCTGTCTTGTGCCCATGGATTGCTGGGATAGGCTCTGCTCCCTCATACAATTTCAGTAATAAGTCTCTTTCTGTATGTAGAGTGGATGAATGTGTATGAACAGTTTGTCTATATGAAGGCATCACTGCAGGGATGTGTATTTAGACTGACTGTGTACACTGACTGTATAACCCGGGTTCACTCTGGGTTCAGCTGGTACTAATGGGGTTGAACATGTATTTTCAGTTTTTCCAGTAGAAAGGTACTGCTGGTTCTTCTGTATGTCCATGTTGCACCTGATCCAGACATACAGTAGCGCAGAAAAGGAATGCACAAACACTTGCAAAAGCTTAAATATATAAAACAATCACAGATAGCTGTGTGTTACAAAAGAACATTTGAACATGTATATTTTAATAATAAATTAATCAAAACGTGTTAAACATAAATATATTTTAGATTTTGTGTAGTACAGTAGCTAGCATTGAACTGTGTGTTAGATGCAAATGATCCACGGAGCCAGCATCTTAAGATGTTCATATTTAGAGGCAATTTGCTTAAATAACAAACTAGCCTGTGGATACTGATGTGCCAGAGAGGTGGAAAAGCTATTTCCCTATGCCATCACTTTAAAATGTATCCTAACTGCTAACTGCTGCTATCTCATAGTGGGTTTCTAAAACTGTGTATAGTTACACAGTGCCTTTAGTTCCATCCATTTTCTAATCTCTTTATCCAGTAGAGGGGAGCTGGAGCCTATCCCAGCAATAACAGGCGCAAGGCAGGATACACCCTGGACATAACACCAGTCCATCACAGGGCAGACACACAACACAAACACACACATTCACACCAGGGCCAATTTATCCAGGAGCCTATTAACCTGCCAGTATGTTTGGACTACGAGAGGAAATCAGGTCATCTGAGGAAACCCATGATAATTTAATTTTGAAAGCCACAGAGACTTCTGGTGCTCCTGTTGTATTTCTGAAAAAAGATACAAAAAGCTTGCTAACCAGAGTCCAACCCTATTCTTTAGGTAATACTAGGTAACACGCCTTAGTTCAGAAGTATTTGTGTAGAACAGACTAAAGGAGAATCCTACTGAAGGAGTAAGCAGGACTCTTTTGAATCCAGGGGCAGGCCAAGACAGCGGGAGGAAGAGAGGAATGAAATGCGTCACCCGCGCCAGTGGGAGCACATTCTACAAGCTTTCGTTTTCTCAGAAAACACAAAGATATACAGTAATTATGGAGAGAAAGAGGAATTACACCCGCGAGAGTAGGAAACACACGATACCTTCAGTAAAAAAGTCCTAAACACTTGTGTTCGATTACATCAATATTTATTTGAGATTTCAACTTTCCAAGTGCTAAAAACGGAGTAAATGAACACGACAACCTTCTACACCACCACCTGAAACAGAATCATAGTACAGTAAGTGATCCCAAATCCCTCCGGAAAAAAAAAAAATCAGAAGAATAAGTCTTTTCAACTACAAATGCGCACAAAATTCCTCCATAAAGAAAAATAAACTAAAAAGCAGTGAGCTTCCCGTTAATAAAAAATACTAAAGATTGTACAATTAATCTACGAAGAACATACGAAAAAGGCAGTAAATTTCAAATGAATTGAACTGAAAAACAATGATCGCTGCTCGGGTCCTCGGTTCGAGAGCGAATCGAGTGCTGTGGTTTTTAAACTTTTCGGAAAGCGAGTGCAAATACTCAATTAGCGAGAAGCGCAGGCAGAAGTAGCCGCCCGTTCCCTCTGTGGCTTCACTCTGTTCCCGTGTTCAACACCATGAGCAACATGACTCACTTTCCAGGGGGAACCGCCTCGGAGACAGTCGTTCGCATTGAAGGCGCCTCTCTGAGCAGCGCGCTCCAATCCAGGGGTGCCGTGCCCGCGGCTGAGCCAATCGCCCAGGGCTCATGCGCGCTCTTGGTCACAGAGGGACTGTGATTTTCTCAGAGAGGCGGAACGCGTTTTGTGGTCTCGGACCGGAGTGATAGCGGCTGGAGTTCATCTCTGGGAACGTGTGAAACCGGTCCTCGTCATCATTGGCGTCCTGCCCGCGACTGCTGCTCCTTCCATGCCAGTATGAAACGGACACATCCATCCAGCTGCCTGACACCTCACGCAGGGTTCTGTCCTGCGAGAAACGACGGGAGCCAGCGGGACATTACGAACCTGCCGAACTCACAGCCTGACTGATGTACCATCGATTGCCTTTAAATAAACGTTCCATTGAATATCACTCATTTAGTGGTTTCTGTGATGTTTATTATTAAAGTAACTGTGACATTTTTCTTTTTTTATCAAAATCACAGATTTTCCACACCAGAGATTCCCAGCGCAGATCCCAGGGAACTTCTGTGTCTCCTGCTTTCTCTTCAATCTTAATCGCTGATTGAGATTTTTAAGGGGCATCACCCCAGTCCCCAGCTCTGAGTTTCAGAGCTTTTATTACTGGACCACTGAAGCCTCCTTCTCTGCCAGTTATGTTTTTATTTAAATGGGTCAAATTCCTACTATTTTAGTACATTATAAACTGATCCTGTTTGTTTAGCGAGACACCTTTATTTACACCATTTCTCCTCAAAAGGCCAATAGCTCCCTGAGCTCTTAAAGCAGTGGCCCCACAGTGTCTCTGGAGCTAATGTAGTGTCAGAAAACAGACCAGAGTCTCCAATGAAGAGGCTGCAGCAATCTGGAGGAGAAACTAAGACTTATTTTTAACCTGTTAATGTTAATTTATTAAATGTTGATACAAGTGAAGTACAAGATATCTTTATTAATGGGTGGGGAAAAGGAAGATCTGCATAAACTCCTGGCCAGTAAAAATATGGTTGAGCCCAAGGAACATTTTTTGGTAGTGCCTGGCTCCCCACTACAGCACCCCAACAATGGTCCTGGTACCAGCAGTGCTCTCGATTTCTGTGGGATTTCCTTCTTTTGTATATCTTTGTGATTGTGATATCTTCGGTATCTTGGTAACCCTCACAATAAGATCTGCCATCTGTATCCAGGCAGACTGTTATATGTTTTACATGCACAATTCTATGTATTAATAAATATATGTTGTGTGTTTGAACCTGTGTGTGTGTATCACTGATTATTCTGATGATTGATTCCTAATAGCCAAAAGAACCACAATGTAATTTACTATTACAATTAATAAATTGTCCCAGTAAATTCACAAAACTCCTACATGTCTTAACAAAGACGTCCTGTGTATCCTAAGATGATATGATATGAGTAACGGTTCATACTGTATATTCCTAGTTCTTTTTTCCCCAAGACCATTAAATTAATATTTCTTTATTATGTATGTAAGGTGTGCATAATATGTGAAAGAATAATTTTGTGAAGAAATGCATTTACCATGGAAATCTGTGTATTGTAGCGCCACGCAGGGCGTTTTAGGCAGGCTGA
This sequence comes from Lepisosteus oculatus, assembly GCF_040954835.1. Lineage (NCBI taxonomy): Eukaryota > Metazoa > Chordata > Actinopteri > Semionotiformes > Lepisosteidae > Lepisosteus > Lepisosteus oculatus. The sequence continues at coordinate 7,798,072 of NC_090713.1, forward strand.
GACCAGAGCCTGGGGGCGGGACTACGGGACTGTATATAGTGGGAAGGAGGCTGGAAGACAGTCTCTTCCCTTTGTGTGTGTGTGCTAGTGTACAGTAGCTGCAGCGCTGTAACCCCTGTCCCTGTGTGTGTACTGTACCTTTCTCCTGTTCTGCTTGATTAATGTGTTGTTCAACCCCATTCCCAGAGTCCTATGCCTGCTCCTTTCTGTACCGAAGCCTGCGGTCGTTACAGTATGATTTAAGTGAATTATCACCAATCTGAACATGATTTGTTAGGTGTCTGAGCAAATGGATGCATTTGAATAAAGTGGTAAAAAGCAACATAAATCAATTGCTTGTAAGAGAAAAAGGAAGGAGACATATTCTATCAGTGGCTCAAAATCACGATGTGTAGATATCTGTGACCTTCCATGCTTGTTGACACTTTGGAGAAGTATTACTGTGCTATCTCATGCTTTTGCAAAATAAATGTTTGCGAACAATAAAATAACACAGCTACATATCATTTCATAATATCACTAGTGTGTGAATGTAAGCATTCCAGAAGTCATAGAGACCTAGATTATCCATAATTCCAGTCTCTGCAACCCGACAACACTATGGAATACTAGTAGGGAGTACAGTAGATGCACACATCATGAAAAGTAACATCCCTGCTCCTCTATGTCATGGCCAGCAGTGTGTTAGTTGGTGCGCATGCACGAGTGTATGTGAAACTAATATTCATAATATTCAGGCTTGTTCCTAACCCTTGTGCGGTTTCAGCTCATTGTCCTTTTCTTTTTTCTTTCATACAGTAGTTTTCCCCTGGTGCCTCTGTGTTTACATTTCAATACCTTTTCTTCTATTTGTCCCTCAGATTGCCTTCCTGGTTTCTGAATTTGGCCTGTCATTGGACTTTGTCTGTGCGTTCAGTATAGTCTTCTGGTTATTACTCTAGTTCCTAGTCTGTTGGTACTTGTGCCTGCATAGGGTCTAGGCAGTTCTTACAACACCCAGGGCAGCTGAATGCCAAGGACATCTTAAATGACATTTCAAACCCTTTTGTAAAGTCCTACAGTAAATGACGAAAGTCTCAGAATTTGTGATGGTGGTCAGGAATACATACGGTACTGCATGAAGCAGATGTAAATCCGTTCTATACAGTAAAATAATTCAAAGAAAAAATCAAACCTCATTAATTTAAATTACACAGAGAATAAATAATAGCTTTGCATTAATATTGTGGGTTCAGCCTCTGAAAACTTCATCTGTCGGTTCGAATCACACTTGTCTACTTGCACTTGAGCATTAACACATTAACTGCTATCCCAGGACAGCAGGACTAGACAGAGAGCAGCTTTATAAGGAGCAGAGGATGAGACACAATCAGCTGAGCCCTTATTCCACTCAACACAGCTGGAATGGAGTGGACTGTGGAGAGTCTAGTTAAAGCAGCACTTGGCTCTGGGTGCTCAGACAATAGCAATAAATGTGTTTGAACTTACTCTATGCCCATTTACTTAGTTTCCTGCCAGAGCTAAGAGGAGACAGAACTCCATGAAGTCTTTCTCTTAAGAAGCTGACTGAGATTTGTAATGGGCATCACCCCAGTTCCCAGCTCTGAGTTTCAGAGCTTTTGTAACTGGACCACTGAAACCTCATTCTCTGCCAATTATGTTTTTATTAAAATGGATTTAATTCCACCATTTTGTGATTCACCAATTGTGTAAAGGTGAGGGAAATATAAACACATGTCTTAAATCTCCTGTGTCCTGAGTCACTTTACACTGAGCCCAGCCAGACCCCTTGATGTAAGGAGAAAATCAGATTAACTTATTCTACTCAACACAGCTGGAATGCAGTGGAGTGTGGAGAGTCTGGTTAAAGCAACACTTGACTCCCTCTGTTCATTATTATTTAAACCATGTTTTACAAAGTCTGAAGCATGCATATATACAGTTATATTTAAAACTCTGCAATACACAATCAATTAATACTTAATCTGTCATTATTACAGATCAGAGAGCTTCATCAGTAGGGCCCTGCTGACCTCACCCAGCTGAGAGAACTGCAAACTACTGTCAGCTGTTCATGAGTGATGGGCTCCCTGCGACCCCTAGTGGTTCAGCCACTGTAACTACCACCTCTCAACAGTTTCCTTGTGCCATCTCGGAACTCATGTCACAAAACACTCATTCCTCCTAACTAGCTGTTGAAAGTAATGAACGAGTTTTGAAAGTGGGCAGCACTGGTCACTTCTAAGGTCCGACTTAGTATTGTCTTATAATTTACACCTCTAAACTGATTACATTAGAAACATTCAATCACACATATTGCTCTCTAGGTTCACTTTAGAAACACTCAAATTGAAATCAAATAACTTTAGATGTATTACTACTCAATAACTCTTTTGCAAAGTAATAACAATTACCAGTCCAACTGAAATATATTAATATTTTTGTTGTTTAATAAGAAATACATTTGGATTTGTATGGTATCCATCTATTGATAAAGATATGGATGCATTAATGCATTATGTCGACAATGATTAATATGTTCAAAACATAACTCAAAGCCTATTGGGGTCAAAAAAGGGACAATGGACATGGTTTAGGGTCCATATGAATAAATTCCAATTGGATTCAAAGTGCCATTTCCTTGCTGTAAAGGAAGCCAGTATTGTTTAATTGTAATAGACAGATTTCCAGTATGTGTTTATGTAATTCTGGCAGAGCATTGTAATATTGACCCAACCGCTTACTGTTTTCCAGGAGAAAAGAATTCCACTATGGGAAATGTCCTTTCAAACTAATAGTGACCAGGGAAAACATTGTTTGGTAAACATGATTTAAATTTTCTTTAAAATATTAAGAATTAAGCAGAAGTATCAATCCTGTCCAATGTCAGCCAGGAACGTTCTACAGTATATTCATGTTTTTGCTCTAATGTGATCCAGTGTTCCACTTAGTACGCTGCTAAGTACTATTACTGCTCAAACCATGTGAAGAGATGGTTTAATTTAGTCCCTTATTTCAGTAACCCCTACAGGGCAACAGGTGTTGTTTTGGATTTGTTGCAACAAGTTTAGTACTGTGCTGTGGACTAATTTCAGCGGTCAAGTTTGTTGCAATTGGTTTTTAAAGTAGCGCACTAGTTTAGCTCGGAGCTGTGTGCTCACCACGGGTTAACTCCATATCTTATTTGCAGTACTGCTACTTCAACTAGAGCACGTCCATTATTGTCACACCAGAAAGAATAATGTACAATACACAAAGATATACAGTAATTATAGAGAGATAGAGGAATTACACCCGGGAGAGTAGGAATCACACAACACCTTCAGTGGAAACTGGGGAACGCATGGGTTCAATTGCAGCAATATTTACTGGATATTGAAACTTTCAGTTGCTAGAAAGGGAGGAAATGAATACACCTCAAAAAGGATCACAGTACAGTAACGATCCGAAATCTGAAGAATATGTCTGTAGTGCCCTCATCAGGCAGTGTTGGGCACTGAGCAGACAAGCAGTGGGGCTGGTGATGTCAGCTCTTGGAGAGCATGCTGGGATAGTTGGAACTTGTCTGGGAGAGTTAGGAAATGTCAAGGACATTGCTAACTCCTGTGACTTGAGGGGAAGGACAGGAGTTTGTGTAAATGGTATGTGAGTGCACATGTGTGGAGATCCCATGTTTCCCGATCCGAGTCTGTGACCTCATGTTCCCACCCTGAAAAACTGACATCTGTCAGTCATGACGCCTCCGTCACTAGGAAACAGTCTTCAAATTTTCTTTGGTATATTTTTAAGTTTTATGTTTGAGGAGTTATTGTTTTACAGGTGCCTGATACTCTGTTTTCTATTTTTCCAGTGAGTTGGAGTTTTTGGTCTCTATTTGTGCGCTGTATACATGTGTTCTAATTTCTCAAGCTCTGGCGTGTGCGAAGCACTTACAGATGCAGCCATTCAAAATGCGCGAGCGATGCCGCATTATTTTCCGGTACGCTGTACGCAGTCTACCGCAAGCTACCGGTAAATACCGCCAGTTACCGGTAAATACCGCTAGTTACCGTAAATTCTCCTATAATACGACAAGCAAAATAATAGTATCCGGAATTTCCGCAAGGTGGAGCTAATAAAGCTCAACCTCTCATGTTTGAGCTGTGGCCATCAGTATTTAACGAAGATATTACTAATAGTATTAATAATGAATGACCTTGGACAAGCTGTAAGTGTAAACTCAAAGTATTGCCCTGGTCAACATTCTTTTTTTCATTGACCGTCTTTGTAAAAGTAACACCACTGCATTTCGCAATCACGCATTTGTTTCCAATCATGCAAAGTACAGTGATTCACCATGCCTTTCACATGCTCATAAAAGAGATTGATTTAGGAACATAAACATATTACCGTATGCAAACTGTAGTGTATACAGTAAATATATGTTTATTTAATGTCTTAACTGTGCCCGTTTAAGTATTGAATATTCATATCTAATTTTACCACTGAAGGGAAATCTTAGTAGCTGAGCATAAAAAGAATAGGAGCATACTGTAACGCGTGTGAAGGCCATAAACGATATTAATTTTGGAACATAAACATACATTTCTACATTTTCTGTATGAACCAGCTTAGAGGTTCATACAGAAAGACAGCTTGTGTTTAAATTGAGTGTAAGGTAATTTATGCTTCTAAAGTCATGGTCAGCATTTATTATTGTACTGTGCTGTAAACTTTTTCTGTGCCTAGTCACATTATTTTATAGTGTTTTTTTTGCGTTATTAAATCCGGTGGCGCTGTGTGTTAGTTTCCTGACTCCCATGTCACATGGTCTGTGATTGAATCCCATGGAACTGATTTTATTTTTTAACAAACATTTCTTTGAAAAAATGAAACGTTTCCCTTGGTCAGAGATTAAATAAAACCTCACTCGCACCAAACAAATTTATATTTCTAAATATCATGACATGATCGAATTTAAGTCTTTTTAATAACAAGGAATAGTCACCTATGCGTTACAAAATATACATTTATATTGATTTGAATCGCGTTTTGATTTAAATCGTAAACGCGTGTTTAAATATATGTGTTTAAAGGCGATATACTGTATAAAAGCGCTGATTCCTATGGAGTGTGTTCCGCCGGGGATTCAAAAAAAATATTTTAAATAGGCTGATAAAGCTTAGACTACTGTAACTGTATTCTAGCCTGTATTACAACAGAACATTGGACAATGCAACGTAAATTGCAAAAATGCACTTGGAATCTGTCCAAGCCCTCCTACAAAAATTATTTAAACTGCGACACTGATCATTCATCTCTACATAAACTTTATTTTATATAGCGTTTTAAGCAAATAGGTAATTAGATTGCTCATAAACCTAATCGCTTTTTCTACATAAACACAGCGTGATTGCTCTCTGAAAAAGCTTTTCCTTTATATTTACAGTAGGCTCAGATTTCAACTATAGATCGTATTATTATAAACTTTCTTGGAAAAATGTATTTTATGTAAACCATGTTTGCCATTAATTAATTTAGGGCTAAAATACGTTCATTGTCTTCCAATCGAGTCGAGTTGACATTGGAAGCTTGCCACACCCGGACTGTTAAACCAACGCATTTGCACGTCAAAGCCCATTGAGGGTATTGAGCCAGTATTGGCTTTAGTATTCCCCCCCTCAATTCAATTCAATTCAAGGTGTTTTATTTGCATGACAGATGGGTACAAGCAGTGTTGGGTATGTATATTGTAACACCTACGGCCGACAGGCACTGTGTAAGAGCCGGCGTACCAGAGCAGTGCACCGAGGGAGCTTCTGCATTTATAACTTAGTTTTTAAAATTAGTCAAGCAATATGAAGCATCTCCTTTTACTTTTAAGTCCCTTAAATACATTGAGCACAGCTTTCTCACCACTTAAGATTGCTTTTGATACCATCCTTACATAAAGCAGAAGGGAAATCTTAGTGCCTGAGCATAAAAAGAATAGGAGCATACTGCAACGCGTGTGAAGTCCATAAACGATATTAATTTTGGAACTTAAACATACAGTATATGGCTGGTCTCGGTACTTTAAAGAAAACATACACACCAGTATTCCATTTCTCCCTAAACATTTTAAGCATCGAAGTCTTTAACTAACGTGATACCAGAGTCAACAAGCATACTTTTAGAATTTGATTAAAAGGGAATATAATATGGAATCACGTATTTCAAGAAATTAATAATGGTATAATTATATTCATGTTGCAAAAGAACTGCAACGGACATAAAAACTCCCTTGCTTTTAACAGAGCGTTCCATAATTTCTAACTACGAAAATGATTTAAACTGCGACACTTATCATTCAACCAGAGCTCGAAATATCACAAGGATCCTCAAGAGCACAGTGTAGCGGTGAGGCTTAATAATAAGGCAGAATTAAGTTTTTCTGAGCTTTCCCAAATTAGGCCTCATTTCTCTGTTCATCTCTGTGGTGCAGCCACAGAGAAACCATTCATGCAAGGTGATTTAAGGTCCAAGGACAGCTCCCAAAGGGGGATGCACTTAGCTAAGCCTGGCTATCATGATCAATGGTCATCCATTGGCGCCTATCTGTCTCGGGAATGCGAGTTGGACATCTGGACTGCATTACTAAGTGTCAGAACTAAGTGACTCATATCTCACCTTGATCAACCAATCAGGGACCGGTAGGGCCGAGTAACCCACGTGGGACTCTGATGCCCATGGAACTTTCAGCCAATCAATGAGTTGAAGTTCCTCCAGGTAAAAACAGGCAACACAGAGAGCCTGTGAGATTCAGATTCAGATTCAGACAAGATTCAGATTCAACAATTCTAAAGGGAATTCAAAGGAGAATTCCAGGGCAGGACGGCCCAGGAGCAGAAGGCTCCCAAGGGCAGGACATTCTCGCAGCGCGCCTCCTGACCATCCTGAGACTCAGTCCGGACAACCACGGAACGGCCAGTGTGTCCGAGTGCCAGAACTTTCCTTTGTTCTAAGAGTCTAGAGCGGAGGTTGCCAGAGAGTAACTAGAGGATCCACCCGAGGTTAGCACCAGCAGCAGGCCTCGTGAACAGGTCGGAACTGTGGACAGCTGAATCACTATTCAGAACTAGCTCTTCATCAGGAACGAACCGGTCCTCTTCCTGACTTGCTGGGACCCACAGTCATCTTTTCTCCTGTGCACAAACTTTGCTAGTTAAAGCCAACAGTGAGCATCAGCAGCGCACCGTCGCAAGCCGCACAGCACAGCCTGGCACGGAGCCAGAGAGCGCGGATTGGACAGCAACAGCCTGCAACTGTTTCTTTGTGCCCGCAGGAGATCTGAATCCCCAGAGATTGGATGAGTATTCAACTTCAATGCATTACAGCTCGAGAATTCAATTGTTATCCCAACCAGTTGATATCAATTTAATTCTTAAGAGTTATGTACTCGTTTTGAGTATCTAATGTAGACGTTGTAACCAAGTTCATTTACGAAACGGTCTTAATGAATGATATACTGAACGTATGTCCTCTTGATGTGTAACTCTTTGTAACTGATTGAATATATAACTTTTGTATTCTGATAACCCTCTCGATAAGATCTGTTAGGTTTATATGCATATTCTATGTATTAATAAATGTATCCTCGTGTATTAGTACCTGTGTGTGCGCGCGTTGTTTGAGTTATGTCGCATGGTTGGATTCTAAAGCCATCAAAAGAATCAACTTTGTGATTTACTGCTACAATTAATAATTGTCTCAGTAAATGCCCAAACCCTACAGAACTGGTGCCTTCAGAGAGCCACTATGATTACATATTTGGCGTCCCTGAACCGGCTTAATCTACAACAGCAAAGACTGTATTAAAAGAATCGCGTATCTCAAGAAATTAATAAGATATAATTATATTCGTGTAATTCGTATAATTATATAATCAGTTTCAATCAAGGTCTCTAAAACAAACAAGAAAAAGAGGATTTTCGGAGGGCAATTACGCTGTATTTATATAGAATAAGTGATTTATGAGCAATCTAATTTCTTGTTCGTTTAAAACAGTGAAATGTCAGCTGCAAAAGATCGCACCAGAAACAGCACTCTCTCTGCCTGTCATAGACGTTCAGGAAAGGCTGAATGAAGTCATGTCAAGTAGAATAATTCGGTGATCAATAATAACAGTTTGTAGGACAAGAAACAAAAGATAGTGAATTAGATTATAAATCAGTTATTCTATATAAACACAGTGTAATTGCCCTCCGAAAATCCTCTTTTTCTTTTTCGTTTTAGAGACCTTGATCGAAACTGATTTTAGATGTCAGAAAGGATTTATTTTCTCTGTATTTCCTACATTGCTTTGTCGAGATTTTAACTTTATATCTAACTTTATATCTAGGCTCAGATTTCAACTATAAATCGTACAGTAATTAATAGCAGTAAATACTGATGTTTTGCGCCCTCTTACCACAAAAATATGTTTTGTAGTTGGGATTAGCTTTATTTCGTACGCGTATCTACTCGGGATCGGACACTGAACAGTTAAAGATGGCGGCAAATCAGACACCCAGAGGGGGGGGGGGGCGTCTTCTCGCCTCCATAACTAAAATGCCAAATAGGAGTGGCTTAAGCGACATACACAGTCGTGTAACTGACAGTTTGAGGTAGCCTATCGTGTAAATTTCGCTTTGTTGCTGATAGGTTAAGCTTTCGAAACTCTGCCCCAAAGTCATGTGACTGATTTTTCGCCCTGTTTCGTTGGTTAAACGCAATGATCACAAGCACCACCATGGTAACTGGGATGTGTAGTTTTTAATTCCGTTTGAATTATAACTGTACGTACTGTCTTCATATTTGGCCAGGGCTTTAAAGAGAAGGCGCGCCAAAAAATTTCGGTGCCGTCGTCTCCGCTTTAAAGGTACCCCCGTGCTGGAAGAATTTGACCTCGGAACGTTTGCCCAGCATACTGTTAAACCAACGCATTAGCATGTTAAAGCGATTCTATTGAGGGAGTAGCCCAGCTACCACTTAACACTGTACTTCCTACTTTGAATACCTGTGAAACCGGTTTAATTCGTCACAGCCAGCACTCCGGGAGAGAGGGGGTTGAGTAGTGGAAGCAGGCGAGATTTCCAGCGAAAGAGGGTAAACTGGGATGGGAGGAGGGTTTGGTTTTGCAAGGGGCAGAAGATTTCCCTTGTAAGGATGGTATCAAAAGCAATCTTAAGTGGTGAGAAAGCTGTGCTCAATGTATTTAAGGGACTTAAAAGTAAAAGGAGATGCTTCATATTGCTTGACTAATTTTAAAAACTAAGTTATAAATGCAGACGCTCCCTCGGTGCACTGCTCTGGTACGCCGGCTCTTACACAGTGCCTGTCGGCCGTAGGTGTTACAATATACATACCCAACACTGCTTGTACCCATCTGTCATGCAAATAAAACACCTTGAATTGAATTGAATTGAGGGGGGGAATACTAAAGCCAATACTGGCTCAATACCCTCAATGGGCTTTGACGTGCAAATGCGTTGGTTTAACAGTCCGGGTGTGGCAAGCTTCCAATGTCAACTCGACTCGATTGGAAGACAATGAACGTATTTTAGCCCTAAATTAATTAATGGCAAACATGGTTTACGTAAAATTCATTTTTCCAAGAAAGTTTATAATAATACGATCTATAGTTGAAATCTGAGCCTACTGTAAATATAAAGGAAAAGCTTTTTCAGAGAGCAATCACGCTGTGTTTATGTAGAAAAAGCGATTAGGTTTATGAGCAATCTAATTACCTATTTGCTTAAAACGCTATATAAAATAAAGTTTATGTAGAGATGAATGATCAGTGTCGCAGTTTAAATAATTTTTGTAGGAGGGCTTGGACAGATTCCAAGTGCATTTTTGCAATTTACGTTGCATTGTCCAATGTTCTGTTGTAATACAGGCTAGAATACAGTTACAGTAGTCTAAGCTTTATCAGCCTATTTAAAATAATTTTTTTGAATCCCCGGCGGAACACACTCCATAGGAATCAGCGCTTTTATACAGTATATCACCTTTAAACACATATATTTAAACACGCGTTTACGATTTAAATCAAAACGCGATTCAAATCAATATAAATGTATATTTTGTAACGCATAGGTGACTATTCATTGTTATTAAAAAGACTTAAATTCGATAATGTCGTGATATTTAGAAATATAAATTTGTTTGGTGCGAGTGAGGTTTTATTTAATCTCCGACCAAGGGAAACGTTTCATTTTTTCAAAGAAATGTTTGTTAAAAAATAAAGTCATAGTTCCATGGGATTCAATCACAGACCATGTGACATGGGAGTCAGGAAACTACCTGTAACACACAGCGCCACCGGATTTAATAACGCAATAAAAACGCTATAAAATAATGTGACTAGGCACAGAACAAGTTTACAGCACAGTACAATAATAAATGCTGACCATGACTTTAGAAGCATAAATTACCTTACACTCAATTTAAACACAAGCTGTCTTTCTCTATGAACCTCTAAGCTGGTTCATACAGAAAATGTAGAAATGCATTAGCCTGATTATGATTAAAAAACACATAATTAAACACGCGTTTGCGATTTAAATCAGAACACGATTTAAATCAATATAAATGTTTATATTGTAACGCATACTGTCCACTCTCCATTTCTCTATAAAAATTTACTCTGTTGCACACACACACACACAATAGAAGCAGGAACCGCTGCCAGAAGGGAAGAAGGTGACTATTCATTGTTATCAAAAATGACTTAGAATCGATCATGTTGTGATATTTTGAAATATAAAAGTCAATTGATTGTCCATAATATCGCTATTCTATTTTTTCGAAGAAATGTTTGTTAAAAGAAAAGTCCAGCACCAGCTGGATTTGAACACACAACCCGGGAGTTGGTAGTCAGGCACATAGACCAGTAGGCTACAGGGGAAGTCACATGAAGAGGGAGGCGAAACAGCCCTACACAGCCCTGTCGCAGTACATGAATATAATCATATCGTTATTAAATTCTTTAGATACGCGATTCCATATTATATTCCCTATTAATCAAATTCTAAAAGTATGCTTGTTGACTCCGGTATCTCTTTAGTTAAAGACTTCGATGCTTAAAATGTTTAGGGAGAAATGGAATACTGGTGTGTATTTTTTACTTTAAAGTACCAAGACCAGCCATATACAGTACTGTATGTTTATGTTCCAAAATTAATATCGTTTATGGCCTTCACACGCGTTACAGTATGCTCCTATTCTTTTTATGCTCATCTACTAAGATTTCCCTTCAGTGGTAAAATTCAATATCTACAACGGGCACAGTAAAGACGTTTACTGTACTGTAAATCTTTCTACGACAGACCAACGGACCACGAGTGCCCCTGTCGGTCAACCAATCACGTACTGCGTCATGATGCGCGACGCCGCAGCCAATTACCTCCGGTACGTTTCTGTACCGCTCACTTTTAATGGCTGCATCTGTAATATGAAATCGCCTATCTAAATAAATGAATAACGATATAATTATATTCATGTACGACAACACAAGAATAGTACATGCTGTACATTGTCTGTTGATAATGTTTCTGTAGTGCTTTTTCATTGCTCTTTGCGTGACTTTGCCGGTGGCGCTGTGGGTTAGGTTTCTACCTCCCACCTTACATGCTGTGTGTTTGAATCCTGCTGGACTCATTACTTTTTTTTTTAACAAACATTTCTTTGAAAAAATAAAACGTTTCCCTGGGTCAGAGATTAAATAAAACCTCACTCGCACTAAACAAATATAAATTTAAAATAAAAGTCATATAAAATATAAAAGTCAATTACTTGTCCATAATATTGCTATTCTATTTTTTCAAAGAAATGTCGCAGTACACGAATATAATCATATCGTTATTAATTTCTTTAGATACACGATTCCATATTGTATTAGCAGAAAAGCTTAAAACTACCTTTTTTTTACATGTTATTTCACGTTAGTTAAAGACTTCGATGCTTAAAATGTTTAGGGAGAAATGGAATACCGGTGTGTAATTTTTCAAAGTACCGATTCCTGGAATCTGACTGGCTGACACCCTTCTGAAGTGGTTCCATAATATCTGGTATACGGAAAAGAAAGCGTTGATAAAAAAGATTCTCATGTATCTGATACAAGTATCTTTTAATACAGTCTTTGCTGTGCTCTTGAGGATCCTTGTGATATTTTGAGCTCTGGTTGAATGATAAGTGTTGCAGTTTAAATAATTTTCATAGTTAGAAATTATGAAATGCTCTGTTAAAAGCAAGGGAGTTTTTATGTCTGTTGCAGTAAAAGAAAATGCCTGACAAAGTAGGGCTTGGACAGATTCCAAGTGCTTGTACAAATGTGCTAAAGAAATTATACTTTGAGTATACAGCTTGTCCAAAGTCATTAATTATTATTACTATTAGTAATATCTGCAGTAAAGGCTTTGATGCATAAATATTTCTGATAAAGGTAGTTTGTGTACTTTTGCCCAACTGAGCAATCTTGCTTTCATAAAATATACCAACTTTTTAATGACTGATGATTAACATGCTGTAATACACAGTTTAAATTTAAAAGCTTAAATGCTGTACATGAGAGGTTAAGCTTTATTGGCTCCTCCTGGCGGTTTTACAAGGTGATGCCGGATACTTTCCGGCACAACGTCAAATGACGCAATTAACCCCGTGATACTGCGACACGCCCACCGGGGTATACCGCAAAATACCCCACCCATTTTGAATGGCTGCATCTGTATGTACATTTTGCAAACCCTGGTCTGATGAGGGTATGGTATGCACAATGTCAAAGTGGTAGGTTTTGCAAGCAGGAAATGTAGTGATAGATTTGAAAGAAACAAAGCATAGTTCAGTGGAAGAACTATAAGTTTAGCTGCAGCAGTACTGGTTCTGTAAACTAGGGAAAAGGAATCAAACAGCAATACAAAAAGGAAACACAGAAGTGTTTATTGATAAATCAAATATTTTTTTAATTGTTGTATTCCTTATTACATGCATGGACAACCATTGCAACCATTGCTATAAATATGTTCCTAAAAAAGAATAAAAAAGCCATTTGATTCAAATAGCTTTGGCAAAATCCAATACTAAAATAAAATACTTTTCCCTTGAGCTGTAAAGCTTTTAGATTCTTTGGGTTCTTTATGCAGACCTCTCAACTGCAGGAGCACCCATGATTTAAAAACTATGGCTTTCATAAAAATGTGAGAGTAGCTTCATGCATTCCTCCTCATAGCACTTTACACTTAGTTTAAACTGCTGAGTGAACTAAGTTTAATACAGACAGCAAGGGGCAGTTCTTTAGCCGGTTGTGGGTCAACTTCAACAACTCTCCAACTGTGTTTTTGATCATTTTACTTGGGCTTCTTTAAAAAAAGCAGGATAAGGTCCTCAGATTAATATATTATTAACTATTTATTATATTATATATTATATACTAACTATATTATTAGCTAGATTGAGTGAATGGCCTCTTGTTGTTTGTAACCCTTCTAATGGTTTTAGATTCCAAGCACTATTGATAATGATAATAATTGCTTACACTTATATAGCGCTTTTCTGGAGACTCCACTCAAAGCACTTTACAGGTAATGGGGATTCCCCTCCACCACCACCAATGTGCAGCATCCACCTGGATGATGCGACGGCAGCCATAGTGCACCAGAACACCCACCACACATCAGTTATCGGTGGGGAGGAGAGCAGAGTAATGTAGCCAGTTCATAGATGGGGATTATTAGGAGGCCGTGATTGGTAAAGGCCAATGGGGAAATTTGGCCAGGACACCCCTACTCTTTTCAAGAAACACCCTGGGATTTTTAATGACCACAGAGAGTCAGGACCTCGGTTTTACATCTCATCTGAAGGACGGCACCTGTTTACAGTATAGTGTCCCCGTCACTATACTGGGGTATTAGGACCCACATGGACCGCAGGGTGAGCACCTCCTGCTGGCCCCACTAACACCTCTTCCAGCAGCAACCCTAGTTTTTCCCAGGAGGTCTCCCATCCAGGTACTGACCAGGCTCACACCTGCTTAACTTCAGTGGGTTGCCAGCTGTGAGTTAGAGGGTGATATGGCTGGATAAGTAAACAGCCCCCCCATACTGCACAGCATAGCATAATAGCTATGTTTGAAAATCAAGAAGACTCCCCTTAGAAAGAAAGCTAAGTAAGTTTCAATGGCCAAAAAACAGTATGTCTTGCATAAGTGTTAACTTTCAGAACCAATGTGAAACTGAAATAAAACACAGGAAACCCAGAAATTACTAGAAGAACCCCCCATCCCAGTGTATTCCCTGTCTAATGGTGCAGTATTCCAAAAATTATAAAACATTACAGAAAAGATTCACAAACCAACACAAGGTTGTGAAAGGTCAGAGGGCCTGTTTAGAGTGTAAAACACTTGGTTGCAGCAGTGTGAGTGTTGTGGTTTAAAAGCTATTAAGTCATTAACAGCGACCCCCTATCCCCGTGTATTGCCTGTCCAATGGTGCTATCTTCCAGAAATAATAAAACAACCCAAAGCAAGGTTGTATATGGTGAGGGGGGCTGTCTGGTGTGTAAAACACTTGGTTGCAACATTGTGAATGTTATGCTTAAAAAGCTATTGTCATTAGGAAGACCCCCCTATTCCAGTGTATTACCTGTAGTGCTATCTTCAGAAAATCATAAAAAATAAAGAACAGTTTCACAATACAAAACAAAGCTGGGAAAGGTCAGAGGACCTGTCTAGTGTGTGAAACACTTAGTTGCAGCACTGTGGTGTTATGCTTAAAAAGCAATTGAGTCACGAAGAAGACCCCATTATCCCAGTGTATCGCATGTCTAATTGTGCTATTTTGAAAAAATCATTAAAAAAAAACTAAAAGAGGTTTCACAGCCCAAAGCAAGGCTTGGAAAGGTCAGAGGACCTGCTTAGTGTGTAAAACACTTACTTGTAGCATTGTGGGTGCTGTGGTTTAAATGCTATTGGCTTGTGAACAGCATACCCCTATCCCAGTGCATAATGCATGGGTTTGAACATCAAGGGTGCTGTTCTTAATAAGCTGCTGAGTAAAGAACAGGAATTTTCTTGCTGTCAGGAGTATTGCATATATAGTTGACCTTTACCTGAATGAAAATAGGACATAAAGAAAGGGTTTCAGAAA
Organism: Lepisosteus oculatus; assembly: GCF_040954835.1. Lineage (NCBI taxonomy): Eukaryota > Metazoa > Chordata > Actinopteri > Semionotiformes > Lepisosteidae > Lepisosteus > Lepisosteus oculatus. The sequence continues at coordinate 7,813,215 of NC_090713.1, forward strand.
TCAAACAAAGCTTTATTCCTGTGTGTACAGTCTGGGTAATTGGAGACTGCGCTGTTTTGCTTCCTATGGTGATATATGGGTTTTTCGCATTAAGCTATATTGAGCAGAATTTCTCGCATTGTGAACTTGTGTACACATCAGAGGTTTACAAAAAGAGAATTAGCTCACTGGTAGTTTTATGTAGAGGTTGTGAAAATTTTCACAAGTAAAGGTCTTTAAAATGCTTTTGGTTTGAAGGCTTTCTGTGTTTCCCTTGCGAAGATATGGACAGAAGAATATTCGTGCGTGGTAAAAAAAATGGAAATAAAAAGACATAGTGAAGGCTGTGAAAACATTTATAGTGTACTTTGTACACACAGCAAGTGTTTTCGTAACTCTAGGAGATTTCGTGAAAACGCTACAGGCGTGCCAAAATCATTTTCGAACTTCAAGCTAACCTTTCTTCACAGACTTCCTTCTTTGAACTCAACTGTGCTTCAGTAAATAATGTACAGTTTATCACCTTCTGCAATGCTTCTAGTTTAGCTGGATTTGTGCAATAAGCACATTGTTTAATGGGGATGACATTACTCACGTCTACTGTATATCACTGTACGACACAGGTTTGAGTCGGAGTGTCTGTTAATAAAACAGACAGTCTTCCAATACATATAACTACTGCATGATTTCTTCATCTCTCTCTCTCTTTCCTAGCGTTAATCCTGCACCAGCAGGGTCCGCTTGTCGGCACACCAGTCTCCGTTTGGTGGTTTGAACCAAATCTTTGAGCTGACGTTGCCATTAGATGCGACTGAGAAATTCTCCAACTGGCACGTCACTCCACCTGCCGTCAGAGTGGGAGGGGGGGGTGGAGGAGAACAAAGTAATGAAGCCAATTCATAGAGGGGGATTATTAGGAGGCATGGGAAATTTGGCCAGGAAGCCGGGGTTACACCCCTACTCTTTTCAAGAAACACCCTGGGATTTTTAATGACCACAGAGAGATAGGACCTCGGTTTTACGTCTCATCTGAAGGACGGGCATGATTTCTTTATCTGTTTCAGCTAAATGAGGGAAATTAAATCAGTCAGAATCTCGGAGTGCCAATTGTAAAAATAATCCTTCTTCCCTCCTTTGTTTCGCGGAGAAATCCTTAATCACAAAACCATCACTTAATTTATCAAGATACACAAATTCACTCCAGAGCCAACAACAAGTTATAATAGTGGACTATTTTTATGTATTCACTATATAAGAAAGAAACCAAAAGTAATACTCTGATCGCGCTTTGAACCATTGGGTGCAGCGCTTTGTCCATTACCACTACAAGGACAATACATTATTTTAAAAAAGAAATGGATGTCAAAATGTTTCCAAAATGTCAACCTGTGATATTTTAGCTGCTTAGTTACACAATTCCATATTCATATAACTATCAAGTGATGTTAAATCACTACAACATTTATCTTTTTACAATAACAGCAAGTGGTGTTCTTATTACGTATTCTTAGAAAAGGAAAAAACATTAGAACTTTTTATGAAGTACAGAATATAAGCTTAATAATGTTACAACAAGCACGTTAAAGCCAGAAGCCATGTAAATTACCAAGTTAAAGACTTTGATATGTAAAATATTTATGCATAATTAAAATATTTATGATAAAGGTGGAAGGTTGTGTACGTTTGTCCAACTGAGCATTCTTGCTTTTATAAAAAATACCAACTTTTTAATGTTTAATGATTAACATGCTCTAATACACAGTTTAAAATTAAAAGTCTAAAGAATATACAACTTAAATTTTTAATTAGATAAAGATTGTCCCTCAGCAGTGATCAGGATTCGAAACCGAGTGTTTTCTGGCACTAGCTCAAATGCTGTACGTGAAAGGTTAAGCTTTATTAGCCCCACCTGGCGGTGATTCCAGATACTAAACGGTATAGCCTCATAACTGCGGTATTATGCAGTATTATGCGGTATGACGCATTGTAATGTGACAAACCACTGCATTTTACCACAGCATACCTCGCTCATTTTCAATGGCTGCATCTGTATAGTACTTTCTATACATGCAACATTTTAGAAACACATAGAACAGATCAAAGGAGCAATGAATTGGAAATGGTCCCTAAAGTGCCAGCTAGAGAACATTATTTTTGCTGTGCTACAATGAGCTTGAAAGAAAGAATAGCACTCATTCAATATTACAGCTGACATGTTCTCTCTAATTTTGGAATCTGAAATCAGGATTCAAGTGAAATGGGTGGATTTGTGAAATCTGGTAATGGTAAAAATGATATACACTATGCAACAATCTCCAATTACTAACTAGAAACCCTTATTTCATATCATTTATGATCTGTCAGCAGCTCTAGTTTAATGATCCCCTCCAAGGTCGGGGCACAAACCTGGGAGACACATGGAGTTGTCTTCTGCAGATAAAGACTTAAGTTTCCAGTTTTGTGTAAAAGAATCTGCCAATTTCTATTACAAATGTAATATAAAAACTCTGACATTTAGAATTTTATTTTTGTCAGTTTCTTCTAGCACAGGTGTTGTTCTACATGTATTGGCTAAACATCAATGGGGGATATTTACATGTAAAAACTAATTTTGTAAGACCCTGCTGCAGCAAATGTCTTTAAAATATACTGACTTCCTGCTTTTTTGAGAAGCTGTGGTAGGTTGGGATTGAACATGAGAAGGAGAAAAAAACACAGTGGAAAAATGCAGGGAAAAATTCCCTCTCAGCTCCTGTAGAATGACTAGTAACAAATTCTGAGACCAACATCAGTTTGGTTTTGAACTGAAATCCTAAAATGCACCAAAATAAAGATAATGATTAACATACAGACAGTGGAATGACATGGTGGTGCAGTGTTAGAATTGCTGCCTCTGAGCACTATGGCCCCATGTTTAATTCTGGACCTGAGCTGCTATCTGTCTGGTTTATATGTTCTCCCCTGTGTTCACGGGGGATCCACAATCCACAGGCAAGCTGGTAGCTTAATTCTGTGTATGCTCTGTGATGGACTGGAGTCCCATTGGTTTCTGGGATACGATCCAGCTCCCCCATGACCTTGTATTGCATGGAGCAGTTATAAAACAGATGGATACAGAAAATAAACCAGCATATCTGGGCAACAGCAGTCTGACTCCAGCTGGAGTAATCATATTCACACTGCCTGCATTGTCCCAGTTCTCAGTTCCCTCTCTGTCCCAGCTTTGTGCTGCTTGCAGTTTCTACAGTATCCATGCTTTCAGGTTTAACATCCATAGGAGATTTAAATTATTTTCCTTTATTTTCCTTTTTCAAGTAAGTCATTTGACAGCAAATTTTCATTTATGATGACAGCCTGGACACCATTTTTGCAGCAGATTATTTACAGAAGTAAATACCCACAAACCTCCACTCCAGAATTCAGAGATCTACCCTTGAATCTGCACTGTTGTTATCAGCCATATACAGTAGCTTCCACTACCATCTACTGTATGTGCATAAAGTATATATATTATGTATAAGAGGCATTACAGTACAGTATGTGTGAAATATATTTTTCATAATCAAAATTGAAATTGTTTCCTGATTATTTGTTGCTGAAATTTGCATTAAATTACGTACATTAAGTGTATATTATGTTATTCATCTGTTCTTATTTTCAACTACCAAAATTGTCCTTTAGTTGTAAAATTCTATATGAAGTGGATTTAAACATGCATAGTAGAGAAACAGATTAAATGAAGCAATTTTTTCACTAACATCTAAAGGACCAAAATCGTCTATCAATCATCTTTGGCCATCAGGCAGCATATTTGGAAGACATACCACATGTTCGGAGTGGCTGCATCTGTACAAGCTCTACTAACCACTGAATCACCATGTTACTCACATAACCCCATGTGAAACAAAAGTAAAAATAAGAAAACTGTAGTAAAATATAATTAAAGGTATGCACAGTATATGAATGTGTAGGATCTATTTTATGACATATTATTGTGCTCTTTACCATTTCCATGTTACTGAAACATATCTTTATATATTCAGTTTCTATTCTCTAATCAGAGATCAATCTAGTAAATATGTAGTCTACTGTACTCACCTGAAACACACAGTACAAAAGCAAACTGAGCTCCAAATCAGTTTATGAGTTCTTTGACACCATGGTGAAATGGTGAAAATAAGGAATTCAACAAGCAATTTAGTCAATAAGTAAAATAATTGTTCATAACCCCCACCTTGTAAGTGATTTGTCCAGAATAGAGGCAGCATGGGAATTCTTAGTGGCAAATGCTTTGATGAAAAGAGTAATAATTCTGGCACATTTGGTTAAACACAGTTTTATTAAAAATGACAATATGTGTACTACACTACACATAACGAAACATACAACACACAAGTTACTTTATTTAAAATATGTACAGACAAGGTGTTTCAGAGGCTTAACATCCTAATCAATCCCAACTTGCAGTTAAATCTCTCTCTCTTCAAAAATGGATGCCACAAAATAAAAGAGAGCCAAACACCCTGTTCTAAAAAATGCACCAACAGGCAGGAAATACCATCTTTAACTGAGGTATCTTTTACTCAGGAAACCCAAGTTCCCTAAAAACACAGAATAGCAATAGTCTCTCTAGCAAGGCTCAAATACGTGTACTTATCTCTAATCAGGTTTTATTTGGATGATCATGAAGTAGGGGCTCTCACCTGAGAGCAAGCTAGCTTTAAGTTCCTATTCTTCTTGACTCCTCTTTTGTCATCTGACCCCAAGAAGGCAACTGTGTACAGACTGCTTTAAATACTGATTTCAAGACGGAATACTGAGTTCAAAGTTCAGCCACACTAATGTCTGGCATATCCGCCTGAGGGTCAATGCTGTCTTCTGAGTCCCAATGCAAGGCAAGGCTCTTTCTCTCTGCTCTCTGACATCAGGAGTCTCCAGGACAATGTGAGCGGCTGCTTAGGCAGACCATGGACCAAGACAGCCAGCTCTGTCTTCTCAGCAGGGAGTTTAACTCATCAGAGATGTTTGGCCAATGGATCTTTGAGTATACAACTTATTTATTCACATTATAATTCTTGAGAGTTGAAGTATTGTTTGATGCGTGACTTCTGTCTGTAATCAGTTCATATACTGTGGTGCACAGGACCCTTGTATTACAAACAATATCACTGAGTCTCTCTTATTCAGAAACCAAATCCTGGATCCAGAATCCCAACCTTGATTCTTTTTAGAACAATTATTATCTTTAAAAATAATCAAAATCAAAACAGTTGCATGAAACATGATCTAGCTACTAGTACCCTCCTAACAGTCTAAAACTGGTTGTAAGATGTTCACATTTTGTATTATAATAAGAATAAGAAATAATAATAGTGATTTGAATGACTTTGTCACATACTGTAAGTTGCATTGTAGTGTGATAGCTTGCAAAACAATGTTGTCAGTAATTGCATCTAGATGAAGGCAGTGTGCAAAAATGACACTAATACTGTAGTTGATGTACAACATGGATATCTGCGGATATTACTTCACAAAATTTTTGTAATCTGTGTCAGGAAATGTACTTTTTTTATTCATGTATTCAGCTCATGCATGGTTAAAACATTGTTCTAACAGTACTGTTCCATTTTAAATAGACCTTTTAAAAATAAAAATAAAATATTTGAGAAATGTAAAATTAATAAATGGCAAAAGTATTGTAGATGTTTGTCTCTGTCTGTACATGTCAGAACAAGCCATCAAAATACAATATATTATTACAGCTATAGGTGACTAAGAGGCAAGATAGTCCAGATCCTGTGATTAAAGTATTAATAAAATTTACCTTGGATCACCTTAATTAAGATATGGGTACATGATTAAGTGCCAACTAACAGTACAGAAAGACACCATACTGTATACCATACTGGATTTCTGTTTTCATTTTCTGGACTAATGATATTTAATGGTAAATTAATGGATTAATTAATTTTCAAATAAACATCAAATTGGTTTCTACTGAGCTGTTCAATTACAAGCCCGAGGCTCTTCAGTCTGGGTTCAGATTAATGTACAAGTTTTCTTAAGGGAGAGACACTAACTCAGAATAAGATGGAGCAACTTCCCTATTTTTTAACTAGAAACAGAAAAAACAGAATTTACACCCAAAGAAGGCTCCACAGCCAAAACGTATTTCTTTTCTTCTCTTTTCAGCATGTCAGCTTGGAATAAGCATTTACTTGTTCCAAAATAGAATTTCTCTCTGCAGTGCCCTCAGCGACAGATAGTCAACAGTCTTTGAGAGCCTGTTACAGAGGTAAGGAGGTATTTGCACCCTTATGTTACTTTTTCAGTCAGCTACAAAGTTAACATTTAAAAGCGGTTCCTACATTCAGGACTCACCATCTGTGAGATATTCGGATTAAAATTGTTTGTGTTACAATAAAAAAATACATTTTTGCTTTTGTAAATATTGTAAGAGGCTGAGGTAGATGACAATGGAGGTGTCTAAGTACCTAAATAAAGTGTGTAACACCTGGCAGTGTAAACACTCCCAGCTTCAAAGAAAAGGGGATGTTTGCAAGAGACGATGAGTCCAGATCCTGTGATCAAAGTAGTCATAAAGTTTACCTTGGGTTACCTTAATTAACTTCTGGGTAGATGATCAAGTGTCAATCAGAAGTCCAGAAAGACACTATATTGTATAACATCAGATCAAGACAGAGAAAATAGAGGGGGGAAGGAGACCTCAAGAGAGAGAGAAAAAAAAAGGGACAGACCACAAGAGAGAGAGGAGACGGAACTTCAATTCAACTTTATTTGTCATTATACTTGCAAAAGTGTTTCTCATTTGTCTCTCAGGTGCAGTATTATAAATAGAACAGCAGACAAGACAATAGACAGTAATGCAATGACAATAACAGTGTAAACAACAGTATGGTGCCAGCTCAAACTTTTTAAAAACTGTGCAAATACGCAGATTTGCAATAATAAACAGAGAAAAGTATTCAAACGACAAAAACAGTGCAAAAGTAATATGGCGAACAGTGCAAAAATAATATGGCGATTAATAAATAGTACAACTAGTACAGTTTTAAGTACAATTTTGGCTTACCTACAGTTGTGTTTGTAGTGGTGTAGGAGTTCAGTCATTGTGGGTACAGGAAGAAGTGAGGAGAGATCATAGTATGATGGGAGGGAGTGGGGGTGTCATCAGCTTGATGGCTCTGGGGAAGAAGCTATTTTGGAGTCTTGTTGTGTGGAACTGGAGCGTCTGGAACCTTCTACCAGATGTTAGGGGAGAAAACAAGTTATGACTGGGGTTAGTGGGGTCAAACATAATTTTGGTGGCTTTTTTCAGACTCCTGGTGTTGTAGATTTCCTGGATGGATGGTAAGGCACTGCCGGCGATGTGTTGGGCAGTTTTGACCACCTGCTGCAGTGCCTTATGGTCAGATGTGGTGCAGTTTATCAACTTTACAGTGCCTCACAGTACAGCAATGCAAGTTAAGTGTTTGTTTAAATACTGATACGCTTGAATCAGTATCAATACAAAGTTCCAAAGTCTGAATAACTCTGAAAGTGAAACTGTCCTTACTTTCAGAATTACTCACCATTCTAAATCTTAATATGGATGTGAAATGTCATAGTGAATAAGGTTGTGTGCCAGTGGAGATACTGCCAAACCCAGCAATTCAGTTGTAGGGGTTTTGTACATTTACTGGGAGAATTATTAATTGTAGCAGTAAATCACAAAATGATTCTTTGATGGCTATTTGCGAAACAACTCAGCAACGCACACACACAGGTACTTATACATCAGAATACATATATTAATACATAAAATGTGCATATACACATAACAGATCTTATAGTGAGGGTTAGCGGAATAAAAAAGTATATATTCAATCACAAAGAGTTACAAATACCAAGAGATACATTCAGTGTACCAATCATTTATAACATTCCTTAAAGAGATTTTTGATTACAACTTCTACACTCGATACTCAAAAGCAGGTACTTTTTTCTGACAACCCAATCATCTCATACCACCGACCACTCAATCTACGTAAACATGTGGTTCACAGCTCCCTTGACCAGACTCAGCAATCATCCCCACCAGGCACCTTCCACTGCAACAGAACTCGCTTCATCACCTGCAAATACATATCTAACAAAACACTCATTCGGGGCCCCTCAAGTCAATTCTGGATCACCCAGATGACATCCTGTACCTCCAGCATCCCCATTTACCGAAACCGAAAGGAGACTAGGAGACCGCTTCAGAGAACATATTAGGGCTGTGAAGATTAAAGATTTCTCCAAGCATAGTTTCTCATTTCACCTCAGACGGGCATGATCACACTGATCTCTCTGCCTCTGTTCTTAAAGAAGGGTTTCTCAACTCCAATAGCAGAAAGACAACAGAAAATAAACTCATCCTGAAACAAGGTTCACACTGTCCCCCTTCTCTCAATGACAGACCTATTTTCATGTAATCTTCTCTATTCTCATGCAGGTTTTGACTTCACACCTTTCTTCACCCCTTTCCACTTTGTGCTTCCTGAATGGCCTCTCTGCCTTTCTGCCCCTTCTGCTTCCTCCCCTCTCCCAGCTTTTGTTCTTCTGTGCTATTTAATCTTTGCCTTTGTCTGCCCTGTCTTTCTCACACCTGAGGATGGCTTCATAGCCAAAACGTTGTGTTTTCTCTCTTCTCTTTTCAGCATGGAATAAACCTATTACTTGTTCCTTTGCAAACTACACATGCTGACGCAGCTACCCACCTGAGCTAAAGCAAGTATATTACTCATATGAATTAAATTAAATGAATATGAATAAAATCAACTGTAGTTGAGGTAACAATTGAATTCGAGCTGTAATGTAGAATGTTGAATACTCATCTAGTTCATATGGATTAATATCTTCCGTGTACACAAAGGAACAGCCACAAGCTGTTGCTACAAGCTGTTGTGGGAGCAGGAGAGAGAGATTCCTGCTGTGGCGCGCTGGCAGTGCCTCTCTTAGGACCTGGCTAGTTAGTCCTGGCTGAACTAGCAGAGTTTGTGCACATGAAAAGTGACTGCAGGTCAGAGCAAGTCACACTCTTTAGACGGGAAGAAGACCGGTTCATTCCTGATGTAGCACTAGTCCTGAATACTGAGATTCAGCTGTCAACAGCTCCAACTGTAGTTCACTCGTTGATCAGGCAAGTACTAACGGTGGGTTACCGGCGGTTCACGAGGCTTGCTGCTGGGCTAACCTCGGGTGGTTCCTTTGGTTACGCGCAGGTGACCTCCGGTCTTGACTCCACCCAGAAACACTAGCTGTCACGTTATTGTCTCAGCTGAGTCTGAGAACGTCCTGGAGGGGCGCCCTCTGGGCCCTGTGCTGCCTCTTTTATCTGGAGGAACTACAGTCGTTCATTGGTTTCATAGGCGTTCAAGACCCACGTGGGGTTATCGCACTCTACCAGTTCCATATTGGCTGATCAAGGTGGAAGATAAGTGACAATGCTCTCTGACCTCAGGGCTCTAAACACTTTGGGATGAGACTCTCCCTTGGAATCTTCCAGACAGACAGAAAGGCACCAGAGATGACCATTCATTAGGGTGGCTGGAGAATCTCAGCCCTGGGAGTTGTTCCTTATCAGGAAACTCTATCAGATAGAAAAACACCTTAAATCTGAACCACATGGAATGGCCTTACTGTGTCCAGCACCACAGAGATGAGGGAGAGACTGGTATGGGGGACAACAAACTTAATTCCTGTATTATTAATAAGCATTGCCGCTACATAGTGAAGGGGAGGACCAGAACCCTTGCGCAGACCTACTGCAGACAGAAGGCAGCCAAGGAAAAGAAGGAAGCTGCACATCTACAGAAACAACTGGAAGAGGAGTACAGCTCAGTGAACAGGGGAGGAGCCTTCAATTCAGCCCAAGCAAGGGACCTGAAGGAGAGGCTCAGGAACCTGTACACTAAGAAAGCCAAGGCTTTCCTGTTCAGGGCACAAAGGGAACATTATGAAAATAATTAAACCTGTTCGTCTTATGTCTTTAATCAGGTCTGGGGAGCCCAGAAAAAGAGGGTCATCCACAATCTGAGACAGGGAGATGGAGAGGAGCTGCTGGATAAGGGTGACAAAGTAGACGCAGTGACCACATTCTATATAGAGCTCTTTTATGGAAATGCTGAAAGCCAGAGGAGGTGAGGGAGGATGTGGAGGGACCGATTACAGTAGAGGAGCTGAGGGTGGTGCTTTGCTCCATGGAGAATGGCAAAGTACTGGGGCTGAATGGACTCCCCAAGGAATTATATACCTGCTTCTGAGACACCCTGGTGATAGACCTGGTGAAGGTGGTGCAAGAGATCTTCCGCCAGGGGAAACAATGAAGGAACGCATCATCTCTCTGCTCTTCAAGAGGGGGAGGGACAACATAGACCTCAAGAACTGGTGGCCAATTATGATGGACTGCGGGTGTCAAGATCCTGTTCAAGCTACTGGCCAGCAGACTGAAGACAGCCCTGCCCCACATAATCAACAGTGACCAGATGTGTGGGGTGGAAGGGCGAACCACCAGCTGGAACCTTCTCCTCACCAGGGATGCCATCGCCTGGGCCGAGGACCGGAACATGTCCATGATGGTTGTGAGCCTGGACCAGGAGAAAGCCTTCAACAGAGTAAACCACAAACCACAGCTATCAGTTCAGAGTGCTGGAATACTCAGCAGCCGGACAAAGATACTGTACTCTGAAATGGACAGCAGAGTCGACGTGAATGGACATCAGGGGGAGTTCATTCCCCTGGAGTCCAGAGTACGACAAGGGTGTCCTCTTTCATCTCTTCTCTATGTTCTCTTCACTTCACCTTCAGCAAAGGCGGTGAGACAGGAACCTAACATCGACAGCCTGGTGATACCGGGAGGCATGGGGGAAACCCTCAAGATCTCCCAGTACGTAAATGACACAAGGTTGTTCCTGAGCTCGGACAGGGGGTTGACAAGAGCCCTGCTGTTCATGGAGCAATACTGAACATAAAGCTCAACTGTCGAAAGAGCAAACTCAAGTTGTTAAAACTCTGGAAGGACAGGACGAAAGCACCAGAAGGTCTCGAGCTCTGCACAGAGCCCCTCAAGATCTTGGGGGTTTCTTTCCAGAGCCAGGACAATGAGACCATAAACTGGACTGAGAGGATTGCCAAGGTGAGCGCAAAACTATGTCTGTGGAAAATGCGGTTGCTGTCCCTCACGGGGAAAGTGATGGTGTTGGAAGCAGACATCCTGTCGGCTTTGGTTTACATGACTTTGTTCAGACGAGCACCACAAGGGATGGTCTTCAAGTTTGTCTGAGGAAGCAGGTATGAGTACGTCACGAGGAATTGGATGTGTCAGCCAGTGAAGGAAGGGGGGAGAGACGTGCCGCATTAATGCCTGAAACTTGACTGTATCCTCTTCTACAGCCTCTGTCAGGCATTATGGGAGTCGATCAACCAATACCAATACTTTTTCAGGCTGTGGTTCTTTCATCCATTCTCATCCAGCACAACACAGAGTGGGGAATGAGGGAGCCGGAGAAAAGGATCCTTGTGAACTTCAGAGGGAGGATGAATTGGCACCAAATGGGGCTTCTCCATGGCGAGGGAGCACTGGAAGGGACTGTGGGCCCAGTACAGGGACTAAACGGAAATCCCTATTCCCTGAGCTCCTGCAGCAGACTGGACAACCACAGTTTCAGTGTTGCCACAAGGAAAACGCTAAGAAAGAAGCAAGTGGTAGGGCTTGGAGGGGCTCTTTTGTTGTACAAATCCAGCCCCAGCATCCCCTTGCTCTAATTGATAAAGGATAATCATCTGATCAAGAATATTTTTAAAACAATTAAAAAATAATGTTTTGCTAAAGAGTGTACTTATTGTGAGATGTGAAATAAAGTTTATTTTGATAGAAAAAAATATTGTATTCCAGCTTTTCTATATATAGCCGCGGTGCCACTTTGACGAGATTTTCACTATTTGCCCTCTTCACATTTCTTTGCTGCGCTAAACACTCTTTCATCTGCACATACGTTGCAGCCTCATGACTGCCCTGAATCCCATTTCTCTTTTTTCAGGATGCTCGCTATTTAGTTTCCCCTGTACCGGAGCCTCTTTGTATTTTTTCTCTTGTTTTCGGGATGCTCGTTATTTGGTTTCTCCATACCTGAGCCTACCTTTTCTTTTTCTGACCCACGGGCCGTGAGGTAGATTTTTCCCTTCAGCTCCAGCGTTACCTGGTGCACGCAGCCAGCCTTCACTCTGCACAGCAGTCTCTGCGGCCTCAAGTCTGCTGTTCTAAGCTATCTGGCTTCCCAGGAAGCTTGCAACATGGTTTATCCTGCACATGAGACTGTTTTCCAGCCGGCGGATTGTGTTTGGCAGAAACCCCAGCTTCCAGCCTCTGCTCTGTGCAGCAGTCTTAGCTCTAAGCTTTGCCCAGTGCAGCAGCTCGAATCCCATTCAATGCTGAGGGATGATCTTTTCCAATTATCAAATAAAAGTCTAAACAGTATACATCTTAAATTCGTTAATTGGAAAAAGATCGTCTCTCAGCATTAACCAGGATTCGAAAGCAGGCATTTCCTAGTGACAGCCCAAATGCTCCACATGCCACGTTAAGCTTTCACTTAACCAGACCAGGCTTAAGACCAGACCTCTTCTACTTCCAGATACATTTAGAGATGAACGGATTAATGTCACAGAGAGACGACAGTGAAAAAAGGGCAGAGACTTGGGAGATTATTGCTTATCTGTGTGTTGCATATACTGGCCAGTGTTTTTGTCATGGTGGTGTGTTTGTCTCCACACTCAATCAATGTCTTCAAACCTCTCTACAACAAAAAGATTGAACAACACAGTTTGCCCTTGCCATTCCATCACCACAAAGTAACTACTGGCATGTGCATTGTGGACCAGACCTGGGGAGAGGGAGCAAAAAGGAAATAAAGAAGGGACAGAGCTGCACGATATCTGGCTATCTGTCACAGACAGTTCTCAGACAAACCTGATCTGTTTTCTTTTTATATTGAGCCTCCTCCTCTAATCACCTGCACATTCCTGACCCTGACTGAAAGAACTGCAGGATTCCACAGAGTGGGACTGGCTGGCCAACAAGGATATAAAAAGACTGATTTGAGCACTTAGAGGGACTTTCTTCCTCCCACCAGTCCCTCTATGCAAAACAGCCACCTCTTTCAGTGAGACCACAGCAGAGAGGGACATTTGGTCCAGGATTAGCATACCGAAGGAGACACTGGCAATAGAACTGAACTACTTTGCTGGGAGTTTGCCTACCTGGGGCAGGGAAAAGTGGGTCTAGAGAGCAGGGACTGTGACAATGAATGGAGTGAAACCTGTGGGCCTCTCTGTAGGATTTAAGTCTGACCTGGATATGACAGAGACGGGGAAGACTGGACTATGTGTATTTTTTTTGTTGATGCTTCTTCACAACAGTGACCACTGTGAGCAAATAGTTTCTTTGATTCCTTTGTGTGTCGATACATTTGTCTTTATGTCCCCTTTTTTTACTGAGTATTCTTAGTCTTCATTAGCTGAACCATCTGTATGGAAAAGAGCAGTTGCTGCCTTTCTGTTATGTAGGTTGTACTTACTCTAGTGATTGAGTATTGGAACCCCTTCTGATAATAAAATAGTTTCCAGTACGATTCCTAGCACCTTTGAATTGCTAGGCAGCTTGCTAAAGTTCCTTCATTTTGGAGAGACTACTGCTTTTGTTTTTCTAATAACATGTGAGGCCATAAATAAATCAATGCGCTGGAAACATTAATGTGATTAATATGCATCTACATTATTTAAGAGAAGAAGTGTGAGGGTGGCAGTAGTGCAGTAGTAATGTATATTATTATTACACTTAGAATTAAGGGTTATTCAATGTTTATAATAATCTTTCTGTTTGCCTTGTCCTAGCAGCTTTAGCATCTGTGTAAAAGCTGAGGAATGGATCTAAATAGGCCCAACTTTAAGAGACAGCTTAAAGCTGAGTCCATGCTGAACCATCTAGTGATATACTATACTTCTTTTCATTGGTTTCTCTTCTATTTTCAACTAACCTGGCCCTCTGACTTTACCAACCATATAACTCCAAGCAGACCATGTCATGACTTCACCTTTTCTCCAAGAAGCCAGGCAAAGAAAGTAAGTCAGTAAAGAACAGAATTCTGCCCAAGATATTCTTTCTAGAACAGAATAAATCTCAAGTTATGAACCCACTGTTCATTTTCCTTAACCCCAACTGCTCCACGGCGCTGTACAATGGCTGACCCTGCGCTCTGACCCCAAGCTTCTCTCCCTGTTTGTGTGTCTCCTGAAGTATGTGAAAAGATGAATTCCTAATGGAAGAAATTGTATATGGCTAATAAAGTGATCTTATCTTATCGTAACCTGTCTCCTCCAAACAGGTACAGAGTACACAGGGAGTGGCTGATGAAACAGTTTCCTTTCAAAGGTCACTCTTGGAAGAGCAGGCATACTGTAATTATCTTCACCACTTTAATACACCAGAGCAGAAGAGCAGACAAAGGTAAGAGTTCATTCCTTAAAATATGAGAAAATTAGAATTAGAGTGATAAAAGAGAGGATGCCATTTGCACATTTGGTAATTTGTTTTTATTTCAGTAGCTAATGAATTCAAGGATCTGATTCAGCTGTTCCTTTGATCCACAAACTGTGTACAGAAATGCCTGCTTTTCTCTCTTTTAAATACTCCTCACAGTTTCCACTTGAGTCCTCTAATTTGTGTTTCACTGTTCATTCTGAAGACATCCTTAGGGTCAAATTGTCCACTCATAATCTTTTCTATTACAGACTAACAAAATATGTTCTTGTTAGTGTAGGACTTTATTTTGACCATAGAAATGTATCTTGATGTTCAATCTTATGTTTATAGTTGTGGTCTTAAATATGTAACTCCATAATATTTATTAAGTAACATAAACAATACTTGTTTAGTAAGAATGCTTGATTATTTCATATTGGAAAGATCATAAAATTCTATTTCTCTTCAAAACTGTTTCTTAAAAACAGTGTGTTTAAAAAAGAAGCATTGGTAAATTATTCTTGCTGTAATATATACTTAGCAATTTATGGTGCCAACTATTCAAAAACATCAGAACAGTACCTAAACTGGTTATTCGTTTATGTTCAGTTATGAGATCTTGGAACAAATCAGAGACTTTTGTCACTCATATGTTTTAATGGGAATTTAGTTTCACTTTTACAAGTTTTTATTTATAAGCAGAAATTGTAGAAGTAATCATATAGTGAGGGATGAGTGCATAAAGTATCCTAACAGTTTTATCTTTTGTCTAGAAGATATAATTGGTGTTTGAACACACAGGTCAATATTGATAAATCAGTGAGATGTGAAGGGCAGAGAGACATGTTCTCACATGGGTTTAATGATACATATTGTATGTAAAGAACTAATGGGAATTAATGGATTTGGTTTGTTAAATTATGATTTTTTTTTTAAATTAAAATGTATTCCTCTTGAAAAATCTATCTTTCCATTGTGGCTTGCCCATGAACTCAGGCCTCACAATCTGCTCTGCCTGAAGATTTGTTGGCCTGATCACAGTCTTGTGACATTGTTAATATGGCATTTCAGCACTTTCATTTTCAATGTGTAATCTGTGCCTGTGTGAGGGCTTTGGTAAACAGTTTAAGTAATTTTCAGTCTTTCTGTTTTTCTTAACATCAAGGTGAATTAAAAATTAAATCTAAGGATTTCACTTTTTATAGAACATCTTCCTGCAATTCTAGGATTGTTTCATGTACAATATATTTTTTTCAAAACTTCAAATCTTTGTACCTGTAAAATTAAGACTATTCAAAACAATGTATAATTGAAGTATACGAAAGCAAATTCTAAAACACAAGAAACAAGTTTTGTAAAAGTAATTAGATCCTTCCTATGGTGTTCTATTTTGTGACATTTTTAAATCATGTACTGTATATGCATGTTAAGTACTTTTTTTCAGAACCCACATTTTGAAGATTTCTGAGTTTTAGTAAATGTCAGCATTGACATTGGATAATAAGGACATAAAACTGTAAACTGTTGATTGCACAAATATTCTGATCTGTGAATTCAGTATTTGTTGGAACCTCTTCTGATAGTAATTACAGCCACAGGTCATCTTGGGCAAGTCTCCTATTTAGCACCCTGGCTTGATGCCGTTCTCGGATTGCTCAAGCTTTCTCAAGTTGCTTGGGGATCGCTCAAAACAGCAGATTGCAAGCCTTTCCACAGATTTGCAATATCATTTGAGTTAGGACTTCTCTTGGCCACTTGAAGGACATTCCCTTTTTTGTTATGCCACTCCAGCGTAGTTTTAGCTTTCTGATTGCAGACATTATGTTTTGGGTCTTTGGGTTTTTGTGTTGTATGTCTATGTTTCCATCAGTGTTGGCAAGCTTACACGTCATTACTGAGAGAGAAATATCATAATGCTGCTAGCACCATGCTTGACAATAGGGATGGTGTTATTTAAGTGATGCACTATGTTGGGTTCATGTCACATGTAACAGTTTGCATTTAGACCATAAGTCCTTATGTGGTCTTATCTGACCACAACACCTTTTGCCACATTTTGCAGGATCGTTCAAGTGTCTTGTTTTGAACTCCATGCTGGCTTTGAGATGGCTGATTTTTATAACGACTTTCTTTGTGCCACTGCTTGGTTTGGAAAGATGTACAGTAAGCAGTGTCTGAGTGGTGTGATACACCATCCATTTCTTCATGACTGAGTAGGCTGTGCTCACAGAGATGTTCAGAGACTAAGATATATTTTTGAACCCTTCTATTGATCTGTGCTCTTTGATAACTTCATCAAAGTTTACGTGAGATAAACAAAAAAGAAAGCATAAAAAAAACAAATCTACATTTATAAATTAATCAAACTAACTTCACATTTCCTTGTTCCTTGATCTTTTTTTTCTGAGTCTTGAGATTAATTAGAGGTGTTACAAGGAAGTAAGCAGAGGTTAATTCCACAGAAATGTACCCTCTAAAATGTTGTCTGTGAGGTTTATGATATTATATCAGATGCACAATACAAATGACATACTTATTATGACCATGTGGTGGCCATAAAATCTATGAAGTTTGCAGTTCACATTCTAATTGCTTTGTTCAAGGCTTAATGCAGAATGTTGGCAACAATTGAGGTGTTTGTCTGCAAGCGAGCTAAGAGGCAGGAAAACATATGGTCAAAGGGGGTTGGTGGGTCACTCTAGTTAATTAATTGGTTAATTATAAATCATTAGAGCCTTCAACAGTCATAGCATTAAAATAATCAAACAGAAAAAGACAGAGAAAAACAGAAAAGATACAGAGAGAAGAAACACCATTGCCCATTACCTCTCTACTTGTGCCATGTGGTAGGTCCTTGTTTTCAGTCATTGAGACCAGGTAATCTGAGCTTTATTCTAGAGAGTTTGCCATCTTTAGAGAAATTCTGATTTCCTTTATTGTGGAATTTTCAGTTTTGAAAAAAAAATTCTCACCTACTTAATGCATTTCTAGAACAGGGAGCTTAAATCCCATGTTGCAGGAAGGGAGATTTAGTTCTGAATTGTATTCATTTCATATAATGCAGGTTCTTCTTTTTGTAACCTGATATGGTGTTGAGTAGTCAATTCAGTTTAATTTGCATTTTGTGTTTCTGGATATATAGAAATGAGTATATAAATTCAATGACAGTCCTTAAAGGGAAGTGGAGTTCGAGATAGGTAAAACAGAAAAACTCAGGGAGTGAGGAAGCCTCACAAGGACCACTGTATACATACGTTCACAAATGTGACAAATACTGCTCAATACGAGTTCGTGCGAACAACCTGCATATGACCATAGGAACGCAGAGATTTAAAAAGGTTATCATAATTACAGGTTGTGCGAGCCGGCTTGCCAGCTTACCAGCACGGTGACATCACTGCCATTCCCTCCAAATAGCAGGGACCTGAGCCGCTGGGCAGAGAGATTATCTCCCTTTAGCTCAAATGGCTGGTTCCTTGTTAAGTGATGCCGGAGGCCTGCGTTTGATCCCCCAGCGGTGTAGGGTGCATACCCATGTGAGCCTGAAAGTGCTACATTATTAATAATATCTTCTGTGTCGCATTGACATTGGAATGTTCTGTTTTACAAGTGTCAAAAGAGGTGATACACAACGTGTCTCCTCTATAACTCTTCCGTTTACAGAGAAATTCCGCCAGAGCCCCACAACATTGTCCAATAATACTCTTCTTGTGTCTAATTTTTAGTTTAGCACGATTTGCACGATAAGCACATTGTTTAATGGGGAAGACGTTACCCACGTCTATATCACTGTACAACACTTGTTTCAGTCAGGAATGCCATACCATCTCTATTTGATTTAAATCTGGGGATTAAGCTGAAGTTTTCACCCAGTTTTCACAAACTGTCTCTTGTTGACCTCCCTTTTCTTTTCATCCTCATTATTTGGTGTGAGAGAGGCTTCTTGATTTTGGCCATAGTCCATCTCCTTACCAAAGCTATAGTGCAGTAAGTTGTCTGTCCCGACAAATGATGCAGATTAATGTATACTATACTGATGAGCTAATATCTGAAGAGGGCTTCATAGACGAAACATTGTGTTTTATCTCTTCTCTTTTCAGCATGGAATAAACCCATTACTTGTTCCCTTACTGTAACTACTGCATGATTTCTTTATCCGTTCCAGCTAAATGAGGGGAATTAAATCAGTCAGAATCTCGGATTGCCAGTTATAAAAATGACCCTTCTTCCTTCATTTGTTTAACTTAAAGTATTTTGCAAAGAAAGTTTGGAATGAAGAGCGCTCTGAACAAGTTTTTCAAGATCACGGCTTCAAAATAAAAAAAACATCAAACCTTCGATTGGATGAGAAGATCATGCTTGCTTCGCAAGGATGTGAACTTTGAACGTTTTGTGATATTTAGAAATACCAACAAATTCAAAATAGTGTTGATAATATTTATTTTCAGTAATAATGACAGTAGTGGCAGTACAGCAGCAGTTTGAAATTATTCGTTGTTTTTAAGAAATCATTTAGCTTTGAACATGTTGTGATATTTAGAAATATAAAAAATGTAAATATAGTGTCCATAATATTTGCTATTTTAGTTTTTCAAAGAAATGTTTGTTTGAACCTCCTACTTCCAGTAGGAAAGGCACACACCTAACCCATTATGCCACACGTGGGCATGAGTTAAACTGATGCAGACATTTCCAAAGAAAGTGTACTACTGTGATAATTTGAGCTACGGTATTATATATTATATATTATATAATTATTTATTTCTTTAGATATGTGATTCCATTTTATATTCCCTATTAATCAAATTCTAAAAAGTATGTGTTTTTTTTACTGCGATAACGAGCTTAAGTATTCACATAAATGGTTAAAACATTATAACTTTTTATGAAGTATTTAAACTTAATATAATCAGAAGGAGCATGTAAAAAGTTTTCCAAAATAACCACAGTATGTAACCAAATAAAAGACTTTGATGCTTAAAAGGTTTAGGAAGAAAGTGGAATACTGGTGTGTATTTTTTCTTTAAACTACCAATACCAGCTACATACACTTTACATAATATGTTTATGTTCCGAAATTAATATCGTTTATGGCCATCAGATGCATTATGCTCCTCTTCTTTTTATGCTCAGCTACTAAAATTTCCCTTTAATTGTAAAATTCCATATAAATATTCACTACTAAGCGAATTAAAACATGCACAGTAAAGAGATGAAATAAATACATCGTTTCACCTACAACCAATGCACCACAATAGCCCCTGTAGGTTATTTTGGACAGCCAATCACATACCGCGATACACAGCAGTGAACTGTGGGTAATTTCGCATGGTACGGGGTTGTACTGTGCATTTTGAATGGCTGCATCTGTACATATGCTGTATTGAAAAAGCTATTGACTGTGGAATAGCCACTAAAAGCTTTCAGCTTATTTTTATATCAAATACATATGACTTTTTGACTTTAGATTTAGACTGTGTGCTATGCAGTGACTACCTGATTTAGGTGCATCTTGTTTGGTAGCGGCTAGTGACAAGGCTAGTTTTTTTTGTTTCCTGAATTTCAAAAATTATAATGTAGTGCTTCACAGAGATGTCCTAATCTGACCTTCAATCATGCTGTCCTGCAGCCCTTTCTCATATTACAAATGAGGAGTTCCAAAAATTAGAGAATAACAGGAATTCACCAGAGAGTCAATATCTATATATATATACTCCCATAACCCCAAACTTGTAAATTATTTATCCAAGAATACACCCAGGTGGCTGGTGTAATTAGAGGCATGTGAATTCCTTGCTCTCTGGCACAGTTTGGTGAAAAGAGTAATAATTAAGGCACAGTTGGTAAAACAGATGTTTATTAACATATATGTGTGTGACACATGTCGTGGAAACTTTATCAAAGAAGAGCCAGGAAAGGTGTTCTCATTCACTCAGTAAGGCATTTATTCATATTGTGCAATAGGGAAAAACAGCAACTACTAGTCTGTGCAGCAAGTGTGAGCTGATTTTCAAAGTAAAATAGGAAAAGGTCCCTTATTTTATACACTTAGCTGATGCAACACCTCAACTTGTTTACTTCATTTTGGTTGGTTAGTAATACAAAGACAGGCAAGACAGTAATTTTCCAGTCCTTACAGGTCTTAGCCTTGAAGGACAGAGAAGACAAGTACTGTACGTGTAGTTTTGTATCTGCCTTTTTTGCTGGGGCAGAGATAAACATTATTAAAACATCCCGTGTCCTTGACTCGCTGGGTACAATCACATTTTGTTCATAGAATCCAACTGCTTTTACAACACAGCTCTGTCCGTAAATGACATTTTTAGGATAAAACACTTTTCTTCAGTAACTTTCTATTACATTCCCTCCTTTTTATCCTTAAAAATGCTTTTACACTGCAGAGTCCTCACAGGGGTCACCTGGTGGATCCCAAGGCTCCTCAGAGTCCATTCTAAGCAGTGCATATTGATGAGTAAACATTTTCATTACTGTAGATCGAAGCATAGGGATAATAAGTCATACAACAACACAACACTACAATAACAGGCATGAATAGTTTCAAGAAAAACATTCCCCATAACCCAAATAACGATTTTAACCATGAAAAGAAGGGGGGCTCATTGTTAATGCCCCGTTCTTGATTTACTCTGTCCTTAAGTTCTTTCAGCTGGTGTATTGCGAGGGTGAGGTTCCCATGGTCATCATCATTAGCAGGGATATACGTACAGCATGAATCGCCTATCAGAGCACACACCCCTCCAGAGGCTGCATTCTGGAGGTTTAGCACAAACCTATTTTGCAATGCCATCAGCCTGACTCCTCTTAATTCTTGCTTAATTGCGCCGAGGCCTTCCAGTGTTTTATTAATAAAAGTGTACATTTCATAGCGGGTTATTTGCAGCTAGCAAGCATTAGCTACAGATTGAAGACGTAGACCCATACATTTCAAGAAGAGTCCCTCCACAGGTTTCCGACTCAACCTACCAGGAGAGGCAGCAGAATGAGGCATCAAACTACACACGTAACAGGACCCATTTGGTCAAGTACTTTTCACAGTATAGTTCATGTAATAATACCACAAATTGTCCTGAAAATCAGTATGATCAGTCTCATTCAGCCAGTCAAGTGGGGAAACAACTTCTCTCCTTTGTCTGCTTTTTGGAACTGGAGTAGTTCCATTTGGGCCTCCAGTAGCTCTATTGTAGCTTGTCAGTCAGTACTGTTTTTTGACCCTCGTCGACCATATAGTTGCCCACTATTGCTCTAGATGATAATGGCGCCTCCAGTTCTGTTGACAATTTAACAGTGAAAATAAGTTGTAGCCTGTCTCCTCCAAACAGGTACAGAGTACACAGGGAGTGGCTGATGAAACAGTTTCCTTTCAAAGGTCACTCTTGGAAGAGCAGGCATACTGTAATTATCTTCACCACTTTAATACACCAGAGCAGAAGAGCAGACAAAGGTAAGAGTTCATTCTTTAAAAAATGAGAAAATTAGAATTAGAGTGATAAAAGAGAGGATGCCATTTGCACATTTGGTAATTAGTTTTTATTTCAGTAGCAAACGAATTCAAGGATCTGATTCAGCTGTTCCACTGTTGCACAAACTGTGTACAGAAATGCCTGCTTTTCTCTCTTTTAAATACTCCTCACAGTTTGCATTTGAGTCCTCTAATTTGTGTTTCACCGTTCATTCTGAAGACATCCTCTGGATCGAATTTGTCCACTCATAAACTTCTCACTTACAGACTAAAATTAATCTGTTCCTGTCAGTGTAGGACTTCACTTTGATCACAGAAATGTGTTTTGATATTCAATCTCACTTTTACAGTATTGGTCTAATATTTGACTACACAGGATTCATTAAGTAACATACACGATATTTGCTTTGTACAAATTTGTTATTATTTCATGTCATATCTCTTTTCCATGTATATTGGAAAGATCATACAAATTCTATTTCTCTGCAAAACATCTTCATTAAAACAGCGTGTTTAAAAAAGTGTTGGTAAATTCTACTTGCTGTAATGTGTACTTAGCAATTTATGGTGCCAACCTATTCAAAAACATCAGAATAGTACCTAAATTGGTTACTTGTTTATGTCTAGTTATGAGAACTTGGAACAAATCTGAGCCTTTTACTAAGGTTTACATGTGTTTTATTGGGAATTTAGTTTCACTTTCACTTTTAACTTATAAGCAGAAATTGTAGAACTAATTGTTTTCTGATATTGTCTAGAAGATGTATATGGTGTTTGAATATACAGGTCACTATT
Source organism: Lepisosteus oculatus (assembly GCF_040954835.1). Lineage (NCBI taxonomy): Eukaryota > Metazoa > Chordata > Actinopteri > Semionotiformes > Lepisosteidae > Lepisosteus > Lepisosteus oculatus. Next base: position 7,836,032 of record NC_090713.1, read on the forward strand.
GATAAATTTGTGAAAAGTGAAGGGCAGAAAGACATTCTATATCGTGGGTTTAATTTAGATATGTTTGGTATGTAAAGTAATTGATGGGAATTATTTGGTTTGGTTTGATAAAGTGTGATTTATTTGGTAAAATATATTCCTCTTTAAAAATATACCATTGTAGTTTGCGGCTTTACAATCTGCCTGAAGAGAGGTTGGCCTGTTCAAAGTCTTGTGACATTGTTAATATGGCAACACTTTCATTTTCATTGTGTAATCTTTGCCTGCTTTAGGGCTTTGGTAAACAGTTTTAGTAACTTTAAGTTTTGCTTCATCTTAATATTAAGGTGAATTAAAAATGTAATGGATTTCACATTTTATAGAACATCTTCCTCCAATTCTAGGATTGTTTCATGTACAGTATATAGTTTTTTTCAAAACTTCAGATCTTTGTACCAGTAAAACTAAGACTATTCAAAACAATTTATAATTGAATTATAAGAAAGCAAATTCTAAAATACAGAACCAAGTCTTGCAAAAGTAATTATATCCTTCCTATGTTGTTCGAAAGTGTGACATTTTTCATCAATTTCCCTACGGGATTAATAAAGTATTATCTATCTATTTTTAAATCATGTACTGCATGTGCATTTTTTAAATACTTTTTTTCAGAACCTGAATTTTGAAGATTTCTGAGTTTTAGTAAATGTCAGTGTTGATGTTGGATAATAAGGAGATAAAACTGTAATCTGCTAATTGCACAAATATTCTGATCTGTGAATTCAGTATTTGCTGGAACCCCTTCTGATAGTAATTACAGCCACAGGTCATCTTGGGTAAGTCTCCACCAACTTAGCACCCTGGCTTGATGCAGTCCTTGCAATCTGATTTTCAGATTGCTGAAGCTCTCTCAAGTTGCTTGGGAATTGTTCAAAAACAGCAGATTGCAAGCCTTTCAACAGATTTTCAATATAATTTTAGTTAGGACATTGTGTGGGCCACTTGAATGACATTCACTTTCTTCTTTTTTCAAAGAGCCCTTTTCCTGACTGTGCTCTTTGATAACTTCATCCTGGATTTACACGAGATAAACAAAAAAGAAAGCATCAAAAAATAAATCTACATGTATAAGTCAATCAAACTAACTTCACATTTCCTTGTTCCTTGATCTTTTTTCTGAGTCTCGAGACAAATTAGAGGTTCAAGTGAGGTGTTACAAGGAAGTAAGCAGAGGTTTGTTCAACATGATTTTACCCTCTAAAATGTTATCTGTGAGGTTTATGATATTATATCAGATGCACAATACAAAGGATATATTGTACATATTACAAGCATGTGGTGGCCATAAAATGGTTGGCAGTGCACATTCTAATTGCTTCATTCCAGGCCTTATAGACAACATTTGGAACAGTTGAGGTGTTTGTCTGGCTGCAAGTGAGCAAAGAGGCAGGAAAACATAGATGGTCAAAGGGGGTTGGTGGGTTACTCTAGTTAATTAACTGGTTAATAGTGAATCATTAGAGCCTTCAACAGTCATAGCATTAAAATAAACAGAAAAAGACAGAGAGAAACAGAAAAGATACAGAGAAAAAAAGAACCATTGCCCCATTCGTCTTGTGGTAGGTCTTTGTTTTCAGTGGTTGAGACCAGATTCTGACTAGGTAATCTAAGCTTAATTCTAGAGAGTTTGCAATCTTTAGGGAAATTCTGACTTTCTATATTGTGGAATTTTCAGTTTTTAAATAAAAAAAATATCTCATACTTGATGCATTTCTAGAACAGGGAGATTAAATCCTATATATATATATGTCATATTTGATTTGAAATACAGATACAGCCATTCAAAATACACGGTACAACCCCATAAAAAGTTACAATGTTTTAACTTTTTCTATGAATCTTGATCTTTTTTTCTGAAACGGGGAAAATCTGATCATGTTTCTCTATAACAATAATAAAAAAAACATTATTTTACATATCACCTTTATGTGATATCACCTTAAGGACAGCACATACAAGGGTTAATTGCACAATGGACCGTGCAAAGAAATTTAAAATAGTCTTCTTTAGGTGTGAGGGCAGGAGTGGATCGTAGAAGGCATAATCAGTAAATTAGGAAAACAAAGAACAGGACAGGTGAGATGTTTATCCAGAGAGCGAGTGATCAGAAAAAGGAACAGCTGTTACGCCCAGGTTTTACGCTCTCTCTCTGCTGAATGAATAAAAGCATTTTATTAAAAACGCGTTTGCGTTTGTCTGGGTATTTACTTTGTAATCTGTGGTTTACATCTACTGTATTGTTTTGAGATGCCACTTTTAAAGGTGATATGTAAAATAAAGTTTTTTATTATTGTTATAGAGAAACTTGATCAGATTTTCCATGTTTCAGAAAAAAGAAGATTAAAATCTGTAATCTTTCCACTTGTATGTCATCAGAAAATACAAGAAGTTTCTGCTTTGTGTAAGGATGGTATCAAAAAGTAATCTAAGTGGTGAGAAAGCTGTGCTCCTCAAAGCGCTTTACAGGATAAAAACAATAACAGCAATAGTGTTAAGCTGGGCAAACGATTTTTTATAGAAATACAAAATGAGATATAATGATGTGTTCCAACTAAGACATTAACGAGTACAACCTCCCTCTCTGCGGGAGTGCTGGCTGTGACGAATTAAACCAGTTTCACAGGTATTGTATTTTCAAAGTAGAAGGGGGCGAGATTTCCAGCTTAATTTTCGTGTTAAATAATTTTTTTTAATTAAAATTCAATCTATACAGCAATTGCATATTTGGGTACCATTTTATAAAACTTTCATGCTTAAAATGTTTAGGGAGAAATGGAAGACTGATAATGGAATGGAATGGAATGAATGATAAGTGTCGCAGTTTAAATAATTTTCGTAGTTAGAAATTATGAAACGCACTGTTAAAAGCAAGGGAGTTTTTATGTCCGTTGCAGTAAAAGAAAATGCCTGACAAAGTAGGGCTTGGACAGATTCCAAGTGCTATTTTGCAATTTACGTTGCATTGTCCATTGTGCTGCTGTAATACAGTTTAAAATAAGTCTAAACTGTATCAGCTTTATTTATGGGTTGCAATTTAGAAAAAGTCAAAAACCGCACTCAAAATCCAATTTAGAGCTTTCTGGCAAGAGGAGACACCCAAATTAATAATGTAACATGCCACTGTTTGTGCATGAACAAAGTTATACTGCTATTTCCTTAGATACGCGATTAAAAAATAATAATGTTTTGAATCCCCGGCTGAACACATTCCATAAGAATCAGTGCTTTTATATATCGCCTTTAAAGGTGGCTTCTCAAAATGCTTTACAGGATAAAAACAACAATAACAGCAACAACAACAATATTGTATTTCATTGCACTTTGAAAACCAAGTAATAACTTAACTATATGTGCAAATGTTTTATGATATGTCGCTGTTGTGAATGTCTGTGGAGTGTATCTTATTTGCCTGTCTGTCCTGGCTGTGCTCTCTCACTTGCTCTCCCCCTCTCTCTCCCTCAATTCAATTCAATTCAAGGTGCTTTATTAGCATGACAGATGGGTACAATCAGTGTTGGGTATTTACTTTGCTTTGAGCTTCCACTTTTAAAGGTGATATATAAAATCAAGGCTTTAACTTGCTTTAACTCCGCAAGTCTGAGTTATCGTGTCTGTCCTATCCAAACTCGAAAGTATTACAAAATGTATCTTTATAGCAGGTGGTGTACAACTTTTTAGTATAGATTACACTTTTCTAAAATGTATTTAAAAAATAAAAACGATTACAATCTAATCTTTCCACGTTTGATCCCAAGATCCCAAGAAAAATAAATCTAAACGGGGAGAAAGTTATGCTGAAAGTTTATTAAGATACTTAGAAGACATAGATATCAATTTATTTAGCATTTGTCTGATTGTGAATCAAAAAACACATACATTTAAACACGCGTTTACGATTTAAAACAAAACGCGATTCAAATCAATATAAATGTTTATTTTGTAACGCATAGGTGACTATTCATTGTTATTAAAATGACTTAAATTCGATCATGTTGTGATATTTAGAAATATAAATTTGTTTGGTGTGAGTGAGGTTTTATTTAATCTCTGACCAAGGGAAACGTTTCATTTTTTCAAAGAAATGTTTGTTAAAAAAAAGTCATGGTTCCAGTGGGATTCAATCACAGACCATGTGATATGGGAGTCAGGAACCTAACCCACAGTGCCACCGGGAAGGTCACATGGAGAGTGCTGAAAAAGCACTACAGAAACATTATCAACAGACAATGTACAGCGTGTACTATTCTTGTGTTGCGGTACATGAAAATAATTATATCGTTATTAATTTCTTTAGATACGCGATTCCATATTATATTCCCTTTTAATCAAATTCTAAAAATATGCTTGTTGACTCCGGTATCTCTTTAGTTAAAGACTTCGATGCTTAAAATGTTTAGGGAGAAATGGAATACTGGTGTGTATGTTTTCTTTAAAGTACCAAGACCAGCCATATACTGTATGTTTATGTTCCAAAATTAATATTGTTTATGGCCTTCACATGCTTTACAGTATGCTCCTATTCTTTTTATGCTCAGCTACTAAGATTTCCCTTCAGTGGTAAAATTCAATATCTACAACGGGCACAGTAAAGACGTTTACTGTAAGTCTTTCTATGACAGACCAACGGACCACGAGTGCCCCTGTCGGTCAACCAATCACGTACCGCGGTACCGCGCGTCATCTTGCGTCAAAATGCGCGACGCCGTAGCCAATTACCTCCGGTACGTGTCTGTACCGCGCACTTTGAATGGCTGCATCTGTAATATGGAATCGCACATCTAAAGAAATTAATTATATATTTTTATTCTTTTAAATCACATTATCACAGTAGTACACTTTCTTTGTAAGCATCTGCATCAATTTGACTAATTCAAATTTCCACTCATTCAAGTTTCCACAATTACTTGGAAACTTTTTGCTTTCAGCTACAGCCTAAGTTGTTAAGCAGCATGTTGGTGTAATGGGTTAGGTGTATTTCTTGTATACTAGAGGGTGGTGGTTCGGACCCAGCTGTTGCTATGAGTTTTCTTTTGACAAATAAATAAATATGTCTTTGAAAAATTAAATACCAAACATTATGGAAAATAATATATATATATTAATGTTCTTATAGTGGTAATAGGCAATGGACTGTCATGTACTGCGCTGCAAACCCAGATCAGAGAATTACTTTGTTTCTTACAGAACTGAATTTATAAAAATAGTCCACTATTATAGCTTAAAAAGCATTTAAACACGCGTTTGCAATTTTAATAAATAAAAAAAAATGAAAATAGTGTGAAAATGTCTTCTCACCTCCTTGTCCCCTGGGGGTAATGGGGACTCTCCATTATAAACGTAAATGTAAAGCCCCAAAATAAACACACTGTAATAAATAACGTGTTCTACATTGACCTTTTTATTAAGTGATAGACAAAAAACAGGGCAATGACTTTCTCTGCCAGCCATTTGAAGAAGTAAGTAGGCGACTCAAAGCTTGAAGCTTGAAGATTTTCTATTGATCTCCTTAAATCTTTTAATATACTCCTCTAAATGTTTTGTTTTATATATTCATCCAGTAACAATGAGTAAATTTTCCATCTCCCCTTAATGTTTGTGTACTCAGAATTTTAATTGTGGTGGTAGTTGAGTGCCATCGAGTCAGTATTGACTCATGGCGACCCTATGGACAGTCCCACTGTCACTATCCATAGAGTTTTCATGGCAAGACAGGGAAGTAGATTTGCCAGGCCTTTCTTCCACGCAGATACTGCCGACAGCTCTCTCCTATATTGCTGCTGCCCAGTATGGGTTATTAGAAAACTTTGCGCCCGATGTGGGACACAAACAAGTTACAACCACAGATGGCACCTGTCATTAATTGAACCTCATTACCTCGTTAATCTATCACACCTGACTCCTTCACTATTTAAACCCTCATGTACCACTTTCCCATGCTCGGTAATGGAGTCTCTCTCTCTCTTCTGAGCTCATTGCCTGTCGGCAAGCTCCTTCCATACATTTCTCCTGAACAACTCTCCCGGCTTTTTCGTTCAAGTTCTTTGACCTTTGGATTTCACTCTTTTTGGACTTAACTTTTCAGATTTGTCTGCCTTTCGGAATATAAACACGTGCCACATAGGGTCCTGCTTATTCAGTGGTGTTCAGCTCTACCTAACAGAACCAACTACCCTGAGATTATAACTCCCATGCTCTACCAACAGAGCTAATCGGGGATGCTGAATTCTAATTGTACTGAACCATAATTTGAAATAACAAGAGGATAGTGGCCTTAGTAAACTGTAAGATGTCATATGTAACCAAAAAATAATCTAATCTAGAAAAGGAATTATGCCTGCTAGAGAAAAAAGTATAGTCCTTCTCACTAATATGAAGGGTTCTCCATACATCTGATAACGTATCAATTAACTTTTGAAGTGGCTGCTTTGAAAGGCTGCTCCCTGTTTTATCTATAGTATGTCTCATAAACACGTTAAAATCTCATCCAAGGTATAGAAGTATCTTTAAAACATATGAGTCTGGCTTCTATTTATATAAAAATACAGGATTATCTAAGTCAATATAGTAAATATTGACAAGCTTGAATTTTATAAAAAATAAATCAACCATTTTGATCCTCTATTTTATTCTCTAACACAAATGGTGCTGTTTTTGTATTCGTATGGTGACCTCCCCTTGAGGAATTACTAGAACAATAGACCTGATCCACCCAGTCCCAGCAAATATGATAAACATTTGAAAATTCTAAGTGTTTCTTGCAGAAAAGCCACTTGTGTTTTGAGAATCTTACACCATTTGGCTGTATTAGCAGCTTTTACATTTTAAGTCACAGCATTAATAGAATTATCCATCTTAAAACCTCAATTCTAAATAAGAAAGGAAAAGACTATCCATAACATCCATCACAGTACCAATTAGAACAGTGATAATTAACTCCATCTCCTCTGGTGTGTCCTCATCCCCCATCACCCCACCTTTTCATTTTTTTTCGATTTTTAATACATTTTCTATTTTTTATATTTTGCTTTATCCCTTTGCTTTCATTATAATAATATTTCTTCTAATTCTTCTACACTGTTAGTCCATAAACGATTCCTTTAGACGCATGTTATCATTTTGCAGTTTTTCCGTGGTATGAGTGAGTACAGCGACTTTGTCACTTAGCGTTTTATTCTCTTTCTTTGATTAGTGTTTTATTGAGGATAGTGTTTCTTTTAATTCACCAGTGTCACTAACAACTTTCTGTAGCAGATCCAGCTTCTGCAATTTTTCAGATATGGGGATATCTTTTCAAATAAGTAGATATCAACTGCAGACCCTTTACTGGCTTTACCCTTGGTCTTCATAGCCTAATCTTCTCAACTTTGTCTGTGCTGTTCACAGGGTCCAGCTGAAGAGATCAGGGTCACCAGTGCCCAGCTGTGTGTCTATGATGAGTGACGAGTCAATGGAGCCACCAATACGGTTTGGAGATGGAACCCTTGACACTGACCCCAGGTGAGGTCACTGTTGTCCATCATATCTCCCTTTCTTATTTTCTTTGTTCTGTGAAAAGTTTAAGAAGTTTATGAAGAATAAATACTGTACCTGAAGCTGAAAACTGCTAAAAAGAAATGTACAGCTAGTATTTTCTCCTGACTAATGGATGAAAAAGTGTGTATCCACTGCAGACATGATCAGATATACACACAGGTTGAGGAACAGAGAGCTGTAATTAAATACAGAAGTAATAAGAAAGGACCTGGATTCCTCAAAACATGTCTAGCCCTTGAAGTTGTGTGACATCATATATGACAGACGCAGAGATCTATAGATCCAGCTCCCTGCTGTGTGTTCATGAAGACCGACCCTTCAACATATCAACCACTAGAGTGTGGAAAAAGAAATTCCACTAGGACACCCTGTCCATTTACACAATAATGTGAACCTGGTTTTATTGAGTTTAATTCCTTGTCAGTGGCATTGGCAGCAGATTGAAGACAACTTGATGATGATGGATGGCAGCTGCAATTACAATTGTTAATCTGGGTATTTCCTTCACACTGTATTGTAATTATTAGTTTACAAAGTCAAGCCCCTTGTCCTCACAGTGGAACCTGCCTAGAGAGTCCTGTAGTCATGTGTGTTCAGAGTCAACAGGGTGACTTGTATTAGTAGACAGACACTGGTAGGTGTAGGTAAACACTTGATACCTGCATTGCATACTACAAAATAATGTATTCTAGACAATATGGGAAAGCAATAAAAAAGAATGTTAGGTTATTTAGTTCAAAGCAAATAATTTGTTGAAGGATCTTCTGTTAAAACTGTATAAAGCACCAGTGAGGTCTCATTTAAAATTGTGTACAATTTGTTTGAATTTGGTCACTGTGGTTACAAACAGATTACGTCTCTGCAATTAGTCCAGATATAATCCTTGAACAAAGCAATGTCTAACAACTGAACATTTCTAATCTTATAAGAGTGGCTAAGGGGAGTCCGATTCAAGATTATAAAATCCTAAAGATAATGACACACTCAGCCCAATGGCCTGAATCACTATGAACAGTGATACAAAATGTGAGAGACATGAGTTGACACTACAGGAAAGGGCATTTCAAGCTGAGGACAGGAGGACCTTCTTTACACAAAAGCTTGCTGAAGAGTGAAACACACAACTAAGCCATGTTACTGATACCCTGGTGTCTTTCAAGAACAACACAGTCTGAGAGCCTTGGATCAATTAGCTACCAACTAGCAAACTGGCTATACTGCCTGAATGGGCTCTTCTAGTGATTGTAGTTTAGCGCTGTAAATATGGAGCACTACTTGCACCTGATGGATTTTCACATTTTCACATACATGCTGTGTTGAATTTCTGCTGCTTTTATAAGATTTATAATTTAACATAGATTAATGATTGTCAAAAACATATAACACCCATGTCACTCTGTGTACAGTATAAACAAGGCATTTCAGAGGCCTAACATTCTGTTCACCCAGACAACCCCAGACTGCTACTAAGCATTAAACTCTTAATGCATAGAGATAATGCATGAGAGGCCACATAAGAGATAAGATGCCTTCTATCTAAATATAAAGCAACCTGCAGTTAAATCTCTCTCTCTGCAACCCAGATGCCACAAAATAAATGGGAGCCTATGTCCCTACCATAAAAATGCACCCTAAGCAGGGCAGACGTTTCTAACTGAGGCATCTTTTACCCAGGAAACCCAAGTTCCCTAAAACACAGAATAGCATGCTCTCTCTAACATAGTTCAAATGCTTAGCTCCAGTCAGGTCTGGTTTGGATGATCATGAAGTAGGGGCTCTCACCTTGCACAGGCTTCAAGTCCCAACTCCTCTGGACTCCTCTCTCTTCTCTGCTTGCCTGTTTCTTATTTCTTCTTCTCTCTGTGCTCTTAATGTGATCTTATATTGAGTGTGTCTGTCCTGCTCCTTGACAATCATTAATCCACAACTTCCCCTTGTATACTAAGGTAAACTTTACAATTGTTTTTCCTCAAATGACCCCCAGACCTCAGCAAACATCCTCCCTGCTTTGAAGTTAGAAGTGTTTACTCTGTCAAGTGTAACAAACTTATTCTAAAATCGAAGAGACACTTCTTAGCCACCTAAAGCTGTAACAATACACTACTGATTTATCACTTATACCTACAACATCACCAGCTATATGATCAATATGTGACTTCAATAGAGCAGTTCTGACTCTCCAGTTTAAAAGTGACTCCAGGATCACTGAGCTGCTCCAATGTGGAAAGCCAGCAGAAACACCCTGGGGTTCAGGCTGTTCACAAACTGGGACTGTGTGCTGCCCTCTGTAGGCTCTTTCCATCAGGCAATGAAGAGGGAAAGGGGCTGTGAGGGCAGAAGTTGAAGTGGGAGAACAGCCCCAATACCAGCACAGCCAGTCCTAAACATCATATACTGTAGGCAGTGGGAGAGAAGCACTTGAACACTGAATGAGACTTTCTGTAGAGACACACTTGGTCACAGTACTTCAGACCAGTGCCCAGATACAGAGAAAGGAGATTAATGGAAAGACTGTGTCTGTGCTGTTCACAGGGTCAAGCTGGACAGGCCAGGATCACCAGTGCCCAGCTGTGTGTCCAAGATGAGTGGCAAGTCAATGGAGCCACCAATGCAGTTCAGAGGTGGAGCCCTTGACACTAACCCCAGGTGAGGTTAATGCTGTTCATTGAGTGTATCTGTTAGCAGGTCATGAGATGAGATTGTGTAAACTGGATCATCTCTTCTTTTCTCAGTTTCTTTGTTCTGTAAAAAGTTTAAGAAGTATCTAAAAACACAGAATAGCATGTTCTCTCTAACATGGTTAAAATACTAACAGTAGCTCCAGTCAGGTCTGGTTTGGATGATCATGAAGTAGGGGCTCTTGCCTAGCAGAAGCTTCAAGTCCCAACTCCTGTGGACTCCTCTCTCTTCTCTGCTTGCCTGCTTCTTGTTTCTTCTTCTCTCTGTGCTCTTAATGTGATCTTATTCTGTGTGTGTCTGTCCTGCTCCTTGACAATCATTAATCCACAACTTCCCTAGGTATACTATGGTAAATTTTACAATTGTTTTTACTCAAGGGACCAGACCTCAGCAAACATCCCCCCTGCTTTGAAGTTAGAAGTGTTTACTCTGTCAGGTGTCACAAATTTAATCTAAAATCGAAGAGACACTTCTCAGCCACCTAAATCTGTAATAATACACTACCGATTTATGATTTATACCTACAACATCACCAGCTACATGATCAATATGTGACTTCAATAGAGCAGTTCTGACTCTCCAGTTTAAAAGTGACTCCAGGATCTCTGAACTGCTCCAATGTGGAAAACCAGCAGAAACACCCTGGGGTTCAGGTTCATGTTCACAAACTGGGACTGTGTGCTGCCCCCTGTAGGCTCTTTCCATCAGGCCATGAAGAGGGAAAGTGAAAGTGAGGGCAGGAGTTGAAGTGGGAGAACAGCCCCAGTACCAGCACAGCCAGTCCTGAACATCATATACTGTAGGCAGTGGGAGAGAAGCACTTGAACACTGAACAAGGCTTTCTGAAGGGACGCAATTGGTCACAGTACTTCAGACCAGTGCCCAGATACGGAGAAAGGAGATTCATGGAAAGACTGTGTCTGTGCTGTTCACAGGGTCAAGCTGGACAGGCCAGGATCACCAGTGCCCAGCTGTGTGTCCATGATGAGTGGCAAGTCAATGGACACACCAATGCAGTTCAGAGGTGGAGCCCTTGACACTAACCCCAGGTGAGGTTAATGCTGTTCATTGAGTGTATCTGTTAGCAGGTCATGAGATGAGATTGTGTAAACTGGATCATCTCTTCTTTTCTCAGTTTCTTTGTTCTGTAAAAAGTTTAAGAAGTATCTAAAAACACAGAATAGCATGTTCTCTCTAACATGGTTAAAATACTAACAGTAGCTCCAGTCAGGTCTGGTTTGGATGATCATGAAGTAGGGGCTCTTGCCTAGCAGAAGCTTCAAGTCCCAACTCCTGTGGACTCCTCTCTCTTCTCTGCTTGCCTGCTTCTTGTTTCTTCTTCTCTCTGTGCTCTTAATGTGATCTTATTCTGTGTGTGTCTGTCCTGCTCCTTGACAATCATTAATCCACAACTTCCCTAGGTATACTATGGTAAATTTTACAATTGTTTTTACTCAAGGGACCAGACCTCAGCAAACATCCTCCCTGCTTTGAAGTTAGAGGTGTTTACTCTGTCAAGTGTCACAAACTTAATCTAAAATCAGAGACACTTCTCAGCCACATAAAGCTGGAACAATACACTACTAATTTATCACTTATACCTACAACATCATCAGCTACATGATCAATATGTGACTTCAGTCGAGCAGTTCTGACTCCAGTTTTCCTGACTCTCCAGGAGATTCATGGAAAGACTGTGTCTGTGCTGTTCACAGGGTCAAGCTGGACAGGCCAGGATCACCAGTGCCCAGCTGTGTGTCCATGAAGAGTGGCGGGTCAATGGATCCACAAATGCAGTTCAGAGGTGGAGCCCTTGACACTAACCCCAGGTGAGGTCAATGTTGTCCTTTGAGTGTATCTGTTAGCAGGTCATGAGATAAGACTGTGTGAACTAATTCCTTTGTTCTGTGAAAAGTTTAAGAAGGATAAATACTTGACAGCTAATACTGCTGAAAATAAAATCAAAATTTTACAGCTAGTGTTTTCTCACGACTAATGGGTGAAAGGGTGTGTATCCACTGCAGACATGATCAGAGACACACACAGGGTGAAGAATGGAGAGCTACAATTGAATACAGGAGTGTTTTTTTAAGGAGTGATGAGCACTCCTGATCTTGTGTGACACAGGCAGAGATCTGTGGAATCAGCTGTGTGTCCATGAAGATCAACTAATAGAGTGTAGAAAAGTAGCTCTGCTGTGATACTCAGTCCATTTACACAGTATGATGAACCTGATTTTATTGAGTTGAACTCACTTAAATTTGTATGGCCAGAGGTGTGATGATCACTTAATGATGATGGCATAGTTGGCAGCTGTAATTATGACTTTTAATAGAGATGTTTCCATCAACTCCAGCTCTTCGTCTTCATAGTGGAACCTGGTCAGTGAGTTTTGATGTCATGTAGGGTCAGAGTCAGCAGAGTGAAATGCAAAAGAACCGTCTCAGTGCTGGTGTGTCTTGATGGCCTGGTAGACATCCTGGATCCTGAACACTCAGCACACAGGGTTCTGGCCAAGCCAACCCAGTGCAGGAGTAAGAACATGAACAACCTGGATTATCTGATTGTCCATTCTGATGGACATGAATCAGAAAGAGACATCCAATTGTCTGGCTATCAGGCCACGTGATCGAGGTCTTACTAGGTCAAGATGTGTTTAGGCTCATGTGGAGTGATTTCTACACAACAAAATGTCACACACAGGTATCTCATAACTCTAGCTTGTTGTCCAGATAATGTAGAACACAGATAATGGCAAAAACGAGCAGGATAATGATGTCTTTTGACAATCCCATTCGTTTCTCAATTTCTCTTTCTCTATTTAATGCCGAGCCACCACTTTAACAGTGCTTCGTCATTGTTCATTATACCCCCTTCACTCCCTTTCTGTGAGGACAGACTATCACAGGACAGTGTTTAAGAAAAACACATATTCCACATGAAGAAAACATGCAACTGCAACAGAATTACAATACGTTCACATGACAAAGTCAATTTACTTTTACTTTTTTGTGGGTGTGAATCTCCTCCTGTCCTCAGCTCTATATGTGGTTGTGTGTTTCTACTCTTGTCCTCAGCTCTGTGTTTATGTGCGTCTCAATCTCTCCTCCTGTCCTGAGCTTTATCTTTCCCCCCTTCCTGTCTTGAATTCTTTATTGGTCTGTTCCTCTCTTTTTTCTCAGGTCCTGAATTCTTAAACCTGTATTTTTTTAAGGAGCAATATAGTGAGTGTCAGGAGGGCTTTATGACTCTAAGATAAAGGTACAATGTGAAGATTTACATTGCCTTTGCTCATAGGTCTTCTAGGCAACAGGATGTGTCATGTGATTTCTGCACTGACAAGAAGATGAGAGCTGTGAAATACTGTCATGTCTGCCCAGCCTCCTACTGTGAGACACATGTCCGACAGCACTACACGGTCCCAGCCCTGCAGAAACACAGACTGGTGGACATCAGTGGAGCCCAGGAGCCCAGACTGTGTCAGCAGCACCACAGAGCTCTGGAGGTGTTCTGTAAGACTGACCAGACTCTCATCTGCAGTCTGTGTTCAGTGCAGGAACACATGGGCCATGACACCATCTTTAAGTCAGAAGAGCGACAGACACAGGTAAGAGGCTTCAGTCACTCATCTGCGATGAGATCAGACCTTTGCTGAAAACTGACATTCTTTTCACCTGCTGATTCTCAGTGAAACTCTAAGGGCTGAGTGACTCTGTGCTGTGCCATCTCTTCCCTGAGCTCACAGAGATCTGTAGTGACCAGTGTGACTGAATTAATACACACTCATCACTGATGGCAGTGTCTGTGTGCTGTTTTATTTCACATGTACTGTACAGTGTAAAACATTAGTGACCAGAACTCAGTATCTCAGTACAGAAACACTGAGGGATGGTCTCTTACTCTTACTGCAGAACTATTTTCACTATAGATGCTGTCCTTCTCTTTCTATGAAAACTTTAGATCTATTGATTTCTTTGCAATCTGCCAATTCTGCCTCTTCCTGAAGTCTCACCCCTTTCTCTGCTCTTCATGATCAGGATGTGGGAAGAGCTGTGAGTGACCTTACAGATGATCTTGAGAATTTCCACACAGGAGGATTTCAGGAGACTGACCAAACAGGTTAGTGTGTGGGAGTGTCTCTCAGGAGAAGGACAGACTAGGTCAGTGTATGTGAATGAGTGTGCTTTGGTGACTGTTACTGTAGGAATTATTAAACATAATAATTTAACATCTCACACATGGATTCTAAATATGCAATATACACTTTATTGATACAACACTAAAACATGCATTACAAACCAACAAGAGTCAAAGAATATATTTGTGAATCTGTCTGTTATAATATGAATTGTTTGTTGTTACTCAGGGATTAAAGATGAGTAAATAACAACAAAGTTAAATATATATCAACTACTGTTATTGTCTATCTCATAGGGTATATGAATCTCAAATCAGTATCTTTTATATATCATATATCATTGGTTAAATCACATTCACATTCATATCCACATTGACAAGTAAATATGTATTCATTCACAACGCATCTGACTAAAGAACCAAAAAGGCAAAACATAACAACTGTCTCATGAAAAACAAGATTTCTTTTGTTTTTTACTGTTGCACTTTCTCAGCCTGAAGTCTTTGAACAAATCCTGACTCAGACTGCTTACTGTCATGTGATGAAAACAGTCAGAATGCCAGGTTAGCTGGAGAGAGAAAAGCTGAGCCAGTGAGCAAACCAATGAAATGATTTGTGTGCTACCTTATAAAACAGGAAATCACAGTTGTTGACTGACTGGGATGTCAGTAGATATATCTTGATACCCTCTAGCTCCCTCATTGGTTGATCATACAGATTGGAAGGTTAGTGACGTCTGACCCATTGTCTTGGGTCTTATTGTCTTGGTGATAGCTAAAGGAAGATTTTTAGAAATTTTTAATAACAGCTATAAAATCTCTAATATCTGTTAATTCTATAATAACCCTGACAGCGCCTGCCTGGCCTAGTCTTGGAGGAAACCCTCCATAGAGCATGTGCCTTGAATCACTGGCTCCTTGGCCCTCTGACTGGTCCACTGTGCAGGGACTCCTCTTTCTGGTTTTGGTGGGCCCATCCTCTCAGTTACGCCTCCTGGTAAAGGCACAGTTGTGTTCTGAGGAGACTGCTTTCCCTTTTCCTGTCCAGTACATCATCCTGTGGGCTTGCCAGCGAGCACCCATGGCTACTTGGAGTGCTGCCTACCAGAGCCGTGTGGCCACCTTTCCTTCTGGGGGCTTAGTAGCCGGTTCTGTTCCAGACCCGAATGTCCCAGTGGAGGGCCGGGATGAGTAGTCTAACTTGGGGCTAGCCCGTTGGTCACCAGGGATACAAACAGCTTGCATCTCCCAGACAGTTGTGTCTCACTTGGTTTCTTTTCTAGCTGACTAGCTGGGATCAGCTGTTTGACTTTTTTTATTTTCTTTTTCATCATATTCTGGCTTATTAAGCCCCATTGGTCAGTAATCAGTTATTCTATTATCACTTTCTGTTTCCAATTTCACTTCTTCTCTGTCCAGGAGCATCTGAGCCCTCAATCAGTCGGGTCTCCTGGTTGTTCTGTCACTCTTGTGCTTCAGACACAGTACCACCCTCTCGGCTATAACTGGATGCAGCCTTACAAGCCCTTGCTTTTACAAGGTAGGGGTAGAACGAGAAACTTCCCCTGCCGATGTAGAGGTAGAAAGTGAAAAATGAAAAAAAGTTTTAAAATCCTATAATTAAAATAATAAAATTCCAAATATAGCATAATGTAACTTAAAATACAAATATATAATAATATAATCTCCTGTAAATACAATAAACATTGGGGCTTGATTATTACCGTTTATTAAATCTATAAATAATGTTGTTATCATGTGACAAAAATAGATATTTACAGAAAATACTTAGCAGGATAATCAATAATTAAAAAGCATTATTATTATTGTTATTATTATGATTATTTAAGATATTGCATTCCAGTAAATCTCAATATGCTTCACATAAAAGAAAAGCTAAAAAAAGAAGTCAGGGAACTTAATAACTAAAAACAAAATAGATAGCAAATTAGTTTATAGTACCAGAAGTTGAGAGGCTTGCTGGTAAAGAAGGGTTATAAGATCTATTTAAAAGTTCTTGGTGGAAATTGCTTGTCTGAGATGATGCTTTGCTAGACTAGGGATGATATAATCTGATTTCCTTGCTCTGGTCAATACCAGTGAGTTGGTGGGAACTTATGTGAAACTGTAGCTGAGTAACTGCTGCCTTCTTGAGGGAATGGGAATCTGTGAATGGAACTGTCTCCTTATTTAAAAAAAATGTACTGTATCGTCTAACCAGGAGAGATTGTTTTTAGCTAAGGGATTCTCTATCCAGAAAATCAGAGTTTCCTAAAAACAACAGAATGGCAAACTCTCTTAATAAGGTTCAGATAACTCGAATCTGGTGTTTATGGGTAACAGTAATCTGGACAAGCATGTCTTGCCTCTGGTGTCTTCTTTTTCCTCTTCTGTGTTCTTCCCCTTGTCTCCTTCTATCTCTGTCTTTGTAAACTGTTTTCCTGGATTGTTGATGACTCTTAATGATTTACTTCTAACTTAATTAACCAGACAGTTCCTTTGATCAGTGTGTCTCTGTACCCCTACAACTCAGCATACACCTCAGTTTCTTTCTTGCTTTAAAGCTTCTGAGATCTGCATGAATGTTTTAAGTAGATAGATGTTAACGACTATCTCTAAATTCTTAGACACTTCAATCCAATAGCCATAACAATTTACTGTACAATGCATTACTCTACACTGTACTGTTCAACAAATGAAACACAAAATAAATACATATTAAATAAAATAAGATCATGTCATAACCAGGAATCAGAAACCTGTTACCAGAAAATGCTCTAACCAGTCCCCAGCACTGACTAATACCACAAAGCATGTGTTAATCAATCAGTCTCAGCTGTCCTTCACTTAACTCACCCTAATCTCCACTTCTCATAAACCCTCAGCATCAGTCAGCGCTCGGTATTGGTTTCTCCTCTGGAGCTCCTACTGTACCTCGCCTGTTGTTCTCATTGCCTTACTAATTCTGAACCTTTGGGTTTTGGATTTTTGCCTGCATAATGACTACGTCTTTTGCCTAGTGATTTGGATTTTATGCCTAAAGTTTGGAGATCACCGCACAGGGTCCTGAAATACTTTTTAGCTGCTTGTCGTAACAGATAATTGAGGTCTTTCCCTGACATAACTACATTACAGGTTAGTCACAATTTTCAGCAGAAAAGCATGATGCAGAAGATGTAAGAGGATGAAGTAGAGCCTTATGTGACACAGGTTATAGGTGTCCCTGTATCAGGTCCACTCATAGCCTGCTTTGTCCAGGACTAAAACAGTCCATTTCTTTCACGGGCTCCCTATGCAGTATGTTTTGTCTCTTTAAATTGTCACCTGCTGAATATTGTGCTGAAGGGAAAAATGGTCCATTTAAGTTCATTTAAACTTGTATTTAAAACCTAAGGAGTTTGTGACAGACTACCCTTTAATGGTAGCTAAATGTTAGGAACTTACACACATGAACTCTCGACTTGACTTGACTGGATCTTTTGCACTGCGTCTGGACATATATCATTGTATTAAGCTGCTTTAACTCTAATTTGGTCTGTAACTATATGGGTTTCTTAACATTGGAATGTTCTTTTTAACAAGTGTAGAAAGAGACGATACACAACGTGTCTCCTCTAAAACTCTTCAGTTTACAGAGAAATTCCACCAGAGCTTCACAACATTGTCCAATAATACTCTTCTTGTGACTAATTTTTAGTTTAGCAGGATTTGAGCCACAGTATATGAATATAATTATATCGTTATTAATTTCTGTAGATACGCGATTCCATATTATATTCCATATTAATCAAATTCAAAAAATGTCAATATAGTGTCCATAATATTTGCATTTTTAGTTTTTCAAAGAAACCTTTCAAAGGCTTGTGACATCTGTTGAATTGCCCCACTAAATAATGTGTTTTGAATTAAACTGGTTGAACAGCTCAACACAACTTTGTGAATGAAAAAAATGACCATGGGCACTTTTCCTCCCCCCGTACATTCTCAGAGTAGAATAGGCGAACCTTCCAATGAAAGACAGTCCCTCTTCCCCCCACGGACAGACTGACAAATGTTTTCACTGCCTTCACTTTGTCGGGCGTGAATTGTTAGGCAAAAAACAGACTGTTAACAGGCTGTTTCGTGTTCTTCCTAAGATTGATGAGTGCAGTGTCAAAATGTTTCCATATGAAAGGATTCATATGAAAGGCAGTAACGTCACCGTTCTGAGGTGTGTGTAGCCCGAGCCACACAAACACCAGCTAGCCTCAGGACAGAGCTGGCAAGCCAGCTCGCACAAAACCTGTAATGTCGGCCATGTGACATATGCGTTACTGAAGCTGAAAGTTTAGCTTTTGTCACTAATGAAACCACTAAATAAAGACATAAATATAGAAATCCCTACATTACAAACTCTAAGCGTTTCATTTTGTCTATTGCTACAATATTGACAGCAGTGTAGTTCCAAGGAACATGTCAAAATGTTTCCAAAAGAACGAGCTTTGATAATAATAGAGAGTCCCCATTACCTCCATTTTGATTTAAATCGCAAACGCGTGTTTAATTAAATGCCTTTATTGATTCACAATCTGACAATGCAACGTAAATCGTTATC
Organism: Lepisosteus oculatus; assembly: GCF_040954835.1. Lineage (NCBI taxonomy): Eukaryota > Metazoa > Chordata > Actinopteri > Semionotiformes > Lepisosteidae > Lepisosteus > Lepisosteus oculatus. The sequence continues at coordinate 7,855,014 of NC_090713.1, forward strand.
TTTGTCTTCTAAGTCCCTTAATTAACTTAAAGCATAGCTTTCTCACCATTTAGATTTATTTTCATACCATTGTTAAACAAAGCAAGAGCATATTGTACTTCCTCATGGGATCACATGTGGAAAGATTTGATTGTAACCGTTTTTATTTTTTAACTACATTTTAGAAAAGTGTCATCTATACTAAAACATTGTATTTATTTAATACCACTTGATAGTTATACATATTAATAGAGATAAGATTTCAAGTTGTATACTGTTTAGACTTTTAATCATTTTAAATTGTATTATAGCATCTTACACATTAAACATGAAAAAGTCAGTATATTTTATAAAAGCAAGATTGCTCAGTTGGACAGTATAAACAGTTTAAAGCAAGTATGTTTTTTAATGTTCTTGCAAGTACAAACACAACATAAACTGAAATACTACAGAACCCTAAACAGACAATACACACTAGTCGAATATAGCTGTATCAGTCTTCTATGTAAAAAAATTAATGGACATCATGATTTGAACATCATGGGTGCTGTTTTTAAAAAGCTGTTGAGTAAAGAATATTAATTTTCTTTGTGGCCTGGGTAATTGGAGGCTACGCGGTTATGCTTCCTATGGTGACATACAGGTTTTTTGCACTAAGCCATATTGAGCAGTATTTCTCGCATGGTGAACATGTGTACACAGCGGTCCCCCCCGGGTTCCAGTTAGTGCGTAATTACGCATCGATGAAAAACCAGAGGTTTTAAAAAACAGAATTAGCTCACTGAAAGTTTTGTTTGGAGGCTGTGAACATTTTCACATGTCATAGTCTTTAAAATGCATTTGGTTTGAAGGCTTTCTGTGTTTCCCTTCCAAAGTTATGGACAGAAGAATATTCGAGTGTGGTCAAAAACTTTGGTTTAAAAACGACATAGTGAAGGCTGTGAAAACAGCCACATGTAGTTTGTACGCACATCAAGTGTTTTCGTAACTCTAGGAGGTATCGTGAAAAAGCTACAGTCATGCCAATTGTAATCATTTTTATTTTTAAAGACATTTTAGAAAAGTGTAATCTATACAAAAAAGTTGCATTTAATACCACTCGATATTAATATATTTACAGAGATAAGCTCTCTGTTAAAGCTCAGATCAAAGATCAAGCACAGATCAAACAGCAAGATCTCACACACTGGGACTGATCTGTGATCTGTGATGTAGTTGAATGTGAATTGTGGTGCTCTAGCAGGCATAGTCTGTGCTGTGCTGAAAAAAAATGGTTGTAACAACTCTTAAGCATACTGTAGTTTTTACACACAAGTTTATCGGTGAAAAGACCACTGCATTTTTCCTCCCCCCTACATTCTCAGAATAGAATAGAATTTATTATTAGCACAATTTATTACAGTGCTAAATTTAATATTATTGATTACTAATAGTTTATGATAACACCTAACTTTCTTAACATGAGAAATACTGCTCAATACGGCTTTGTGCGAAATACCCGTATATCACCATAGGAAGCATAACAGCGTAGCCTCTAATTACCCAGACCACAAAACAAAGGAATAAATGTCAAATTAAATGTTAAAAGAAAACTGAGGACATAAAGAAAGGGTTTCAGAAATCAAACAAAGCTTTATTCCTTTCGCCCAAGTCAGGAGACATTAGACGCTTGCCACACCCGCACTGTTACAGTAACTCATTAGCAAGTTAAAGCAATTACGTTGAAAAGCCGGGCGTAATAATTGTTTTCTTCCTTGATGTTCTGATCTGCAAGGCAGTTTGGCTGCTGTGAATGTGGATTCTGTCTGGCATTGCCAGACTGTGAAAAATAAAAGTATTTTATGGAACACAGGTTTGCGATTTTAATCAAGATGGGGGTAAGGGAGTCTTCTCTATGACACTCTCCCTTATAAAATTAACATGAAACAAAACAAAAACTAAAAAGAACATACAATCTACAGACATTCACACCATAGACATATCATAAAACATTGACATTGCATCTTATTTATAGTTTTTGGCCAGACCACGGCCAGGACCCGCCGGGCCCCACAGACCCATCCGCACACACCCACACAAACCCACTCGCACACACCCCTACTCCCGCACCTCACCGTGCCCTGCCACAACTGCGTCACACCACACAGCTGCCAGCTCACTGCACTGTGCCCGGCCACCACTGCGTCACACCACACAGCTGCCAGCACACTGCACCGTGCCCGGCCACCACTGCATCACACCACACAGCTGCCAGCACACTGCACCGTGCCCGGCCACCACTGCGTCACACCACACAGCTGCCAGCTCACTGCACCGTGCCCGGCCACCACTGCGTCACACCACACAGCTGCCAGCTCACTGCACCGTGCCCGGCCACCACTGCATCACACCACACAGCTGCCAGCACACTGCACCGTGCCCGGCCACCACTGCGTCACACCACACAGCTGCCAGCTCACTGCACCGTGCCCGGCCACCACTGCGTCACACCACACAGCTGCCAGCTCACTGCACCGTGCCCGGCCACCACTGCGTCACACCACACAGCTGCCAGCTCACTGCACCGTGCCCGGCCACCACTGCGTCACACCACACAGCTGCCAGCTCACTGCACCGTGCCCGGCCACCACTGCGTCACACCACACAGCTGCCAGCTCACTGCACCGTGCCCGGCCACCACTGCGTCACACCACACAGCTGCCAGCTCACTGCACTGTGCCCGGCCACCACTGCGTCACACCACACAGCTGCCAGCACACTGCACCGTGCCCGGCCACCACTGCATCACACCACACAGCTGCCAGCACACTGCACCGTGCCCGGCCACCACTGCGTCACACCACACAGCTGCCAGCACACTGCACCGTGCCCGGCCACCACTGCATCACACCACACAGCTGCCAGCACACTGCACCGTGCCCGGCCACCACTGCGTCACACCACACAGCTGCCAGCACACTGCACTGTGCCCGGCCACCACTGCATCACACCACACAGACAGTGTGACGTGAAAGACGATGACGTCACCGTGCAGACGAGCAGACACACCCTCTAATGTCAGGCGTATGCTTTAAATATATTTAGATCTTTGAATTAATATCGTTATTGATTTTTTTAGCCTCACAGCATTGTCCAATTATACTCTTCTTGTGCCTAATTTTTAGTTAAGCAGGTTTTGAGCTACAGACCATAAACAAAACAGGATTCACTTTTTTCACATATTGATGATATCGGTAACAGTTTGAAACAGTTTGAAACTATTCGTTGTTATTAAAAAATGACTTAGATTCGAACATGTTGTGATATTTAGAAATATAAAAAAGTCAATAGAGTGTCCATAATATTGCTATTTTTGTTTTTCAAGGAAATGTTTGTTAAAAGAAAACTCATCACAATAGCTGGATTTGAACACCATACATTTCTTTTATAAGTCAGGCACTTAAACCATCATGCTACTGACACAGTCACATGACAAGTGGCGAAACATATCAATAGATATGTGTATATACTACTGTGCTACAGTACATGAATATAATTATATCGTTATTAATTTCTTTAGATACGCGATTCCATATTATTTTCCCTATTAATCAATTTCTAAAAGTATGCTTTTGTTTACTCCAGTATCGAGCATATTCTCAGAACAGCTTAAAACTATCACTTTTCTCACAAAGTACTGTATACTGTATAAACGTAACAGTGACATGGTCAGAAGGAGCAAGGAGCACGTAAAAACGTTTCCAAAATAACCACATGTAAGACTTTGATGCTTAAAATGTCTAGGGAGAATTTTTTTCTTTAAAATACCAAGACCAGCCATATACAGTACAGTTTACATACAGTAATATTTTTATGTTCCTAAAAATAATATCTTTTATGAGCATGTGAAAGGCATGGTGAATTGGAGATTCTCAAGAATTACTTTGTATGATTGGAAACAAATGATTGATTGGATCAACGAAATGCTGTGGTGTTGCTTTTTGTCAATGAAAAAATATTTTTGTTTACAAAGACAGTTACAAAGAATGTGGACCAGGGTAATACTTTGAGTTTACAGCTTGTCCAAGGTCTTTCATTATTAATACTATTAGTAATATCTTCGGTAAAGATTTTGATGGCGACAGCTCAAACGCTGTACATAAGAGGTTGAGCTTTATTAGCTCCACCTGGCGGTAATGCTGGATACTATTATCTTACTTGCAGTATTATGTGGTATTATACGGTAACCCCTGTTATACCGCGACAGGCCCACCGCATTTTACCGCGGTATAACCCGCTCATTTTGAATGGCTGCATCTGTATGTGTTACTGTACTGTTACTTTATTTTTATCAAAGAAAAAGATGTGTGATTCTGAAGGTGATTCAGTGCGCATGAACTAATTTAGATTCTCTGCTACTCTCCACTCTACTATTTATTTGCTAAACATTTTGTAGAATATTTTTCACTTGGATGTTGAGGGTAGGATGTCAGGTCCAAACTATATATACAGCAGCCATATCACCCTGAAACTCACAACTGCCAACCCACTGAAGATAAGCAGGTGTGAGCCTGGTCAGTACCTGGATGGGAGACCTCCTGGAAAAAACTAAGGTTGCTGCTGGAAGAGGTGTTAGTGGGGCCAGCAGGGAGTGCTAACCCTGTGGCTCATGTGGGTCCTAATGCCCCAGTGTAGTGACGGGGACACTATACTGTAAACAGGCGCTGTCCTTCGGATGAGATGTAAAACATAGGTCCTGACTCTCTGTGGTCATTAAAAATCCAAGGGGGTTTCTCGAAAAGAGTAGGGGTGTACCCCGGCGTCCTGGCCAAATTTCCCATCGCCCTTTATCAATCATGGCCTCCTAACAATCCCTCTCTATAAATTGGCTTAATTACTCTGCTCTCCTCCCCACTGAGAGCTGATGTGGGGTGAGTGTTCTGGCGCACATTGTCTGCCGTTGCATCATCCAGGTGGATGCTGCACATTGGTGGTGGTGGAGGGGAGTCCCCATTGCCTGTAAAGTGCTTTGAGTGGAGTGTCCAGAAAAGCGCTATATAAATGTAAGCAATTATTATTATAAGGTGACAATGTTTAAAGGGAGTTCTATAGACTCTTGTAGTGTGTTTTCTGTGCACATTCTGTTGTTGTAGTAATACATTATTTATAGTGTTATGTGCAAATATTGCTTTTACTTTTATTGTACCAATTTCTAATTGTTCCTGTAAATTCAACAATCACCTCAATACAGTGAATAAATATTTTAAATATTTTTAAGAATAGTGTATTGCAGTTAATAATATGACACATTTTGCATTTGCCACAATGGTCTGTCGACATCTTGAACTAATTTCCACTTAGCTTTCCGGTATCTATGGTAGGGCAAAACTAGTCTTTATTCAAATATCCTCTGTGTGGAAACTCTCCTCATGAGAGGGTGTGTCTGTGAGGGTGTGAGAGAGCAGAACATGACTATCAGAGGGACATTAAAAATGAGGAGTTGCTGCCTGGAGCTCCAGCTGGGACACTGATAGACTGTGTCTTTGACTCTGGACTTTATCTGTGTCCATCTGTTTTGATTGTGTCTCATACTTGCAAACGTAAACCTCAATAGCTGGTGACCCAGATGGAGATCTGTCATCACATCACACTGTCAGGATTTCTCCTGCAGCCTCAGACTGTCTCTTTACTTTCGTGTTCTGTCTGTTTTGGGTGGCTGCAGACACTGAAAGACAAACACAAGGAAGCTCTAAAGAAGAAGTTTGAAGTTGTGGCTGAGGGAATTGCTAAGCCAGGAGAGCAGACCCTCCTTGATGACATCTTTACACACGTGTGGATAACTGAGGGCAACTGTGTTGAGGTGAATCATGGACATGAAGTCAGACAGATAGAGACTGTCTCCAAAAACACAAAATCAGAGATCCACTCTGTCAAGTGCAGCGATATTTTCAAACCACTGCCAGGACAGACCAGACCCATCAGGACTGTACTGATGAAGGGAGTTGCTGGCATCGGGAAAACATTCTCTGTGCAGAAATTCATTCTCGACTGGGCTACTGGAAAAGACAACCAAGACTTTGACTTTATTTATTTTTTTCCATTCCGTGAATTAAACTTGATCAAATTAGAAATGAGTTTACAGGAACTGGTTCAGTGTTTCTGTCCAGAGATAAAATCCTCTGATAATGTTTTAGATGGCCACAAAGTCCTGTTCATCTTTGATGGTCTAGATGAAAGCAGACATCCTTTAAACTTTCAGAAAAATCAGAGGTGGTCTGATGTGAAAAAGCAAACTTCAGTGGACCTGTTGTTAACAAACCTCATCAAGAGAAACTTTCCCATTGACTCCTCCATCTGGATCACTACCAGACCGGCTGCAGCAGGTCTGATCCCTCCAGAGCTCATCAACAGGGTGACAGAGGTCCAGGGGTTTGAAGATCAGCAGAAGGAAGAGTACATCAGAAAGAAGTGTAAGAACAGAGCTCTAGCAGAGAAAATTATTTCACATATAAAGACACTGAGGAGTCTTTACATTTTGTGCTATGTCCCTGTTTTCTGCTGGATTGTAGTTACTGTTCTGGAGCACACATTGGAAGAGAACAGTGGGGACAATCCAACAACACTGACAGATTTCTATACATACTTTCTGCTTGTCTTACTGACAGCAAAGGAACAGAAGAAAAAAAAAGAAATTGTCCTCAAATCAAATCAAAAAGCAATTCTGAAGCTGGGAAAGTTGGCATTTGATAGTCTGGAGAAAAACATAATTGTGTTTTATGAAGAAGATTTGAGAGAACATGGCATTGATCTCAACAACTCTTCTCTTTACTCAGGGGTGTGCAAGGAAATATTTAAACAAAATTCAGTCTTGTTTCGGAAAAAGGTATACTGCTTTTTACACCTAACAGTCCAGGAGTATTTTGCAGCTCTGTATGTTTTTGGTTCCTATCGAAACAATAATATTAACCCACTAAAGAAAACAGTTATGGGTGTTTCCTGGTTGGGAAGAATATCTCTATTCAGCCTGAATGAGGTTGCCCTGGAAAGAACTATTCAGAGCAGGACTGGTCACCTTGATCTGTTTGTCCGATTCCTCTTGGGAATGGAAATGGAGAACAACCAGGAGCTTCTGAAGGGATTCCTGTCACACACTAAAGATCACTCCAGTGACATCCAGAAAACAGCAGAATTCATCAAGAAACTCATTAGAGAAACTTCCTCTCCTGAAAGATGCCTCAACCTTTTTCACTGTCTGAGTGAACTGAAGGACAAGTCTTTAATAGACGAGTTCAAAGTGACTCTGGATAAAACAAAACTTTCAAGACAAAGTCTTTCACCTTCCCAGTGTTCAGCACTCGCCTATTTCTCACTGCTGTCTGAGAAAGAGATTGATTTCTTTGACATGAGTGAATATGCTACATCAGAGGAGTGTGTACGGAGATTGCTACCTGTGGCAAAGATAACAAAAACCCTTAGGTAAGTACCTCAGATTTACTTCACATACTGTACAGAGTAAGATGTTGAGTAAAAACTGCCCCTGTGAGGGGTCTTCTGGCTAGGTGCTCAGTGGAGTGGATGTGTTCACCTCATGCTATAGCACACTTTTCATTTTTCATTGTTAAAGCCCATAATTGTTTTTACTATTTTGAATTAATTATTAATTCTATGCTACATAACATTGTCTAAACCAGGGGTGCTTAATCTTTCTGAGAGCTCCCTTGCTAGACTAATCACGACTACCTTGCACAAAAGAAAACAGTGCTACAAATATAAGAAATTCATGTAGCGCCCTCGCTGGGCGCACTGCAAAGCAGGCTGAGAGATGTATCAGGGGTGGTCTGTGGGCTCGCAGTGACCCCTTAATCACCTGCTAATGTAAATTGTCTTAACTGTGCAGGTGTATTTAATATTTAATTGTTTACCTCTGTCATTGTCCTTTGATGTGTAAAGACCATGAACCGGCTTACTGTATGTGTCCCATTTACCCTTTGGTTGATTCTGTTTTTGTTGCCTATTGCGCAACCCCGCTGGGACTATGTCGCACTACGACCCATGGGGGTCGTGACCCCCAGATGGAGAACCCCATGTCTAAACCTAAAGCTATCTGCAGTTTACCAAGTGATAAGCTTGCAGCTCGAAACTCAGACACTCCAGCTGCAGGTGTCACTCCAGCTGCAGCCTCCATTTTCTTTGGCTGATATAGGTGAATATAAAATACAGTAATCTCAAATCTCCAGTAGCTGAAGGTAGGAACTGCATTCCTTCAGAAAACTTCTTCTCTCTGAGCAGTTTTGTGTCCATGGGAATTCCAAAAGACAAGCCTGTTATATCATGAAGAACACCCAGACACCACTACACCGCAGTACACTGTCACTGGCCAAGGGAGATTGATAGGGCGGGCTAGTGGTGTGTTAGATTTTAATAAAAACATCAGCCTAATTTAATTTGTTGTTGTACTTCTATATGATATACTTCTAAATATATTGAAAGTATATAAGTTGTAGTGGTAGTGTATTGCTTTTTCTTCAAAACCATCTCCATCAAATGCTTTAACTCGGACACTTATTTGGAAAGGGTTTGATAACCTTAAATATAATTTGCTGTTTTAATTGAAAATGAAACATATGTGAACCAAGTGAAATGTGATGTCTTGGTTGAGTGACAGAATTTTTACCTCATGCTATAAGGTCCTGGATTCCTGGCTACTCTTTCTCTAATAATGAAATATAATAAGGAATTATGTATATTCTAAAGACATGTTTATATATCACAGTATGTTAAATATTAAAACAGTAAACAACACAAATAAGTTAGCAAAAACGTGAATACTGTCAATACTATGTGGAAGTAAAAACCAGTTCTACCTGTTATTTGGAGAGAGTAAGGGATTTAAAGATGCCCTTAAACAGAAATCACAATTGAGGTTTTGTGTTATTTGCTTTTAAATACTTATCATGCCACTGTATAATCTATTTGAGAATTAAAACTAAAATAATAAGAACATGGTGTAAATAAGACAATAAACTACAAACATTTAAGATTAGCAGTGTTGTGGAACAATCTCCCCCCTCCCCCTTCTTCCCCACTTTGATGATGAGGACGTTGGGACCCCTGCAAAGTGAAGTGTGGGAAAAAGGAGGAGGGGTGCGACAGACGAAACTTGAAAAAAGAGGATTTGTTATCATGAGAATTTCAGTGATACTGTGTCACGCTGTAGTATGAGTTGTACTTTATTTGACCATCATGTTCTTAAGCATTATGTCATGTAGCACGGAGCAACAGAAGGTAGGACCCTGTGCGTGGCTACTGTATACTTTAAATCCCTTGTGGTTCGGTGCCAACTCGAGAGATGAAGCTGTGGTCTTGGATGGGAGCTTGGGGTCAAAAGCCAGGAAGGTTCCAAAGAGACGAAGTACAAAAACGAGAGGTGAAGTCATAGTTGAGGACAAGAGCTAGGAGTTGAATGCTGGGAGACTAGTAATTTAGAAAACGCAGGAAAAATAATGGAGTTCTGAGCTCAGGGAGGAAACATCAATAGTGAGCGAAGAAAAGGGAACGTGTGAGGGTTTAAATAGTGTGGAGTTAATTGGTGCGTGGGCATTTAGGGAGAGTAAAGCTCGTGGAAATGCGGGAGCGCTTGCATGCGGTTTGTGACACATTATTATACATTTGCAGATTTACATAGTTTAATCCTGAAGAGCTTTTAACTGTAGCAATGCAAACCTGTTATAACTTAAACAATCTTAAACCAACAAATTTGAAATCTTTTAAATCAGAAGTTCTTAATCTATTTTGCACCAATGAGTGATGGCCATTCTAAATACACCAGTAATTAAATAAATAACAGTGAGTTAAATAATAGTGGGTCCTGAAGATGTAACAATGAGCTGTGCAAAATATCAAAAGTTGATAACGCACAGCTTTGTGTATCTCAGAACCTCTGGGTGGGTGCCAGAACCTTGTAGTCCTTGTCTTGTCTTAATAGACCTAAGCCTCCTACCAGAGGGAAGAGAAGCAGACAGAAGGTGGGCTGGATGAGAGGGTCAGTGAGGATCTTTATAGCTTTGCGTTTCAGTCCAGAAAGTCAGTCTCAGAGGGAAGGTAGTATCCTACAAATTTGGAAGTGATGTAGACTACTGTGTCTAGTGGTTTTCTTATCCTGGGTAGAAGTGCTGCCACACAGTTATGGAGAAGGTCAAACATGGTCAACAGAAAAATAAGTTCTGGATTCCGGGATGAAGTTTAACAGATGAGTTTATTCCATGCAAGGAACAATAAAACAGAAGTCTTGTTCCCGCAAGGAACAACAAAACCGGAGTATTGTTCAAAGTGCCGGTACAAACCTTTCAGTTTATATAGCCCTTTCCTGACGCTTCTGACGTAGCTCATTACTATGGTAATAGCCCTTTGCTGCCGCTTCTGACGTAGCTCATTATTATGGTAAAGGGGGGAGGTCACAGTACTTGGACAGTTCACAGACTTTTGGCCAAATGGTCAGGGTTTCCCTGGGGGTTTCCTAGCTGGCATCTGGAATCCTTTAAGTTATCCCCCTTTTCTGCCAAAACTCTAGCCTGTTTCTTAGAAGTCCAGTCCTCATGCAGAAAGGAATCAGTTAACCCCTTCTTCACATTTTGTATCTTCACTGCAACATTTCAAACGTCTTTGTCTCAGGAAGAACAGCCTCTGGTGAGCTTTCTTGACCATAATGGATGTGGTGTCCTCCCATTTTACAGTGTTGGAGATAGTGATGCACAGGACCTTAAATTTGACCCACACCTTTATAGCCTGACCATTGATGAATAGTGGTGAGAGGGCTCCTTTGTTTTGCCAAAAGTCTACCCCAAGATCTTTTGTTTTGCTCACATTTAGTTTGAGATCAAGGTTGCACTGTTCAACTTATTGAGCTATTTCATTCCTGTATACTGACACAATTATTTTTGATGAGCCCTATGAGAGTAGTGTCAGCAGCATACTTGAACATTTTGACTGAACCTGAATATGAAATATAGTCATTTGTGTTCAGATAGTAAAGCATAAGTGATCAGACACAACCCTGAGGATTTCCTGTGCTTCCTGTGAGAGGCTTAGAGAGGGTATCCTACAGCTTCACCAGCTGCTTACTATCAGAAAGGAAATCCAGTAGCCAATGCTCTTCTCTGTAAACTTATCAAAGAGCTTGACAGGAGTGATTGTGCTTAAAGTAGAACAGTAGTCAATAAAGAGGGTCTGGGTATATGTGCTGGTTGCGTCTAGGTGTTGAAATATATTATGAAGCCCCAGGGAGACTGCATCTTCCACTGACCTGTGTGCTCTATAGGCAAAATAGGTGTATTTTATATAGAAAATTGGCCATAAGTTGCTCAAAAACCTTCATGCTAAGAGAAATCAAGGCTACTGATCTGAAGGCATTGAGGCAGTTCATAGTGGATTTCTTAGGTACTGATATTATAGTAAACATCTTAAAGCAGTGTGGTATTGTAGCCTGCTTAAGGGAGAAACTGAAAATACCTGTTGTGGTGCCATGGGGGTAGTTGACACCGCATTGGTCGCGAACAGACTCTCACTCTCCCCTGTCACACCCCTTTATACTCTTTTAGGTTCCTTTTCTTTATATTACTTGCACTCTCCTCCGAGAGTGGTGATCACACTGACCCCCTCATCGGGGTAACAGGATACATGACTCCACATTCTGTTACTTCTGGGCTCTTTAACTTTGGAGTGTCAAGTTTGCCAAATTCATCCTGTTGTCCTCACTGCTAGGAACCTCCTGCTCCCAGACTCCAACATGGAGCCTCCTGCTCCAACTCCATTAGGACAGGGTTTCTCACTCAACCAGTACCTTGGACTCCCAGGTCCGCCTACAGCCCTGACATCCTCTCCTGATGCCAACAGGTTGGGTTACACAAACTCATGCGTACTCTGGCGTAAGGCAACAGGGCACCAACCGTGTGAGCTAAAAGAGACCTCCCTCAGCCCAGGCAGCTGAGGACCCTGATACACGCAGTGAGGGCGCTGACTTCAGCACACTATTGTAGCTCTGCTACACTCACACTACCTACTGTACACACTGTGCCAAGACCCAACACACTGTCCCTCTCTAACACACACTCACAACCTCTCTGGCACCTCATTCTCATGCCCTCAGGCTGTGAACTCACAGCTGCCAGCGCACCTCACATCGTGCCCAGCCAGCACTCTGTTACATCTACACAGCTGCCAACGCACCTCACTGTGCCAAACCACCACTGCACTCCCAGAGGGTGCAGCTAGATAGACCCCACTCGTTTCCCCGATACCAATGTATTGCCAGGGGGAGGGTCCCTCTACCACACAACCCACTCTGGTCCACACACACTAACTCACAACTCAATCATACAGTGGACACAACAGCCCTGCTCTCACACCCTAGCAGGATGCTGTCCCTTTAAAATGATCTCATAAGCTCTGTTTCTTCTGTCAGTCTCCTCACAGACTGATGTTTTCACTCTTTTCCTTGCAGGCTATTGCTCTCACAATCCCCTCTGGAATTGTCGTTCTTCTCTACCCCCTCATTGGGTTTCTACAGCGGCCAATCAAGTCTTTGCTCACCCATACTGTAAATGGCGGCACGCCCTTCTAACATCGCCCCGGCTAGTAGCGTCACACCCGCTACTGTCATGCTTCAGCCTGGCTGTCTCACAGCACAGCCTCCGCATTTGTTCTCTCACCACTGCAGCCACAGCAAGGCCAAGGTCCTGCTGGATTTTTTTCCTCCTTTAAACCACTTCTACACCTGCCGCTCATTCACTTATTCACTTCAGGTGTGGTTTCCACGGCAACGTGTGTTCCTTAATCTGCCCCCCACCAGACACTCCCTGTATTGTACCACACTGTAAAGATAGGAGAAGGCTGAGCTGCACAAGATTTTAGTGTAGCTGTTGTGTATGGAGATTCATGCTCCTGAATGTTAAAGGATGGCTGGAGAGGCTGCACTGGCTGTGTAGGTATAGCCTGCTGCAGACTGTTTAGTTTATCCATCCTGCAGTAGAATTCATTCAGCTTGTCAGGGAGAAAGGGATCATCAGCTGAAGCAATTTGTTTCACCTTGTAGTCTGTGTTTAATTGAAGGCCTGGCCAGATGCCTCAGTTTTCTTTGCTGATAAGTTTTCTAGTTTGTTCTTATATTCAGCTTTGGCCCTCTTTACTACATGTGGGAATTTGTATTTGCTGGATTAGAAGTAGGCATCATCTACCTCAGGGTTTTAATTTCCCTGTTGAACCAGGGCTTATTATTTTTGTACACAGCCAATGATTTGCAAGGAATGTACAGATCCAGCCACTCAGAATGCTTGAGGGATACTGCAGTAGTTCTCAGTCCAGCAGCTGTGCGAGACTGTGGTAGACAGCAGGAGACCGCAGGGTTTTAGAATGAATTTTATTAATGTGACTGCACCTCTTTGTAAAACAGCCAGTTAGATCAGTGAACACTTAACATGCCTCGTGGAGCAATTGGGCTGTCACCAGAGAATGCCTAGTTTCGAATCCCGGTCAATGCTGAGGGACAATCCTTTTCTAATTATAGATTTTAAGCTGTACGCTGCTCAGACTTTTAGTAATTTTAAACTGTTATAATACTGTAGCTTGTGAACGTGATGTGCCTTTTTCAGGTTTACATTCACATAGAGAAAATCCAAAGGTAAATTTTGGTAGCAGAAAATAAAAACAGTACTGTAATGTAATACATAGAGTATTCTAATGTACGCACAGTAGATGGCAGGGATAACTAAATATGAAAATGTACACAACAGTATTCCACCCTCTTCATAAATATTTTATGCATCAAAGTCTTTAACATGGTGACCTATGATGGGTAATGGTTTTAACGTGCTTATTCTGACATTATAAAGTTTATACAGTATACTGTACTTCATAAAAAGTTATTGAATAATGTTTTATCCATTTATTAGAATACATATGGTAGTAAGAACACTACTTGCTGTTATTGTAAAAGAAAGTTGTACTGATTTAATACCACTTGATAGTAATATTAATATGGAATCATGTAACCAAGCAGCTTAAATACCACAAGTGGCTGTTTTGGAAACATTTTGACATTTGTGTTTTTTAAAACTTTTATTATCCTTGAAATGGGCAATGGACTGGAATTTAGCGTGCTGCACCCAGGCAGTTCAAAGATTTATCAGAGAATTACTTTTGGTTTCTTTCTTACTTAGTCGAGTACATAAAAAAGTCCACTATTATAGCTTATTGTGAACATGATGTGTCTGTTACGGTCACCATCCTTTCCTCCAGAGGGCGCTCCATACTCCTCATGTTAGTCCTTTTAGTTATTACCTGCGGTGAGCACCAATAAACCCCATTTGTCTTCCCTGAACCCTGTCTGTCTGGAATTGCCACCTTGCATAGGGTCTAAACATTGTCCTCCACAGGAGACTGACCTAGCTTCCATAACAGTGTCTCCTTCAGGTTTACATCCAAATTGGGAAAATCTATATTTTGTATTAATCCAAATTTCAGCAGCCAGTAATCAGCCAACAATTTAACTTTAAATTTAAAAGTTTAAACCATATATTGTACTGTACAGTACTGCACAGTCCAAAGACTTACTCTGGAAGGTTGTTTCTGGCTAAATTCGCTCCAGCGTGTGTGTAACTGGATGAATTATTATACATGATGGTTTTATGATTAACCTAAAGAATTCCATGAAGAAATCCTTAAACAAAGAAGGGAAGAAGGGTCATTTTTGCAATTTCCAGTAACCGGAGAACAACTTGTCAATATGTTGAAACCGCACCATAACAGTGAAGACAGACGTGTTACATCTTTAAGTGAGCCAGTGACAAGGGGGAGGTTATTTTCATTATATTATGAATGAATCACTGAGGCATACCGTCCAAGTTTCAGTATTATAAAAAATAAACCTTTGATGAGTTTGCACGAGAGAAAAAGGTACCTTTTCAGGAGTTGTGTACTGCGCAAAGTAGGTGAATTTGACAGCTAATGTTGCTTCAAGAATTTAAAATCTATCTGACTGTACTGTAGATTAATGTAATTGAGCAGAAAGTCACCTTGCTCTCACATGCGGCTCTGTTAGAGTTTGTGTTTA
Source organism: Lepisosteus oculatus (assembly GCF_040954835.1). Classification (NCBI taxonomy): domain Eukaryota; kingdom Metazoa; phylum Chordata; class Actinopteri; order Semionotiformes; family Lepisosteidae; genus Lepisosteus; species Lepisosteus oculatus. Next base: position 7,870,078 of record NC_090713.1, read on the forward strand.
CACACAAAGTTGTGTTTATCACATTATAACCATCTTTCTGGGGCATGGGGGTTGAATGCCTTCCTCAGTTTAACATCTGATATGTCCCCAGTAAACCGAGAGACTAAAACCCGTTATCTGCCTTGCGACATTTCTCAGGCTGCTCCAAAGTCGGGTGCAGAATAAAATCCACTAAACTGAAAGCCATGATGGACACCACAATTACCCACAATACAAACTGTGGTACCATAATACCTGTAATACGAAGGACCACTGCAAACTAAAACAACCAGCAGCGTGAATCAAATGTGAATCTCTTGATGAAATTCCCTCCACATTCTCTCAACATAGTGTCTTCTGGGAAATGTCTGGCACACCACTTGCAGCAGTGATGGGCACCCCAACTAATTTCTGGACTTTGGGCTGAGAACAGTTCTGTCACCACAGATCCCAGTTATATTAATGAGACATTTAAACACTATTACTCTAACATATTCACACCAAAATTCACTGTTGATATATACTAGCTGGATGTTTGTTCCCTCAATTGCTACTGATTTAAAAAGCAGTCTTGACAATCCTATCTCAGTGTGTGAGGTGATAGAGGTGATTAAGCCAATACTATCTGGGAAGCCCCGTGTGCCTTCTCCTTCTGCGCCCTCACTGTCAGGTGAAAAGTCCTACATTAACTGATCGTCAGCTCAAGGTATTTTAGCTGGTTGTGTTCCAGTGCAGCGTTCAATGTAAAGTGGAGCCTGTTTTCCTGAGATCTGTCTTTCTTCTTTAAAACCATGACTCTTGTCTTGTTCAGATTGTTGGCGTCCAGGTTTGACAGTACTACTCCAGTAGTGCTGGATTCTGCTGTAGCCCCTGTTCTGTGGGCAACAGCAGGACCAGGGCATCAGCATAGAGCAGGAATTTGATATCTGTGTTGTGCAGTGTGAGGCCAGGGGCTGCAGACTGTTCCAGCACAACTAGCTGGTCAGTGTTGGGCTCAGGCTATAGCCCAGTCTCACTCCACAAGCCTGAGTGAAGAATTCTGTTCTTTTGTTTTGATTTTCTCCCTGTGCACATGTTCTGTCCTTTGCCATAATTACATCATAGACTTTAGCTCTTACTCCACAGTGAAGACGTTTGTAAAACTTCACGCCAAAATGAATCTATTTTTAATTATTAAAGCAGATAAATATTTTAATTTAGTTTTTTGGTGGACATGTTTGTTTATAAGTGTGTGCAGGGTGTAAATGTTATCATGTGTGCAGCAGTCTGTTACACGTTTAGACTGTTACTGAGGTCGGTTATTAAAGGAGGTCATTATTTGGGCTTCCATGATACTGCAGAATATCTTGCCCATGTTAATGTTCACTCAGGTGCCCTGGTAGTATTAAGGGTCAAGCCTCAGGGAAACACCCAGCTCTCAGTACAAGGTTGAAGAGTTGAGCAGGACCTGCTGAAATTCCGAGCTGTTGTACCTCAATATCTCTTTGTCGACTCCATCTTGGCCACTGACCTGTCATGATCTAAGGGCATGGAGTTTGTCTAGCATGTTCTGTGTTCAGAGTGTCTGAAGGGTTTAACTTGTTTTGAATAGCCATTTCAAGTGTTATTAGTTTTTCTTCTATGTTGTTTTGCCTAATAATTCTGTATTTGGGATGTGATGTTAGAGATTTTCAAAAAGGGTTTTCCAAACTGATCCATTTTGGATGCCCAATTATTTTGCTTTTTCTGCATTTAAAGTATTCCATTTTTTCAAACTAGTTTTGAATAATTGACTTCTTGATTTGAGAATTGTCAGTGTGCATTTCTTCAGTTATTTAGGATGTGTTTGTAGTGTTTCACTATCCCAAAGCATCTGAGGCATAGATCTGCATTTTGTGGTTGTCTGTGTTTTTGGTTCTCATAGTGCTTTACTTGTATTTCTGTAGCCTGAACTAAACAATCGTTTGTTATTATTTTTGAATGTGTTTTGTACTCTTTTAAAATTTAATTTCAAGTCTAGTGTATCTATTGCTGAATGTGCTCTGACGATGTACAGGCCCAGCCTTTGACCTTGATAGAGCTGTAGTTGTGGTGGTCTGAGTGTGTTCCACACCAGGACTGGGAACTGCTATTATACAGGGTCTCAGGAGAAACAGAGTCTAACCCAGCAAGCAATGGGTACAAGGCAGGATACACTGGTCAGAACACCAGTCCATCACAGGACACACAGACACAAATGCTCTGAGAAAAGGGCACATTTTCCCAAAAATTAACCCACTAGTATGTCTTTTGACTGAGGGAGGGAACTGAACCACATGGGGGAAATCTAAGGAAACATGCAGACTCCATTCAGACAGCACTCCAGGAATTAAACTCAGGGCCCCGGCGCTGCAAGGCAACAGTGTTCACCCCTGTTCCATCAGTCTCCCACCCTCATGTAGTCCAGATTTATTGACCGTAATAATAAATCAGAGCTAGTAACATCAGAATTGAAATATATCAACTATGAGAGTTGATAGTCTATCTTGAAATTTTTAATTTGCTTCATGTAATTAATTTGAAAACAGCTTTAAAGCCCTTTAATAATTCACTAAGCCAGTGCTTCCTTTGAGCCTTTCAGCAAGACTGACTCCACTTTCTCACCACCACTACCCCATTTATATACAACAGGCCAGCCCCTCCCCGTGAGGTTAAACCACAAACTGTAAACACTGAAAATGGGGAAGGACAAAAGGTTTTGAAAACATCAGAAAAGACAAACATTTCACCCTTGACTAAAATAAACATAAATATATTAAAATTATATACATTATACGTTAATCAAAACATATACTGTAGCAAGTTATAGAAAAACATAAAAATGGGGAAAATTCATTTTATTATAAGGCATATGGTGATCTGAATTGATGACACTGCTATTCAGAAACAGTAGTCAGGTCTGAGTAGCATAAATTCACCAGAGTTGGTTTAGGGTTAGGGTTAAATATCATCAGATTTGTGAGGGAAAGTGTACATTTCCTTGTGAATACTGCTAAATGAACGGATGAAAAAACACACATTTTCCATTTTATGTTATAATAGTTTTAACAGGAAAATGTCCACTGTCTGTAAAACTCTTTTTAGTACAGAGCTCAGATGCCGGCGTTTCAGTGGCCCACACACTTAGTAATACCATTCCAGGTCTTCACAATAAAATATGTATTTTTTTTATTTGTTCCATTTGTCTCAAATGTTTATTTTTTTTCAAGCTAGAAGACACATACTATAGGGAAAGGTCTATAAGCATTTTCAGACTTTTTAAGGTCCAGAACTTAAAAAATCTATTTCTTGTTTTATGTGTTTTTTTCCTGGATGTTTCTCTCTGGTGAGTGGAAACAGTAAGACATAAAAGAAATACGATTACGTACACATAATGCTCAAGAAGTTAGCTTCAATTTAAGCTCTAAAGTAGGGCTCTAGTGTCTACATGTCCAGAGAGATTGCAAAACGTTTGAGGGGATATCATTCCAGACAGAAATTCTCTTGATGCCTGTGTCAGCTGGCCATACTAAAAGGTTAAGGGGTGAGGCTTGCTCTCATCACCGACAGGAAGAGCGCCGCTGATCTTGGTGCAAGTCTGAACACAGAGCCTGACTTGAGTCCTGCTGCAAGTGAGAGAACTCAGACTGTCCCAGGATATAGTGCTCTTACTGCCTGCTGTAGATTATTGCATAGAATATCAGAATATACATCAGTATATTATAAACTCTGTCGACAATGAAGTCCAACTGTATCAATGTTAACTGAATTGAAGTGAAACTCCCAGCTGGTTTGTGAATCACAAGATTTCCCCTGTGACAGACAAAGTCTCAGGCAGCATTCTGGTTTGTATGGACTTGCTCTCTCTGGGCTGCTGTTTTATACTAAAGTTTTAAAGTTTCCTAAATTGGACAAGGTGAAAGCAGTCATATGGTCAATTTTTCACCCAGGCTTTGATTGAGAGACCAGGTCAAAGAAAATGAGTAAAGTTCACCTTATAACACCTTTTAAATCTAGTAATCACTGCTGGAGATTGGTTATGAAAATACTCTGATGTACTCTGTCACTTTTGGAAATACTCCACTCCTTTGCCATTGACACTCTTCTATATCAGCTGCGCTGGGTCAGCAAGGGACTGTCCATCCCGGGCTGCCCTGTTCTTACACTGATGACATCATGGTCATGGCTGTGGGAGAGCAGGATTTCAGGGCTCTGTGAAAAACCATATAAGACTTTCAACAGTTGTCATCAACTACTCATGACCCAGACTCGTGTCCTGCTGAATCCAGCAGGAGACCTCAAACTCACCCTGGTCCTCTTTCTACTGGACATCTGTGGGGTTGACCTGTCCCCACTGCGTCCTTTCCTCCTCAGTCTGCTTGAGGAGTGGGGCTGTCTGTGTGTGAAGATGAGGAGCTGCCCTGTCGGTCCTGGACTCCACTGTTTCTAATTCACTCTCATGGGAGAGCTGGAGCCAGACCTGACAAGCAATGGGCGCAATGCAGGGCCGTGGAGAGGATGCCAATTCATCACAACACAGACTGAGAAAACCTGTGTGAACAGAGAGAATATGCAAACTCCACACAAATAGCACCTCAGGTGCGGAATTGAACCCAGGGTCCCAGCACTGCGATACAGCAATGTTCACCACTAAGCCACTGTGCCACCTCTCTGAAACAACCATATCCATACTCCTCAAATGGAAGACAGAACTGCGCCATTTTTCCTTCTTCACCAACAGACTGCTCTGAGCTAGTGTCATCTAGCTACACCACCTGCAGATATCCATGTCAAATTTTATCTGCACTGCCTCTCAGGTCTATAGTGCCTTTTTTCTAGACTAGCCTGCTCATGTCCCTGCTCTCACTGTCATAGAGTCTCATACCTTAGAGGAATGGTCTCTGGACACAGCTGAGGAAAAAGCTCTGTACAGGCTGTGCACAGATCTCGGCTGTCTGCACTCCCTCACACACCCCAGAGAACTCGTTTGGGGGTGCAGTAGGATACACATCCTTTCTGGGGAAACCTGTACAGATCTCCCTCAGTAAAACAGCTGATGATATGCATCCTGCTTCTCATAGATTTCCATTTCAGTTGCATTTCTGAATCTCAGCTGCATATTTTCAAATGTCCTTCAATCTACAAATCATCCTTTCTCTGTGAAAGAAATAAATCATTATTTATCATTATTATTATGAAAAGTCTGGAGAGAATCTTAAAGCATTACATTACAAAAAACTCACAAGACCTCATTGACCTCCTGCAGTTTGCATACAGAGAAAGGAGGGGGCAGACAATGCAATACTCACATTGTTAAATCCGGTCTATCAGCAACTTGATCAAGCAAGGTCATATGTAAGGATATTATCTGTTGACTTTCTCTCTGTTTTTAACACAATACAACAATTGCAGCTTGCATAGACACTCTCAGAACGTCACGCTAAACAGTATATTGATAAGTTACTGTAGGTCCTAAACGTCTTAACAAATAGGACTCAACAGTTCAAACTGGGGAACTGGTTAATAAGACATTCGCTGTGCTTCCACTGGATCACGACAGGGCTCTGTTTTGTCTCCCTTACTGTCCTTTTTGTACATTTCATTAAGGACATTATATGTAGATTAAGGACACAGCACTGGTCAGCTTACTAAGGAACCCAGAAAACCATCATTGACCCATTCTAAAGGACCGTACTAAATGGTGTGAAGAGTTCTCATTACAGGTAATGTTTTAAAAACAAAGGAGCTGGTCATTGATTTTAAGAAAAATGCAACACCGCTCCAATCTACAGTAACTAATGGTCAGATTGTCAAAATTGTCAATGACTACAGGTATACAGGACTGGCCAGAGAAAAAAACTGAGTTAGGACAAATGCTGCAACACCATTTATAAAAAAAAACCTCAACATAGACTCTGTTCTAAGTAAGCTTAGCAATTTCAAGGTAGATAGAACAATGCTATCACTTTTCTTCAAGTCTTTGATTGAAAGTGTATTAACATACTGTCTCACTTGCTGGTTTGGAAACATCAGTACCGTTGATTGTAATAGCCTGAAAAAAATAGTCAAATTAAGAAGCAAATGATTGTGGCAAATCAAATCACCTTAAATATCCTCTTCAAACAGAAAGTGGCAGAGAAACTGTGTACTGTGGATTGTGTCTCTCACTCTCTGCATTGTGAGTTTACAATTCTCCCTTCTGGGAGGTGCGTCTGTGTACCCAAGTGTAATACTAATATAAACAGGAAATCTTTCATCCCTACTGCAATATCTCTTTCAAACAATGTATTGTAACTATCTTCTCCCTTATCGTACTGTAACACTGTTTCACTGACTTTGCCTGTCATCGTGCTGTTACGTTGGGACCAATGGGACCATGAAGCTTGAATTGAATTATTGTCAGAGCTGGTAATCTGCTAGTGGAGAATCCTGTGCACTATCCTGGCTGTCAGTTAGTTTGTGTCTGTTTTGGATCCATCTGTGTCTGATTACTGTTCAGAGAGGGAGCTGGTCTTTCACTGCTATAGCACCTGCTCCTGTCTGACATCCTTGTTAATCCTCTTGATCCTCCTCTTCCGTCACATATCCTCCACATATATATATATATTGTTTTCGGTTTAGAATTCTGTGGGTATTATTCTTCATGAGATTTCATTCATAGAGTCCTTCTTCATTTGAACACAAGGTCTGTCCAGCTTTAAACAGTTTCTAGTGATTTATTTCATGGTTGCAGTTCTGACAGTTCTAAACAAGTATCTTTCTGCCTCTGAAGGTAGCTCTGGTGTTTGTGCCAGAAGAAAAAGGACTCCTAACAAGGATTTTTTTTTAATATTTGTTTTTCAGAATATTTCCCCAGTTTATTTTCATACCAAAAATGTTTAGGATATGCCAGGTGTTCCCAGACATTCTTCCAGCAGTTTACAGTATGTTTCTTCCAATATTGAATATTAATTTTTTACTCATATTCTCTCCATGAATGTGAATTGGTGGATTTATGCAGATTCAATTGCTGTGTAAGTGCCAACCTCCTTTTCTCATTTGCATCTTACTTTTAACTCGAGTATTCTTCCTCTGTTTTCTGATATTGTACATACTGTACATCTGAAAGGATGTAGCTTTTGAAGAAAGTTCAGTATGCAAAATTTATCAATTTGTTAATCTCTCATCTTGGAGTCTCATTTATTTCTTCTCAGCTTTCCCCAGCATTTTCTCCTCTCTCTGTGCTTTGACGTTGCCTGTTTGACCACATCTTGGACTGATCCCTGTGCTTTGAACCCTGCGTGTTAAATGACTCTCCTTCAGACTCTCCCTGGTGCTTTAATCAGTTCCTCTCAGCTCAACCCCTGCCTTTTTGATCGCATCTCTAGTTTCACTTCCTACTGCCTGCCCTGCTCGCGTCCAGCAGAGCCTGCGCCTGGATTCAGTCTCCGGTTTACTGCTTCCATCAGCTCAGTTCAGGAGACATCACACTGGGGCCCTGGGTTCAATTCCAGACCTGGGGTGCTATCTGTATGGAGTTTGTATGTTCTCCCCATGTTTGTGTACTGTTCCAGTTTTCTCCCACAGTCCACAAACATGCTGGCAGGTTAATAGGCTTCTGGGGAAAGCTGGCACTGGTGTAAGTGTGTGCTTTTTGATAGACTGGCATCCTGTCCAGGGTTCAATCCGGCCTTGTGTCCAGTGTTTCCTGGCACAGGCTCTGGGTAACTGTGACCTGAATTGGATAATTGTTTATTGAGTGATGTTGATGTTTTTCAAATGTTACACTGCCTTCTTTGTCAACTACTGTAGCTGACAGTATAAACTTATCCCTGTAATGTCAGATAAAGTCAAATTTCAGGGCAAACTTTAATCTAGATTTATTTTGGAGGGAAGAAAACCTCAGGTAAAACCTACACCACTCAGACACTCCCAAACTACAGTCTTACTAATGTGCAGCTCACCTTAAAGCTTCAACTACCTGAGTGACAGCTCCACAGCAAAATGGTGACGAACTGTTCATCACACTTAAAATATTGTTTTACACCTAATATAACTCAAAGCATTATGAAAATAAATATATTTTGCAATTTAAATCTAGTAATGCCAAAGAAAATAATTTGTATTATGAAAGAAACTAAATAGAGGATAAGTCGTTTTGAGGGGTTGAGAGAAATACTTGTAGCATGGGACCCTGACTTTAAACCACATAAAATAGACAAATGTTTTTGTAATCGTCATTGAGGGGAATAAGGAAGGTCTGGAACAAAACAGAAATCCTGGAAGTACCTTCATTCGTGCTGTGTTTATCCTTCCCAAGAATTGAAGTTTTTGTTTAACCTGATTTTCTAGCACCTCTTAGTTACATTTTAATGATTTCTAAGTTTCTGGGTATTACATTTGCCCTACATTTTATCTTATCCCACTCTTATCGTAAATTAAATTTATTTTTTATCTCCAGGGATATACAGTAGATTCTCCAATAACATTGCTTCAGAATTTTCTTTGTTTAATTCCTGTTCTGAAAAGTTGCTGTAGGCCTGTTCCTGTGCATTTGGTTGGTTTTACATTGCATGTAGTCAAACAATAAAACCATTATGAAAACCCAATTCCCTACAAGTTTCAAATACAAAAGGCTGCTTACTCTATCAAATGCTTTTTCAGGACTCAGAATTCTTTTTCATTTCAGTTTTTGTGTTTAAAGATACAGTTTAGTCTAGCCTAATAAGACCTCCAGCCAAATAGTCAGTTTCTACCTGGAATGGTGTCCTCTCAAACATTTTATAATATCTCTGGAAAAAAGTAATTATATAGTAGAAGTATACAGTATACAGTAGAATCCTTAGATTTCTTATATGTCTTACTGTGTCCTCTCAACAGACATAAATATACACGACAAAAGAAAAAAAAACAAAGAAATTAGTTAAGCTAGTGGCCTTACAGTACCTTTTATATCCAGAGATCACTGCTGGTTGTGAAAATACACTGATATACTCCACTACTTTGCCATTGAGCCTCTTCTATATCAGCTGCAGTGGGTCAGCAAGAGTCTGTCCATCCCGGGCTGCCCTGATCTTACTATCCCAGACTCAGAGTACACTGATGACATCATGGTCATGGCTGGGGGAGAGCAAAGCGTAAGGGCACAGTGAAAATCACTAGAGGACTTTCAACTGTTGTCATCATCTGCTCATTGCCCAGCCTTGTGTCCTGCTGAGTCGAGCAGGAGACCTCAAACTCGCCCTGGTCCTCTTTCTACTGGACACCTGTGGGGTTGACCTGTCCCCACTGCCACATTTTCTCCTCAGTCTGCTGGAGGAGTGGTGCTGTCTGTGTGTTTGGAGAGAGGAGGAGACGCCCAGTCTGTCACGGTTTCTAATTCAGGGTCATGAGTGAGCCAGAGCCTATCCTACAATGCAATGGCAATGGACTCAACACAGGAGCCTGGACTGGTTGTCAGTCCACCAGAGGGTCAACAGAGGAAACCAGTGTGAACATGGAGAGAAAATACAAACTCCACACAGACAGCTCCCCAGGTCTTGAACTGAACCCAGGACTCCAGTACTGTGATACAGCTATGTTAACCACTGCTCCACTGTATGTTCCCTCTTAAACAACCCATCAGCCACAATACTAGAATGGAGACAGAACTGGACCACTTCTTATTCTTCACCAGCAGACTGGTCTGAGCCAGTGTCACCCAGCTACACCACCTGCTGGACATGGACCTGGGCTGCTGGAACTGTGTGGACTGGATGTGAGCTACTTTGGGACTGTATTCCCTGCAGTGTACAGGCAGATATTCATGTCAGATTCTGTCTGCGCTACATCTCGGGGGATGCTGGTAATGTAGGGTCACCCCTCTTGCTGCCTCTTGAAAAGCAGAACAGTGTACCCAAATAATAAACCATATATAACTAAGGATGTGATAGACTGCATCAACTGTAAAAGACTCAATTATTAAAACCAGGATCAAGTGCAACTGAAATTACTGCAAGAAGAGCTTAAACTAAAACTCAGGAATGCAAGGAAACACAATGAGACAATGGAGAGTGACTTTGAAACATTGAACTCCAGGAGCCTGTGGTAAACAATGAAAACAGTCACAAACATGAAATCTTCAAACAAGAGCGTCCATACAATGGATGAGTTGGCTAAAGCATATGATCTGACTGACTTATCTGAGGTTTGAGACACAGGACTTCTCTGTTGCAGGTGATAGTATATTAGATACTATTACAGCAGACATTAGTGCTGGTAGGCTTGTAATAATTCCACAAATGACCACACAATGTTTCAAGCACATATGTGCGAAAAAGGCAACAGGCCGCAATGGCATCTCTGCCTCTCTTTTAAAAAATTGAGCAAAGGAATTAACACCAGGATGGTGCCCCGTCTTTCAGAAGTCTGCTGACTCTCACTTTGTTCCAGCGCTGTGGAAAAAAGCAATGATGGTGCCAATACCCAAAAAGCCCTGTCCCTCACATAATAATGACTACAGGCCGGTAGCACTGACGTCTGTTGTTATGAAATGGTTTGAGAGGATTATGGTATCCATGCTGTGCTCAGAGGTGAACACTGTACTGGATCCATATGAGTTTGCATTTAAACACAGGTGGGGCACCGATGATGCAATCAACAGCATTATGCATCTGTTTCTTAAACACCTAGAGGACCCCAATGCCTATGCTCAGATGCTGTTGATGGACTTCAGCTCTGCATTTAATACGCTGCATCCCAATCTATTGATAAGCAAGTTGAAGCAAATGTCCGTTAACCATTACATTATAAGATGGTATCACTCATTTTTTAAAAACCATACACAGTATGTCAGTAGGTCAATAAAACTCTTTCTTTCGGAATCAAGATCCATTAGCACAGGTGACCCTCAGGTCGGTGTGAGCTCTCCAGTTCTGGTCACACTTTATACAAATGATTGTGCAATCAGTAGTCAAAGCAACTTCATCTTCAAATTCTCAGATGATACAGCTGTGCTTGGCTCAATGCGCAGAGGAAGCAGCTCATCTGTATAGGTCAGAAACCCATAGGTTAGTGCAATGCTGTGACAACAATTGCCTAATTCTGAATGTTAAAAAAACAAAAGAAACAGATTTTGATCCCAGAGCAGTTGGTGATCACCCAGATGTAGTAATCCACAAAGAACTTATCACTCAGGTTGATTCATATAAGTACTTAGGTGTATACATAGACAGTAACCTGTGCTGGACTACTCATGTAGAGAGTTTTTGCTCCAAAGTTAAGCAGCACTTATATTTCTTGCAAAGACTAAGAGTGTTTGGGGTTGGACAGGAAGTAATGCTGCTCTTTTACCATGCTGTAATCGAGAGCATCATCAGAAATGGTATAACAGTGTGGTTTGGTAATCTATCAGTTCATTTTAAATTGCAAATTTCCCGCCTCGTCCAAACAGCTTTGAAGTCATGGGAGTGAAACAACATCCCTCCCTGCAGACAATCTTTGAAAAATCCATAATCAAACAGGCAGAAAAAATTATATCAGATCCTTCCCATATCCTCAATTCTGAATATTGTAACGCTTACGGCCGACAGGCACTTTGTAAGAGCCGGCGTACCAGAGCAGGTGATGTCACCGCCCTTCCCTGTGATAGCAGGACTACAGCTACTGGACTGTAGAGAGATCTCTCTTTAGCTCACGGGGCTAGGTCGCTGCAGAGAGACGCGGAAATCCCGGGTTCGAGCCCCGGACGGTGCAGGGGCCGACCTGATGCGGCAAGGGTGCCCGCCAGAGCCCCCGTTGCGTTATAATATGAACCTCTTCCTTCTGGCAAATGTTTTAGGGTTCCCAAATGTAAGTTAAACAGATACAAACATTCCTATAATCTCGTACTTTAGAGGAACGATCTCTGGTCACAGCTGAGGGGAAAGCTCTGTACGGGCTGTGCACTGATCTCATCTGTCATCTCTCCCTGACACTCACTGGAAACTTGAATGGGGATACAGCCTGCCTGGGAAAGCCTGTACAGATTTCTCTGTGACACAGCGGATAAAAATTAATGCCCTACCACTGATCACCACTAGAGGGCCCCAAATACCAGCAATTACATCCCTCTAACTTTCATTACATGTATGCTCCACTACAAACACATTAACACCAAAAACAAACACAGAACAGCGGCAGCAACAACAAGTTAAATAACATACATCTTAGAAAATAAATCGGTGTGAGCCAGTGGTAGGGGTAGCGTTCAGTAATCTGACAGTTTGTGGGAAGAAACTGTCTCTGAATCTGGACGTACTTGCCTTTATGCTCCTATAACACTTACTAGAGGGAAGGGGGAGAAAAGTGAGAAACCATGATGACTGGTATCCTTAGCGATACTTCCAGCCTTCCTGAGAGCAAAACTGTTTCAAAATGTTCACATCTGCACACCAAGAGTTGACTATCATTAGACATACACTACCAGCCGAACCAGAGCGATCCATGTGACAGGTGAAGAATCTGTCAAGCTGAACGGCTGAGTCAGGTGTATTGGGGGTCAGCCAGGTCTCGGCGAGACAGAGAACACAACAATCCCTCTGATGGCTAAACTCGTCCATCTTGTTCTCCACGGACTGCACGTTGGCCAGGAGGACACTCAGGAGCGGGGTCCGGTAGCCGCGGCGCTTCACTCTCGCTTGAAGTCCTCCAAGCTCCGCGTCCTTCGCATTCGCCTGCTCTGCTCTGAGTCAGCTGGGGGGTCAGTTTGCAGAGCCACCCAAGATAGGAAATATCTGTGTTTAAATCAGCGATTCTCGATCCAGTGTTCACAAGCACTGAATACTTGCAAGCAATAATTGCTGAAAAGATACACTGGATACAAAAATCCCACAATATGAAACAGATAAAGACATAAAGATGAGGAGCAACTCTCCGGCATCATGTTGATTGATTATATCAGCGTGATGTACTGTATCTAATTGAGTCTGCCTAGACTAAATGCTCATGTGACTGACTAAATCGTTCTTCATAGAACAGCACCAAACATTCCATAACTTTTCTCTCTCTCTAGCTAGAGAGAAATTTATGTTAATCTCTCCACAAAGCGATATCGCTCACTCTTAAAATATTTAAAAGAATACCTCACCCACGTCTTGATTCCATACCGGCACTCTGTCTCCTTCATAGATATAGGACAGTAAGCCAGTGGACCCTGCAATCCCAAAACCCCCGCATTATCCCACCTCACTTAAAATGCTGACAGCCCACAGTGGGGAGTCTTGTGCACTACCATTGCTGTCAAGTAGTTTGTGTCGGTTTTAGATCCAGCAGAGTCTGTCTGTCCCTTCTGTAGCTCTGTGTGAATTTATGTAGTTTTAATATTGTAACGCATACGGCCGACAGGCACTGTGTAAGAGCCGGCGTACCAGAGCAGGTGATGTCACCGCCCTTCCCTGTGATAGGAGGACTACAGCTACTGGGCTATAGAGAGATCTCTCTTTAGCTCACGGGGCTGGGTCACTGCAGAGAGACGCGGGAGTCCCGGGTTCGAGCCTCAGTCGGGATGGGGCCGACCTAATGCGGCAAGGGCGCCCGCTAGAGCCCCCGTTGCGTTACATTGTGTACTTTTTGTTGTTTAGTACAGTTTGTGAATATAATGTTAATGTCAATATGTTTAGGTGAAATACAAGTTATATTAAGATAAGATCACTTTATTGGCCATATACAATGTCTTGAATTACGAATTTGTCTTTTCGCATACCCCAACTTGCTCTCCATGAGACACACAGACAGGGAGAGAAGCTTGGGGTCAGAACACACGGTCAGCCATTTAAAGGACACCCCTGGTGCAGCTGGGGTTAAGGGCCTTGCTCAGGGGTCCAAAAGAGTAGGATTCCTCTGCTAGCCAAGGGATACGAACCAGCAACCTTCCAGCCACCGGCACAGAGCCACCGCACTGCCCTATATATTGTAATTCAACCAGGTTAAATAAACATATACTGTATTCATTGAACTGGAGGGGGTCCGAGGGTAAATTTCATGAGAGAAAAAAAAGCACTGTGGAGAGATCCGGAGTATACAGATCGGCTAGTGTGCGCGGAGAGGTGAGTTAAAATTTCATTAACGACTGGAGAAAAAGAGGAGAGATTATCGGGAAAAGAGAGAAACAGAAGGGACTGGATTGGGATAAGAAAAACGTCTGGAGACGATGTGCAAGGCATCCACATTCATTCTCAAAGAAAACACTCGGGATCTGCGGAGCGCAGTGAAGAGGCAGCAAGTTTCTCGATCATCAGAGGCTGCAAGTAAACCTGAAGATTTACAGCTGAGAACAGTGGACACAGGATACAGATTATTCTCACCGGACTGTCTGTTTTATTGTAGTCAGGACTCAAATCTATTTTACTGTTTTATCGCGGACAAACCTGTTTTTTCCGACTTTACTTTTACCATCCAGTATTAAAACACATTTTTTTTTTAAAGTTTGTGAAATTACTAAATTTGAGGAATATATCGTCTCGCCTTTTAACTAGCGTGCCAATGATTTTTTTGGGTTTAAGAGACTCCGTGCATTCCTTTATAGTGAATGTTATTTTTTTAGTTTCTCGACGGTTATTTATATATGTTGTTGTGTTTGAGAAATTTCACAATGCAGGGTGGTCTGTGTGTGATTTTCAATTTTAAATTACAGAAAGTAAATAGGATATTTGCTCATTGGGCACACAAGCCTTGTAAAGTCATCTTGTGATCACCGGTAGAATTATGGTTGAAATTCCTTGAAAGTCTAATATAGTCACAAATTGATGGCTGTTTCAGGTGGAGGCACTGCCAAATTAAAAGCATCATTTTTTGTGCAATTGACTGAAGTGGGACACAACATCGGTCACATTAAGAACCTAGGTCATCCCATTTATTATATAATGTATGAATTTAATGTTATACCTCTGGTTATAGTTACACTTCAGTGCTGAGAAACAGGCACACTTTCACTGGTATATCACCTGCTCCCTCCTGACTCCCATGTTGAGTCTCTTCTCTAACCTTAGTGTGGCCTTCAGCAGCCCTGCTGTTGTGTTCAGGGTGAGTTATGTCAATAAGAAGAGAATTGTACACAGTGCACTTTCTGCTGGGCCAGGCCCAACTCCTCTTCTACAGGAGCAGGATAAACACAGTCTCAGGCAGGAGGGCTGGAGAGGAGAAGAGTGTTTGATGGGTTGGTGAAGAGCAGGATCTCTCTTGAATTCCTCTAGTGAAACTGTAGAGATTCTTGTTTGAAGGTGTCGGTGTGTTTTGACTATGTTACATGTGAGAGTCTGTGTAGAGAGTCTTTCATGTGTAAATATGTTTTATATATTCGTGGGAGGGGTGGGGTTTGTTTAGTTTCATGATCATTTTCTATTACTTTTTTAGGGGGTTTAGTACAGTATATAGGGGTAGTGTGTATGCTAGTTATTTGTTGATATTATTATTATGTATTATTTTTATTATTTTATGTGTTATAAAAGCCCTGCTTGTTTTTTTTCTTCAAATGGTTTATTTTCTTCAAATTGAATTGTTTTTCTCAACATATCTACAAATAACAATAGTCTCCAGTTGACTTACTTCAGTGTTGCTAATTTACATTTGGGATTAATAAACCATTTTAATAAAAAACAACAACAACAACCAATGTTATAACTATACGATGATGTAATAAGAAAATATAATAATACATGTACAGCCATTTTATTATAGTTAAAAGTCTTTCTGTTTCCCTTTTCATTGTAGCTCCATGTGTCTCCCTGTTTCCCACTGTCTCCCTTCCTGACAGTTTCTTCTCATCTTTCTTCTTCCTTCTGGAACCCAAATTTTGAAGCAGCTGTTATCTTCATCATCCTCATCCACGGACACTCTGAGATGGATAATGACATGATGTTGTATATTACTGCTGAGTTGGGTGTTGTAGTGGAGACTTGGAAAGAAAGATGTGGATGAGCTGTGCAGATGTTCAGCTGTGCTCCTGTCTTTTTGTCTGCAGGATGGAGAGATGTAAACTAACAGAGAGATGTTGTGAAGATCTGGCCTCTGCTCTTCAGTCTCAACAGTCCAGTCTGAGAGAGCTGGATCTGAGTGACAATAAACTGGGAGATTCAGGAGTGAAACTGCTGTCTGCAGCTCTGAGAGATTCCAACTGCAAATTAGCAACACTGGGGTAAGTGAACACTGGTGATTTCTTTGTATTTTATTGTTTTATTTAGGTATGCTCAGACACAGAATATTGACTTTTTCACATGCATCCACACCTAGGAATTACAAAAATAAAAAAGAAGCAGGGCATATACAAAGACAAAAAACTGCAATGCATTTTTATACAAGTTCTTGTTTGTGACTATTGTTATTTATTAATATCTCATTACTGAGAGATTCAATATGCAATCTTTCCTATTTTGCCCATCTTTTTTACACACACACACATATATATATATATTGTTTTTGGTTTAGAATTCTGTGGGTAATATTCTCCATGAGATTTCATTCATAGAATCCTTCTTCATTAGAACACAAGGTCTGTCCAACTTTAACCAGTTTCTAGTGATTTATTTCATGGCTGCAGTTCTGACAGTTCTAAACAAGTATCTTTCTGCCTCTGAAGGCAGCTCATCTGGTGTTTGTGCCAGAAGAAAAAGGACTCCTAACAAGGAATTTTTTTATATTTGTTTTTCACAATATTTCCCCAGTTTATTTTCAAACCAAAAAATGTTTAGGATATGCCAGGTGTTCCCAGCCATTCTTCCAGCACTTTATTTTTCTTCCAATACTGAATATTAATTTCTTACTCACATTCTCTCCATGAATGTGAATTGGTGGATTTATGCAGATTTGAATTGTTTTAGATTCTTCAATTGCTATGGAAGTGCCAAACTCCTTTTCTCATTTGCATCTTACTTTTAACTTTTGAGTATTCTTCTTCTGTTTTCTGATATTGTACATACTGTACATCTGAAAGGATGTAGCTTTGGAAGAAAGTTCAGTATGCAAAATGTATCAATTTGTTAATCTCTCATCTCAGAGTCTCATTTACTTCTTCTCAGCTTTCTCCAGCATTTTCTCCTCTCTCTGTGCTTTGACGTTGCCTGTTTGACCACGTCTTGGACTGATCCCTGAGCTTTGAACCCTACATGTTAAATGACTCTCCTCCAGACTCTCCCTGGTGCTTTAATGAGTTCCTCTCAGCTCAACCTCTGCCTTTTTGATCATGTCTCTAGTTTCACTTCCTACTGCCTGCCCTGCACACGAGATATCACACTGGGGCCCTGGGTCTACAGTCTTACTTCTGTGCAGCTCAGCTTATAAAGCTTCAATAACCTGAATGACAGCTCAGCACACAACCTGACTATTTATCTCACTTAAAACATAATGCTTTCTTTCTTTATTCTTTAGTGCCACACAACAGAATTCAATGGAATTTGCTTTTGGTACAGGAAAGAACACAGATGAGACATACTGTACATACGACATATACAGTACAAATTTAAATAAAACAGAAGACAGACAAACATCGTCACATACATATGTAAACAACTTTCCATGTAGCAGCATCATTATACAGTGGACTCATATACATTACTCATACTCATTATACAGTGGAGTTCAACGTGAATTCAGAGTTCGTAAGGGAGTGGGAAGGAAGCTGAGGTTGAAGCAGGTACTCCTTGAATTGAAGGATCTGAAACGTGTTCCAGAAGGGAGAAGCTGAAAGAGATTATGAGTTGGGTGAGAGGGGTCTGAGATGATTTTCCTGGTGGCGAGATGAAACAGAAGGAAGTTCACAGCAAACAACTTTTGCAGCTTTGGACACAATCCTTTCCAGTTTGCCTTTTGAGTAGTTATCCAAGCTCCCATACCAGACTATAATAGAGGTTGTCAGAACACTTTGGATTATGGGTGTGTAGAATTGAAGGAGGAGTTGCCAGTTCACTCTGTGTTTTTTGAGTTGCCTAAGAAAAAACATCCTCTCTGTGCTTTCTTGACTATGTGGTCAGTGTTGGTACTCCATTTAAGATCACTGTTTATGTATGTACCTAGAAATTAAAGGAGTTTGTGGTCTCTATTGGCTGATCATTAATGAAGACTGGAAGTTTTGTGTTCTGAATGCGTTGTAAGTCAGTGATGGTTTTCCTGGTTTTAGAAGTGTTGAGTATGATGTCGATGTCCAAACACCAGGCTGTTCCCCAGTCAATCTGCTTTCGGTAACAAGTCTCATCATTATTCGAGATGAGGCCAACAATGGTTGTGTCATCTGCATATTTGAAAATCTTGAAAGAGTCATCCCAAGATGTGAGGTTGTTTGTGAAAAGGGAAAAGAGCCATGGAGATAGGATCTCCAGGAGACTAGGAGCCTTAGTGAGCATCTGTGCTGAGAGTCAGAGAGTAAGATGTCCTGTTATTCACCCTGACAGTCTGTTGGTGATGTGTTAAAAAGTCCAGAATCCAATGACACATAGAAGGGTTGATGTTCAAGTCCATCATGTTACTGAATAATTTAGGAAGATTAATGGTATTGAATGCTGAGCTGAAATCCAAAAAAAGGATGTGGGCATAGGAATTTGGCTTCTCCTAATGCTGGAGTACACAATGGAGAGCCAGGTTAACAGCAACAGACCTGTTGGCCCTGTAGGTAAACTAGTGAGGATCCATCAGAGGAGGTGTACAGTGCTTGAGGTGCTTAAGCACTAGATTCTCAAAGGCTTTCACAGCCACCGAAGTTTGTAGCTGTTGAGGCGAGATATTTTTTTAAAATTTAGGAACAGGTATTATAGTGGATATTTTAAAACTGTGAGGGACTTTCTGCTGAAGAAGTGAAGTATTATAAATGTTGGTAAACACAGGAGCCAGTTAATCAGCACAATAGCTGAGGGCTACAGCTGACAAATTGTCTGGGCCTGTGGCTTTCCTTTTATTTTGTTTTTTGAAGATTGCTCTTACTTCGTCAGTATGGATGGAGAAAGAAGGAGGATGAAAATGTAGGTAATGAGGAGGCCTCCACATCAGGTTTTTCAAAGCGAGCATAATAAGATTCTCAATAAGAAGAGAATTGTACCCAGTGCACTTTCTGCTGGGCCAGGCCCAACTACTCTTCTACAAGAGCAGGATAAACACAGTCTCAGGCAGGGGGGCTGGAGAGGAGAAGAGTGTTTTAGGGGTTGGTGAAGAGCAGGATCTCCCTAGAATTCCTCTAGTGGGCTGGGCAAACATTCAAGGTGAAAATTCTTCCATGAGGAGGGTACCTTTAAAGCGGAGATGATGGCTCCGAAAATTTTTGGTGCTCCCTCTCTTTAAAGCACTATCCAATTACGAAGACAGTACATACAGTTAAAAGTCAAACTGAACTAAGAACTATACTGTACATCCCATTTAAAATGGTGGTGCTTATGATCTTTGAGTTTAACCAACAAAACAGAGTGAAAAATCAGTCACATTTCTTTGGTCCTGAGTTTGGAAAGCTTAACCTATCAGCAACAATGTAATATTTACACGATATGGTACCTCAAACTGTCAGTTGCATGACTCTATAAGTCACTTGAGCCACTCCTATTTGGATTTTTAGTTATGGAGGCAGGACGACGACCCACCTTCCCTCTGGCTGCTTGACGTGTTGCCTTCTTTAACCATTCTGTGTCCGAATCGCAGTGGGTAAGAGAGAGTAAGGAGAAACACAGACAGAAAAAAAATGAATCCCAGTCATATTACGAATATATTTTTTGTTCAAGTTCAAGTTCAAGTTCAAGTTTATTGTCATTACACTCATATACATGGTATATGGTATAACGAAATGCTGTTTAGCTAGCTCTCGGACATAAGTAGTACAAAGAGAAAAAACAACAACAACAACAACAACTATACAATTGTGTAGCAAAAGAAAGACAGAGACAACAGGCAGTGTGCAAAAAACAACAACAGGCAATGTGCAAGAAAAACAACAGGCAATGTGCAAAAAAAAACAACAACAGGCAATGTGCAAAACAACAAAAAGTTAACAGGTTATGTGCAAAAATATGCATCAACAGAATAAAATAAAGGGATATAAATTATGGGGAGTGAGCTTTTGACATGTATGGTAGAGGTAGATTTTCAATGTGTGTTTGGGTTTTTGGAAAGAAAGAAAGGAAGAATGCACTGTGAGGTTCAGATCATAGGTGAGAGGTGAGGTGAGAGTGAGAGTGAGAGAGGCTGGGAATTTAACAGTTTGATAGTGCGGGGGTAAAAACTGTCTCTGAGTCTGGTAGTCCGGGCCCGAATGCTCCGGTACCGTTTTCCAGATGGTAGCAGATCATAAAGTCTGTAGCTGGGGTGTGTGGGGTCTTTGATTATGCTTAGAGCTTTCCTCAAGCACCGTCTGTCATAAATGTCCTGGATAGATGGGAGGGTAACCCCAGTGATGGACTGGGCAGTTTTCACCACCCGCTGTAGGGCTTTGCGGTCAGCAGCACTGCAGTTGCCATACCACACTGTGATGCAGCCTGTCAGTGCACTTTCTGTAGTGCATCTGTAAAAGTTAGTGAGGATCTGGGGACATATCTTAGCCTTCTTCAACCGTCTTAGGAAGTACAGCCGGTGTTGCACTTTCTTGATCAGACAGGTGGTGTTGAGAGACCATGTGAGGTCTTCGGTGATATGGACACCAAGGAATTTAAAGTTACTGACCCTTTCCACTTCAGTCCCGTTGATGTGGATAGGGGCATGTCCGGTTTGTAGTTTCCTGAAATCAACGATCAGCTCCTTGGTTTTGCTGACGTTGAGGGTGAGGTTGTTGTCATCACACCATGTTGTAAGGAGATTGACCTCCTCCCTGTAGGCCCTCTCATCATTTTCTGTGATCAGACCTACAACTGTGGTGTCATCGGCAAACTTGACGATGGAGTTGGTGTTGTGTTTGGCCTTACAGTCGTGGGTATAGAGGGAGTAGAGCAATGGACTAAGCACACACCCCTGGGGGACCCCAGTGTTCAGAGTAAGTGTGCCGGAGGTGTGGTTTCCAGGCCTGACAGCCTGAGGTCTGCCTGTCAGAAAGTCCCGAATCCAGATGCAGAGGGTGGTGTTGAGACCCAGTGCACTGAGTTTCTTGACTAGTTTCTCTGGGATAATAGTGTTAAAAGCTGAGCTGAAGTCGATGAATAGTAGTCTTGTGTATGTGTTCTTTTTGTCCAGATGGGATAGGGCCGTGTGTGTGGCAATGGAGATTGCATCATTTTGTGGTAAGGGGGAGTAAAACATCAGTATTTACAGTATTTCAGTGAGAGGGGTGAGCTTGTTTAGTCAAACAAAGCAGATGTGAATTTATTGGTTGAGCATTGATACAATTCACAACTTTGACAGCACAGTCTAACAGATTTTAATACCTCAGGCATTTTCTTGACGGCCAAGGCCTTGGATGCTGCAGTCCACTTCATATCTGGAACAACTTCTCTAATTCGTGCAACTACAATGCTGTGTCTGCCCATTATCGCTCTAGCACCATCTGTACAAACTCCGACGCATTTTTTCCAGTCGAGGCCATTCTCTTCGATAAATTCATTCGGAAGCTGAAATATGTGCTCTCCTGTAGTTTTTGTTGGTAGCGTCTTCAAAACAGAAAGTCCTCATGAGACGTGCCCTCAAACTCATTTCTAATGTAAACAAGCAAATTGGCCAAATCAACTTAATCTACAGACTCATCTAATTGCAGTTAAAAGCATCTGCTCATCTTAAAAAGCTCTATCAGTGTACTTTTGACATCATCTGCCATATCAATAATTCTACGAGTGACTGTGTCATTCGAAAGGGGCAAGAGGTCGAGCTGTTTAGCAGCTTTTTCTCCACACATAATATGTGTTATGTCACGTCCCTGGAGAACTCACCGCCCTTAATCAACTCCTTCACATTCCAGTGCAGTTTCCAATTAACTAATCAGACACACCTTCTTCCACCTGCCTACTTAAACCAACCTGACACACCACTCCTTGCTCAGTATTGGGTTTCACCTAGCTAGAGCTTCCCCGTTCCCCGTTCCCCGTTCCCCGTTCCCCGTTCCCCGTTCCCCGTTCCCCGTTCCCCGTTCCCCGTTCCCCGTTCCCCGTTCCCCGTTCCCCGTTCCCCGTTCCCCGATAAACTTCTGCTGGTACTTTTGAGTTCAGAGGATTTTGCTTTGGGTCCTTCTTCCGCAATACTCGTCAGCTCTTTTCCCAATGGTAATCAAAGTTCTTCACAAATAGTGTGTGGATTACCTGCTTTAGCAATCCGTAAGCTTGCATTTTCCCCCGTTTCTGTTTCAGGAGTCCGTCTCAAAAGTTAAAAGAAGTTTTTATTTCATGCGCGTGGGAGCGAAACACAGAGACGCTTGGTGTATTTTTCTCAAATTGACCTAGAACAGTTTTAAAAATATTTTTCTGTTATCTAGCCCGCTTTCCATTCACATTCTCCTACTTCCCTATTTGCTGGAGATAACGTTTTTTAAATACAATTAGTCATTTATGTTCGGAGCACACATTCCTATACAATGGTATAGAATTACATAGTAGCTCTTGTGTCCACTCAAGTATTAGCGTGCCCTGTATCATAGTACGTGGCTGCGTATTTGACACATAAACTAATTTCATTCAATTAGAAAATGAAGAAATAATTGTATTTATGAGAAATCTAATCTAAGCCATAATACAATAATTCGGTGATCAGTAATAACAGTTTAAAATGTGCATAGATTAATGTAAACATGCTGGAAACTTCACAATTAGGAATTAGGAAGCTCTGTAGGAAAAGATACAAAAGATAGAGAAAACCCAAGCTTTTTAAGGCTGAAACTAAAATTCAGTCTAAAAATGTTAGAGAGGTAAATAAATACAAAAATGCACATGAGCAAAACGTTTTAGAAATGGAGCTGGTGTTACTTTGAAATAAGCAAACAGAAAAATGTAATGAGCAGACACAGTGCAGAAGAGGGATGCAGGAACACTTGCAAAGCTTAGATATACAAGAAATCACAGAAAGGTGTGTTTAACTAAAGAATGTCTGAACCTGAAACAGGTTTGGATTTGAATAATCAGGTGCATTTCTGGCAGGGTGAGAATGAAGGTTTGATGGGATAAAGAGTCAGAAAATTAACTAACATGAAAAACAGTAATTTTATCAGAAAGCCTTAAAGTATATGAATTAGTAGCAAATATGGTTTCATGGAAGGCTTCTTAAATAGTTGAACATTCATTAAAGCAAGTCAGTTTGTGTTTGCCACACATAAAATACATTATCAAAGAAAGTAATTTAGCCTGTCACTAATAGAAACACTAAATAGAGTAAATAAAGAGTACTTGGAGAAAACCCACATGACCCAGAGAGAACATGCAAACTCCACACATACTGTACCCCAGGAATTGAACCTGGGGCCCTAGCACTGTAGGATAGCAATGCTAACCACTGTGCTACCATTAGAAATGGATGGATAGCTTAGTTATCTTTCTAGTTCACAGATTTGCATGCATAATTTAATTTTGAAAGTCACCGAGATATCTGGTACAACTGTTGTATTTATGTAAAAACTTACCAAAAGCATGCTTAACACTGCCAACCTATTCCTTAGTTAATACATTTAATTGTTATAAACAGTTAAGACTGTTATTAATAGTTGATAGCAAAATATTTTAAAATATATTTTATCCTTTCTTTACTAATTCTGTATTTTAGATATTTTTCAATACTCTGATTTTACATTTGAACAATGACTTGTATTTCAAATATTGAACTAAGTTAGACGTAACATTCAGAAATACAATCGAGAATAGTTTTGTGGCATTTGTTTTTATGACACTTTGCTAAAATTGATGAAAACCTAAAGGCGATTAAAATCTATAATCTTTCCACATGTCAATTACATTAGGAAGTACAATAAGCTCCTGCTTTATTTAACAATGCTTTTAAAAAATAAATATAATTGGTGAGAAAGTAGCTATCCTTAATGATAATTAAAGGACTGGAAGTCAAAGGAAATGATTTACGTTGCTTAATTTGAAAACTTAAGTTATAAAGGCAGACGCGACCTGTGTCTTAAGCGTTCCAGGCTGCAGACGGCTCATTCTGTATTACAGAGCTCCGCGCCTCCTCCCTCTCAGCTTCTCTGACGCAGCGCGGTGGACGGGGAGATATTTTCTCAGACTCTGATTGGGAAAAAAAAAGACCTACTGATCTGCTTCGTACCATAGGAAAATAGTAGAATATGTTTTTTATTTGTGTTTATGAAATTCAAGTGCTTTAAACGTTTGATTAAAAAGTAATTTACAGCGTAAGTTTCCAAGCTGATCACGAGGAAGAAAATCACCTGTTTTTTCAACTAAACTAATCTTTTAAAGTCATGCAATTCCTAAGTTAGGCAGGGTCACGTCATTGTTTCTTATTTTTGATTTTTTTTATAACTGGTGCCTCCAGTTAAACTGTAGAGATTCTTGTGTGAAGGTGTCGGTGTGTTTTGACTATGGTACGTGTGAGAGTACTGTACTTGTAGTATAGTGAGTAGAGATCGCGAAACAACAGAACGAGAGAGTAGAAGGCGGGAATATACAGTATAGTGTAAGGGCATGATTTGTGTAGTTAATAAAATAGTTAAAATAATAAAAGAACGGCTCTTTATTAAGATACACAACATTTATGGCGACGAGAGATGAGTGCTCGACGAACTCAAAGCGAGCAGAACACTGCAGGTTTTCGTTCTCTTGCTGGTAGAAACGAACTCTTGAATATTCGGACTGTTCGTTTAGCTTGCGCCATGGAAGATACGGCAGCCCCGCCGAGAAGCTTTGCTTATGCCCAGCTCTCTCCACCGCTTCCACTGAACCTCGGAGCTCCGGATTTGTATACGGAATACAAGATATGGATGGAGTCGTACAGATTTTTTGAAATAGCCAGTGGATCTACAGAAGCTCCGGATGCCGTGAGACGTGCTATATTACTGCACTGTATCGGGGCGCCCGTGCAGCGGATTTTCGCCAAACTCCCTGGAGAAAAAGGTACATATGAACAGACTGTAGCTGCCTTAGACACTTACTTTACACCGCGGAGAAATGTGGTTTTGGAACGACATAAATTTAGGCAGAGAACTCAGTCTCAGGACGAATCTGTTTATGCTTTTTGTGAATGCACTAAGAGAACTGGCTAAATCGTGTGACTTTGGAGTATTGGAAGCTGAGATGTTAAGAGATCAGCTTGTGGAAAAATGTGCACATAAGAGACTGCGTGATACATTGTTGCAGGAGGAAGGGCTGACTTTAGAAAGAGCTCTTACAGTCGCTAGAATTCATAAAGCAGCTCAAGCATAATCAAGACACCTGACTACCTTCATCACACACAGGGGTTGTTACCGTTTCAGAAAAGTTCCTTTTGGCTTGTCTAGTGCCCCAGAGGCCTATCGGAAGGCTATGGACTCGATGTTGTGTGCAATGCCTGGTGTTGTATGGTATATGGATGATGTTGTAGTACATGCGGAAAATGAAGAACAACTAGAACAGAGGCTCAGGCAAGTATTCCAAAGATTCCAAGACAGAGGCTTAACTTTAAATAGAGATAAGTGTATCTTTGGCCTGAAAGAGATCGAGATACTGGGACATTTGGTCACTGCAGAAGGAATAAAACCAGACCCGAAAAAGGTGACAGCTGTTTGCAGTGCACCGAGACCCGAGAATGTTGCACTTTTGCGCTCGTTCTTAGGCACTTGTGGATTTTTGATTAAATTCATTTCTTATTATGCAGATACTGTATATCAGAACCCGTTAGAAAACTAACGAGGAAAGGACAGAAGTGGGAATGGACACTGGAAACTGAGAAAGCCTTTGCCAAGTTGAAAAGAGAACTTGTAACTGAACCGTGTCTGGCATACTTCAAACTAGATGTGCCAACAGTAGTGATCAGTGACGCGAGTCCTGTAGGGCTTGGAGCAGTATTACTACAAAGAACATGGACAGAACAAACCAGTGGCATATGCAAGTCGCTCACTTACCCCAACAGAAAGGCATTACTCGCAAATAGAGTGTGAAACCTTGGGTTGTGTTTGGGCAGTGGAACATTTTAGGACATATTTATGGGGAGGCAAGTTCACACTTCAAACGGATCATAAACCCCTCAACACCTCTTGTAACTCTTTTGAGTTAGTGAATGTGGAAGATGGCTCAAAAATAATGAGAAATGTAAAACATCTTCGACACGCTCCTCCATTGGATCTTGATTTTGAATCTGCAGAAGCAGAAAATGCGGAGAATACTGGACTTTCTGACGTGGAGGAAGTGCCGAGTCCTCACACAGTGGAGAGTACATCCGTAGGAGAGCAAGTAACTTTACCCAGAAGTGAAGTAACAACCAGAAGTGGCAGGGTTATCAGGAAACCGGCTCGTTACAGAGACATTTACAAATATAGGACTTGCATAGCTCTCCAAATGTTAAATTGCTCTATTTTGTTTATCTATGTAGATGTTGCTTAGACTGCTAGAAATGAGGTGATATTTAGAAGGGACTTAAGTAGAAATTGAACTAAAATGTTGGTACGCATAGAAATAGTTGTAAAAAAAGAAAAAAAAGGTGAATGTGTTGAATAGAAATGGAAGGTTTTACATACATTTTGTTGTAATAGTTAATAACCGTTTACTGTGTGTTGATATAGAATTTTTACAATTGTATGGTAAAGTTATGGACTTTAAAAATAACAAAGGAAGGGATGTAGTATAGTGAGTAGACATCACGAGACAACAGAACGAGAGAGTAGAAGGCGGGAATATATGGTGTAAGGGCATGATCTGCGTAGTTAATAAAATAGTAAAATAATATAAGAACGGCTCTTTATTAAGATACACAACAAATATAAAGACGCGGAAATGTGTTATATAGCGTTTGATAGTGGTTGCTCGGAGCCTGGGATAATGCTGGCATTTTAGAAACTTTCTACATGCGTGAGAATACCGTGACACAAGGAAAACGAAGGAAAAAGTAATTTCGTGAGCACGAATTGTAAATCGTTCCCTTGATATAACATTTTTTCCTACTGAAGGCCCCTCCCGGGCTCCGTAACAAAGTGTTATCACACTTAAATTATTTAAACCTCTCCCACGTATTTATACGTTTTTTGTACTTCGGAGATAACTTCGGAGGTATCAGACAGTACGTCGTCTTGTACTCTACCATTTCTGTCAATTAGCTTACGTGTGTTTTAAATCCAGTCGAGTCTGTTCCTTCTGTAGCCTTGTGTGAATGTATGTAGTTTTCATATGCATTTTTTGTTGTTTTAGTACAGTATGTGAATATAATGTTAATATTAATACATTCAGGTAAAAGTTATATTTTAGTTCAACCAAGGTAAATAAACATAGCAGAAGGGCTTTAGTAGCGTGATGCTAGCTACATTAAGTGACACCAGCTTGGCAGCACCTTTCAAAATAAAAGAACCCTAACCCTGCTTTAGGAAAAAAAAATCCTGGACCAGATAAAGTCACATTTATAGCACAACAACAATTTGTACATCCTTAAAACTGGGTGGAATGTGATACAGAGACACACAGGTAATAGGAAATTGCCGTTTTTCATTATTTTTTTTCTTTCTTGCAATCTCTTTGGTGTTTTTATATCACTTTCTGCTTGCAAACTGACACAGAGCTGTGCTCTTCTAGACAGGAAAAAGTCTAATTCCTGACAAAACAAAAAATTGTCCCTCTCCAAAAGTAGCTCAGATCTATTCTACAGACCCACAGCTAATAGAAAATCACTATGGTTTTGTCAGATAAGCGTCTTTGGAAATGTTGCTGGGGTTTATAAGAGCACTTGCTGTTTCCAGACTGGGACCATGCAGTGATGGACAGGGAGTGGTCTCACTCCCCTCCCGACCAAACCAAAATTTGTGCCTCTTCAAAAATACCTCAGATCTATTCCACAGACCCATAGCTAATAGAAAATCACCTTGGTTTTGTCAGATAAGTGTCTCTGTCATAATTGTTGAGGTATGTAGAGCACCTTCTATTACCAGACTGGGACCATGCAGTGATGCACAGGGAGTGGTCTCACCCCCCTCCCAAACAAACAAAAAATTGTGCCTCTCCAAAAGTAGCTCAAATCTATTCTACAGACCCTCACCTAATAGTACATAACCATGGTTTTGTTATATAAGTGTCTTTGCTAAAGTTGACTTTACCTGGTCCAGGATTTTGTTTTCTAAAGCAGGGTTTAGGCTTTCATTTCATTTTGAAAGGTGCTGCCAAGCTAGTGTCACTTAATGAAGCAAGCAGTACATTACAATTTGGCAGTACTGCTACATTAGCAGTAGGCTGCAGTATGTGTCCCAAAAGCCTAATATACTCACAGATTGATTCAGGTCTGTTTCAGGTGGAGGCACTGCCAAATTAAAAGTGTCATTTTGTTATGCCACATTAAGAACATTAACATCGGTCACATTAAGAACCTATGTCATCCATTGTGTTATATACTGTATGAATTTAATGTTGTAATGGTTTTGGTTTCACTTCTGTGTTGATATTCAGGTACACTTTCACTGCTATAGCACCTGAACCTGTCTGACTCCCATGTTGAGTCTCTTGATCCACCTCTTCTCTAACCTTATTCTGACCTTCAGCAGCCCTGCTGTTGTGTTTAGGGTGATTTATGTCAGTAAGAAGAGAATTGTACCCAGTGCACTTTCTGCTGCGCCAGAGCCAACTCCTCTTCTACAAGAGCAGGATAAACACAGTCTCAGGTGGAGGGTCTGTAGAGGAGGAGAGTGTTTGAGGGGTTGGTGAAGAGCAGGATGTCTCTAGAATTCCTCCAGTAAAACTGTAGACTCTTGTCTGAAGGTGTTGGTGTGTTTTGACTATGTTACATGTGGGAGTCTGTGTAGAGGGTCTTTCATGTGTAAAACATGTGCAGTGTTGTGTAGTTTTGCGAGGGATGAGATTTGTTTAGTTTCATGATCAATTTCTTTATTCTTTTTATTACTTTTTATTACTTTTTGTAATAATAATTATATTATTGCTTAATATAATTATTAATTATTTTTTGTGGTGTTATAGTTAAAACCCTGTTTTTTTTTCTTCAAATGGTTTATTTTCTTTAAATGGGAAAGTTGTTTTTCTCAAAATATCTACAAACATCAAAATCTCCAGTCCACTTACTCCAGTATTGGTCATTTACATTTGGGATTAATAAACCATTTGAAGAAAAACAACAACACTGTGACTAACTACAATAACTATAAGAAGATGACATCATAATAAAATATAATAATGTGAAGCAATTTTTATTATGGTTAAAAGTCAAAGTCTCTCTATTTTTGTTTCCTATTTCCAGTCACTGTAGCTCCGTGTGTCTCCCTGTTTCCCACTGTCTCCCTTCCTGACAATTTCTTCTCATCTTTCTTCTTCCTCCTGGAACCCAAATTTTGAAGCAGTTATCTTAATCATCCTCACCCATGGACACTCTGAGATGGATAATGACATGATGTTGTATATTACTGCTGAGCTGGGTGTTGTAGTGAAGACTTGGAAAGAAAGATGGGGATGAGCTATGCAGATGTTCAGCTGTGCTCCTGTCTTTTTGTCTGCAGGATGAGGTACTGTACACTAACAGAGAGATGTTGTGAAGATCTGGCCTCTGTTCTTCAGTCTCAACACTCCAGCCTGAGAGAGCTGGATCTGAGTCACAATAACCTGGGGGATTCAGGAGTGAAACTGCTGTCTGCAGCTCTGAGGAATCCCAACTGTAAATTAACAACACTGCAGTAAGTGAACACTGGTGATTTCTTTGTTTTTTATTGTTTTATGTAGATATTCTGAAACACACAACATTCACTTTTTCACATGCATCAAAAAGTAACACCTATGAAGTACAAAACAAGAAAGAAAGAGGTCATCTAGAAAGACAAAAAACTGCTACGCAACTTTATACAAGTTCTTGTCTCTGGCTTCTTTGTTAATATCTTATTACTGAGAGACTCGACATGCAAACTTTCCCACTTTGCCCATCTTTTTACACATATGTTTAATTTGTTGTTGATTTAGAATTTTGTCTATTGTCTATGAGATTTCATTCATAGAGTCCTTCTTCATTTGAACACAAGGTCTGTTCAGCTTTAACCAGTTTCTAGTGATTTATTTAATGGCTGCAGTTCTGACAGTTCTAAACAAGTATCTTCGTGCCTCTGAAGGCCGTTCATCTGGTGTTTGTCCCTGTTTGTCTTCAAGACTCTTTCGCCAGTTTATTTTCATACCAAAAATTTTTATGATATGCCTGGTGTTCCATTCTTCCAACAGTTTGTGCTCCTAAATTTATCATATTTGGATTGCAATTTGTTTTTCTTCTAATATTGAATATGATTTTTTTACTTGTACTCCATTAATGTGAATTGCTGGATTTATACAGGTTTGAATGGTTTTAAATTGTTCAATTGCTATGGAAGTGCCAACGTCCTTTTTCTCATTTGAATGGTACTCATAACTCTTGCGTTCAGTCTGTGATTTCGTTCTGTGATCAATGTGTTCATCTCTTTAGATTCTCAATTACTTCTTCTCAGCTTTGAATTTTAACCCTGCATTTTAAACGACTCTCTTTCAGACTCTCCCTGGTGCTTTAATCAGTTCCTCTCAGCTCAACCCCTGCCTTTTCGATAGCATCTCTGGTTTCACTTTCTCCTGCCTCCCCTGCTTGCTTCCAGCAGAGCCTGTGCCTGGATTTAGTCTCCGGGTTACTGCTTTCGTCAGCTCATTGCAGGAGATATCACACTGGGGCCCTAGGTTCAATTCCAGACCTGGGGTGCTATCTGTATGGAGTTTGTATGTCCTCCCCATGTTTGTGTGGTGTTCCAGTTTTCTCCCACAGTCCACAAACATGCTGGCAGGTTAATAGACTTCTGGGAAAGCTGGCACTGGTATGAGTGTGTGCTCTTTGATAGACTGGCATCCTGTCCAGGGTTCAATCCTGCCTTGTGTCCAGTGCTTCTTGGGACAGGCTCTGGGTAACTGTGACCTTGAATTGGGTAACTGATTAATAAAAGTGATATTGATGGTGTTCAAATGCCACACTGCCTTCTTTGTCAATTAAGTAATAGTATAAACTTATCCCTGTAATGTCAGATAAAGTCAAATTTCTCTAATTTTATTTGGCAGGGAAGAAAATCTCAGGTAAAACCTACACCACTCAAACTCTCCCAAATCTCTTCCAACTTGTCAGCAGCCATATCACTCTGCAATTCACAAATGGCAATCCACTGACGCTAAGCAGGTGTGAGCCTGGTTAGTACCTGGATGGGAGATCTCCTGGGAAAAACTAAGGTTCCTGCTCATCCTTCGATGAGATGTAAAACGGAGGTCCTGACTCTCTGTGGTCATTAAAAATTCCTGGGCGTTTCTCGAAAACAGTAGGGATGTAACCCTGGTTTCCTGGCCAAATTTTCATTGGCTCTTACCAATCATGGCCTCCTAATAACCCACATCTATGAATTGGCTTCATTGCACTGCTCTCCTCCCCACTGATAGCTGATGTGTGGTGAGTGTTCTGGTGCACTATGGCTGCTGTTGCATCATCCAGGTGGATACTGTTGGTGGAGAGGAGTCCCCATTACCTGTGAAGTGTCCAGAAAAGTGCTATATAAGTGTAAGCAACTATTATTAATCTACAGTCCTATTTCTGTGGAGCTCAGCTTAAAGCTTAAACTACCTGAGTAACAGCTCCCCAGCAAAATGGTGAAGAGGTATTCATCTCACTTGAAACCTTGTTTTATACTTACTTTAACTCGACGTATTGTGAAAATAAATAATTTAAACAATTTTAATACGGTAATCACATAGAAGAAAAAGAGTATTATGAAAAAATATACTGTAGAAAGGAATAGTCTTTTTGAGAGATTGAGAGAATTAGCATTGGTCCCTGACTTTAAACCACATGAAATAGATGTTTTAGCAGTGGTCATTGAGAGGCATAAGGAAAGTCTGGAACAAGACAGAAATCCTGGAAGTACAGTACATTCAATCTTGTTGTCTCAGTCCTTCCCGAGAGCTAGAGAGGCATCAATTTCCATCTATTGAAGTCTTGCTTCAGCTGATTTTCTACCACCTTTTAGTTACATTTTAATGTTTTCTAGGTTTCTGGGTACTGCAATTTAATCTGCAATAACATTTAATCTTATCAAAATCCTATCGTAAATTGAATGTATTTTTTGTCTCCACGGATATAGATTCCCCAATAACATTGCTTCAGAATTTTCTTTGTTTAATTCCTATTCTGAAAAGTTGCTGTAGTCTGTGATTACATCTGTGAAAACAGGAAAAGATGTTGAATTTCTGCTGTATATAATATCATCTTTATAAATTGTGTGTTCTCCTGCTATATCACCTCCCTCTGTATCCTTTTGTTGTCTTATACTCTGAGAGAATAAATCAGTGGTGACAAGCATCTCCTAGCCTTGTTCCCCTCTATGAATTAAAGCTCTCTGACAGAATACCATGAGCCTGTTCCTGTGCATTTGGTTGTTTTTACATTGCATGTAGCCAAACAATAAAACCATTATGAAAACCAAATTCCCTTCAAGTTTCAAATACAGAAAGGCTGTAATACTCTTTTAAGTGCCTTTTCTGTATCCAGACTTTTTTTATAGTTTGAAATTTGCTAACCCTCCTGCAGACTTCTCACGTTGAAGCATATGAGACCTGTGATTGTTTTCCCCTTCACATGAACTTAGATTCAATTCACTTATACAGATTAATTAATTAATTTTAATAAATTAATTGCTTACACGTATATAGCACTTTTCTGGACACTCCACTCAAAGTGCTTTACAGGTAATGGGGACTCCCCTCCACCACCACCAATGTGCAGCCCCACCTGGATGATGCAACGACAGCCATAGTGTGCCAGAACACGAATTTTCCACAACATAATTATATAGATATGGGTTTGAAAGTAATAAGCTAGTTATAAATAAGGTTTTTTTAGTCTTTCAAAGTAAAAAAAATAAATTGAAACAAAATTATGAAGATTTCCATTATTATTATCAGTGAGCTACTGGCAGTGCCACTGTTGACACTGTGTATTAGCTATCTCCTGTAGATAGGGCTGCCAGACTCCTAACACACTGATAACATCACAGTTTATTTGATCTCAATCAGACTGACAGGTATACAAAAGGACACCTCAGCCTTTGAAAAGCTAAGGAAAAGACTTAGCTTTTTGAGATTTCTCAAATGGAAATGTAATATGGAAGGCTAAACACATTTCTATACATCACAGATGATAATACTTGCGAAAAGTGTATTTCTATGTAGACCGTGAGAGAGCCTGGAGAGCTGATCAGTCACTCTTGTAAATCTCCTCCAAAACTTCAAGAATATTCTATTTTTCTGTTCTTTCTGATCCTTCCGTGCCACTGTCTTTGTTCTTCCAAGCAATGGAAGTGATAAAGTGTCATGAAATATTTTTTCTTTCTCAATGGAGAGATGCTCTTGGTATCTCCATTGAAGTGAGACAATAGCTATTCACAGGATTAGACTACGGACAAGTATGTACAATATAATCTTTATCAGTTTTCAACCTCTGCAAAATCTTAATGGTCAGATTTCACTGAGTTACAGTGAGTTTCACCAGCAACACACAGCCAATCTGTCACAGTTTTTGCCAAACCAGGAAAAACTGGAGACACAGCCAAGAGGACAGATGTCTCAGTCATGGGATGTGGTTTTTGAAACAGTAATGCATTTTCCCAGTAAGGATGCAGGGTTTTGACATTTGGACAAGTCATTGCTTTTGTTACAATATTTCCACTATAATAAGGACTCAAGTATATGTTCATTATTTTGGCATCATGTATACTGCACCATCAGGAAAATGATCTTATATGTAAGGATCATGTTGTCTGATTAGGATGTAAAACACACTCTTGAAGTAGAGATTGACTTGTTTCTTATGATATAGGGTTTGTTGCACTATGTTTTAATTTGGTTGCTAAAACTTGATGAAAGTGACTGGTAGCATTATGTCTTCCTGTGGTCTACCATCCCTGTGGTCAGCACTGACTCACTAATATGTTCTTTTTCTAAATACTCCTCTCACTACTGTGAAAACATACAGTATTCAGCTGCTGGAATAAGAGGATATGGGAGATCACTTGCATGTGTAATACTTTGTATACCAATTGCAGAATATGTTGTTTATGATGATGTAAAATCTAACTTTCCAACACAGTCCTGCGGATGTCCTTGACGCAGAATAATTACACTTTTGACTATATATCCTAGCATTGTGTTTGCATTGTTTATTACTTTCCCACAGTGTGTAGAAGATGTAAAAGATGGATGTTAATAAAAACATCTGGTGTTTTTCACAAATAAACGGGGTGTGTCTGACAGGGAGTCGGAGTTGTCAATAGAGAGTTGTCAACAGATGTGTTGCCTCGGTAACCACAGCTGATAGGAAAGAACAGGTCTGTGACAGGGAAGACAGACTAACGGCTGCAGCTACAAACCGATAAGGAGAAGAGATGGGAGAACAACAGTCTGGGAGGAGACTGTGAATAGAACAGTGAAAGAACCCCAATGAGGGGAGAGAAAGGAGAGCTTTAGTCTCGAAGGAGAATAAGGAAATCACAGAAGGGACCAGGAAGAGTGAAAATCCTGGAGGGGATTGTGGTGGAGAGCCTACAGATTTGAAAGATTGAATGACTTAAAGGGACAGCCACCTGTTTTTTTGTTAGTGATCAGGGTTGTCCAGGAGCCCACTGTATGAGTGTTTAGTGAGTTTGGAGTCAGTGTGTATGTGCCAGCATCTGAGGTGCCACAGAGGGACCCTCCCCCAGATGATAAGGGGTATCAGGTGAGAGAGTTAGGTCTGTCTTGCTGCAAAGCTCTGGTCAAAACACAGTGGCTGCTGGGCACGGGTTTGAGGTGTACCATCAGCTGTGAATACACAATCTGGGTTATGAGAGTTAGGCACCAAGGAGGTTGTGTATGTTTTGACAGAAAGTGTGTTGAGTCTCAGCAGTGAGATGTGATGAAGAGAGACTCAGGATAGTTAGTGTGAGAGGTCTGAGTGTGGTAGTGAGTCTCTGGAGACAGGTGTGTGTGTGTGTGAGACCCAGCCCAGTGGCGTCAAGTGAAGACGTGAGAGGCTGGAGGCAGCTTGTTGAGTCCAGGAATCTGCGACAGAAGGACTTGGCTCAGTGAGGGACCTACATTATGATCTCAGAGGAGATCAGATGGAGACGACAGTGGAGTCAGTGAGTTGGAGACTCAGGACCTGAGAGTTTTAGTACAGATTCCTGTGGTACTCTAATAATTACATCACCTCTGTTTGCTTCATGTTATCTCTGCTCTTTTTTTCTATTTTTTAAATAATTCTAAATTTATGCTTCTCTGCCTGTGATTTGAGAATTCCACATAAAAGAAGAATTTTATTAAAAAATGTTGAAAGTGCAAATACACAGTATCATGCTGTATGCTTTGTGTGTTCATTATTGCTTTTGCTTGTTCAAATAGCAAACAAGTTGGTTATACAAGAACTATCTTCTCTAAATCCCTATTGACCTTTTCATGTATGTGATCCTCTAGTTCAGGGGTGCCCAGCCTTTTTTAATGCAAGATCTACTTTTTCATTTGCCAGTCCAGTGCGATCTACCAGTGTGAATTTGAAGCTCTGATATAGGGAAAACAGACAGTGGGCACATCAGTACAATAACGATACCCCTCACTAAAATAACAGAAAAAAAAAACAGTGACTCATGCTACAGTGAACAAGTAATCTTCCCTATTTTAGAAAAAAGATTATCCTACCTTAATGTGAGCATTGGCACTGAGAAGCTTACCACAGAACACTTGTAATTTTTTTACCTGTGTTGACACTACTGATCATGCCGATGACATTTTTATTTTGTCCATGCAACTCGACATTCAGGTCATTCAGCAGTTCAGTCAAGTCTGTGAGGATTGCTAAATCCAAAAGCCACTGGTTATCCTCTAACTGGGCATATTCACCATGTTTATACGACTTGAGAAACTCTTTGATTTCAGGCAACAGCTGTCTGAACACTTCTCACCAAAAATGTTTGTTTTCGAAATCTACAAACAGCAAGTCAGCAGTCTCAACAAACGCTTTTTTATTACTTCTCGATCCCTGAACGACTTTTTGTGATGAGCCAGGATGTGGCACACAGAGAACGATGCGATGATTGTATTAGGTCTCGTGAAAACCGACTGCTGCTAGTTGAGATTTTAATTTTTCCACTTTTCTTTTCCGTAACTCACTTTTAGCGGGAAAGTCCACATCATACGTTTTGTGTGCAGTTTTGAAATGTTGCTTTTCAAGTAGACGCTAGCATTGCAGATTTGAATGCGAAAAAAATACTCCCATTCCTTGTGGTAACGGTGCGTTTTTGGTCTCTTTGTTTCACTGTTTTCGCTCAAATACTCCAACTATCAAATAGGCAATCAAACTTATCAAACTGTTGGCGAATTGATCACAGCAGGTCTGTTACGCTCCACTATGCACTGTAGTGAATGCGGGGTTAACAAAACATGTGAAAATCAGGAATTGACTGAGCTGTTTAGTGAATAAGTAAATATTTAAAAACCCCAATTTGTGATTTTTCCAGAATATATCCGAGCAGTTGGTATAATTAGAGGCACAACTGTACCAGACATACTGTACTGTATACTACACCACAGACAATAGAACACACAACACACAAATTACTATGTTTAAGGCCAGTAGCCATATCACTCTGCAACTCACAACTGGCAACCCACTGGAGCTCAGCAGATGTGAGCCTGGTCAGTACCTGGATGGGAGACCTTCTGTGAAAAACTAAGGTTGCTGCTAGAAGAGGTGTTAGTGGGGCCAACAAGGGGGTGCTCACCCTGTGGTCCATGTGGGTTCCAATGCCAGTATAGTGACGGGGACACTAGACTGTAAACAGGCGCTGTCTTTAGGATAAGACATAATACAGAGGTCCTGACTCTTTGTAGTCATTAAAAATCCCAGGGCGTTTCTCAAAAAGAGTAGGGGTGTAACCTGCTGTCCTGGCCAAATTTCCCATTGGCCCTTACCAATCACGGCTTCCTAATAATCCCCATCTGTGAATTGGCTTCATTCCTCCGCTCTTCTCCCCACTGATAGCTGATGTGTGGTGAGCATTATGGCGCACTATCATCCAGGTGGGAATGGTAGTGGAGGGGATCCCCATTACCTGTAATCTAAAGTGCTTTGAATGGAGTGTCCAGAAAAGCACTATATAAGTGTAAGCAATTATTAATTATTATTATAACGGTCTGTGCTCAAACAAGGTGTTCCAGAGGCCTAACATTCTAATCACCCAGAAAGTACTCCTGACTTCTACTGTGTATTAAACTCTTAAATAATGCCTACAGTGGCGAAATAAGAGATTACTTGCCTTCTAAATAAATACAACCTCATTCTCTTCTTCATTGGCTGCAGTGGGTCAGTAAATGGCTGTACATTCCTGGCTGCCCTGATCCTACTATCCTGGACTCGGTTTACACTGATGTATGAGGGCACTGTGAAAAACCCAGGTGCCACAAAATAGATATTATAAATTGGAGACATCTCTAATTGAAGTTTCTTTTACCCAGGAAATGCAAGTTCCTTAAAAACACAGAATAGCAAGCTCTCTCTAGTATGGTTCAAATACATAGCTCCAGTCAGGTTTTGTCTGGATGATCATCCAGACTCTTTTGACAGTGAAGCCCAACTGTATCAATGTTATCTAAATTCTAGTGAAATTTCCAGATGGATCCCAAGCTAAAAAGATTCACCTGTGGCTGACAAAGTCTTAGGCAGAATTCTAGTTCATACGGACTCGCTCTTGAATTGCCATCTTGTACTTAAAGTTCAGTTTTATGGCTCAGACAAAGTGGATGCAGCCACAGATTGAGAGAGCAGGTCAAAGAAATAAAGTGCATGAATAAAGTTCATGGTCTAACAACACCTTTTAAATCCAGTGATAACTGCTGGAGATTAATTTTGAAAATACACTGATATCCACAATAGAGAATGGAGACAGAACTGGGCCATTACTCATTTTTTACCAGCAGGCTGCACTGAACCAATGTCACCCAGCTACACCACCTGCTGCACATGGACTTGGGTTGCTGGCACTGTGTGGACTAGATGTGAGCTACACTGGGGCGGTATTCACTGCAGTATACAGGCAGATATTAATGTCAGATTCTGTCTGCACTTCCTCTCAGAGGTTGCTTTTAATGTAGGGTCATCCCCCTGATGTGTCTCTCTTCCCTGGCCTGCTGGGACCTGTAATAGTCTTATACCTTAGGGGAACTGTCTTTAGCTTCAGCTGAGGGGAAAACTCTGTCAGGCTATGGACTAATCTCAGCTGTCCTAGGAAGCCTGTACAGATCACTCTCTAAAGTTGGAAAGGGGAAATGTGCACGCCATCACTGTTGTCCATTAATTTGTGTTTGTTTTGGATCCTAAAGGGTCTATCTATTTCTTCCGTGCTGAGAGTCTTTAGGTGATGTGTGTGTATGCTGTTTATTGCTTCATATTATTGTTACTTCTGTTATTTTATGTGTTGTTATAAACATAAGATAAGATCACTTTATTAGCCGTATACAATTTCTTGCATTAGGAATTAATCTTTTCACATACCCCAGCTTACTCTACATGAAACACAGACCAGGAGAGAAGCTGGGTGTCAGAGTACCAGGTCAGCCATCATATAGCACCCCCAGGTGGAGTTGGGGCCTTGCTCAGGGGCCCAACAGAGTAGGATTCTTCTGCCTGCTGTGGGATATGAACCAGCAACCTTCCAGCCACAGGCACAGATGCTTAGCACAGTGCCACCACTCCAACTCATACAGGATGACATATATATTTATACATTGATAAAGTTAAAACACAGGTCAGTTTTTTTATTCAAATTGTTTATTTTCTTCAAAAGGGAATGCTGTTTTTCTCAACATATCTACAATTAACAATAAAAAGTCTCCAGTTCACTTACTCCAGCGTTATACATTTACATTTGGGATTAATAAACCATTTGAAGAAAAACAACAACATCAACCATATAACTAACTAAAAATAACTATAAGAGAATGACATAATAATAAAATATAATAATAAATGCAAAGCATTTTTTATTGTAGTTAAAAGTGAAAGTCTCCCTTCCTGACAGTTTCTTCTCATCTTTCTTCTTCCTTCTTGAATCTAAAATTTGAAGCAGCTCTTATCTTCATCATCCTCATCCATGGACACTCTGAGATGGATAATGACATGATGTTGTACTGTATATTACTGCTGAGCTGGGGGTTGGAGTGAAGACTTGGAAAGAAAGATGTGGATGAGCTGTGCAGATGTTCAGCTGTGCTCCTGTCTTTTTGTCTGCAGGGTGTCATGGTGTAAACTAACAGAGAGATGTTGTGAAGATCTGGCCTCTGCTCTTCAGTCTCAACACTCCAGTCTGAGAGAGCTGGTTCTGAGTGGCAATAACCTGAGGGATTCAGGAGTGAAACTGCTGTCTGCAGCTCTGACGAATCCCAACTGTAAATTAACAACACTGAAGTAAGTGAACACTGGTGATTTCTTTGTTTTTATTGTTTTATGTAGATATTCTGAGACACACAACATTCACTTTTCACATGCATCAGCACCTAGGAAGTACAAAACAAAAAAGTTATTGCCTCTGGCTTCTTTGTTAATATCTCATTACCAAGAGACTTGACATGCAATCTTTCCCATTTGACCAAATTATTTACACATACAGTATGTATATGTTGTTGATAATTCTGTGGGTAATAATCTCCATGGGATTTAATTAATAGAGTCCTTCTTCATTTGAACACAAGGTCTGTCCAGCTTTAACCAGTTTCTAGTGATTTATTTCATGGCTACAGTCCTGACAGTTCTAAAGTAGCTATATTTTTATGTTTCTTTAAGTACAGTATCTTTCCCCATTTTATTTTCATGCCAAATATGTTTATGATGTTCCCGGCCATTCTTCCAACAGTTTGTGCCTCCAAATTGATCATATTTAGCTTGCAATTGGTGTTTCTTCCAATATTGAATATGACCTTTCTACTCATTTTCTCTAAATGAATGTGAATTGGTGGATTTATACAGATTTGTATGGTTTTAGATTCTTCAATTACTGTGGAAGTGGCAACCGCCTTCTTATTTGCATCTTACTCTTAACTTATGTATTCCTCCTTTGATTTCTGATATTGTTCATAAATTTGAAAGGATATAGCTGTGGAAGTAAAGTAGGTTTGCAAAATGTATTAATGTGTTAGTCTCTCATTTTAGAGTCTCAATTACTTCTTCCCAGCTTTGAATTTCCACAGTGTTTTCTCCTCTCTCTCTGTGCTTGACCTTACCTGTTTGACCACATCTTGGACTGATTCCTGTGCTTTGAACCCTGCATGTTAAACGACTCTCCTTCAGACTCTCTCTGGTGCTTTAATCAGTACCTCTTAGCTCAACCCCTACCTTTTTGATCACGTCTCTAGTTTTACTTTCTCCTGCCTGCCCTGCTTGCTTCCAGCAGAGCCTGGCCTGGATTCCGTCTCCAGATTACTGCTTCCATCAGATCATTACAGGAGATATCACACTGGAGCACTGGGTTCAATTCCAAACCTGGGGTGCTATCTGTGTGGAGTTTGTATGTTCTCCCCAGGTTTGTCTGGTGTTCCAGTTTCCTCCCACAGTCCACAAACATGCTAGCAGGTTAATAGACTTCTGGGAAAGCTGGCACTGGTATGAGTGTGTGCTCTTTGATAGACTGGCATCCTGCCCAGGGTTCAATCCTGCCTTGTGTCCAGTGCTTCCTGGGACAGGCTCTGAGTAACTGTGACCCTGAATTGGATAATTGTTTATTAAAAGTGATGTTGATGGTTTTCAAATGCTACACTGCCGTCTGTGAATTTCCTGAAAATATAAACTCATAATTGATTTATTCCAAGCTGAAAAGAGATGCGGTTTCACAGCCGAAATGTTGTATTTTTCTCTCCTCTCTTTTCAGCCTGGAATAAACCTATTTCTTGTTCCTTTGCAGTCTGCGCATGCTGACGTAGCTACCCACCTGAACTACTATAAACTCATCCCTGTAATGTTAAATATAGTCAAATTTCAGGGCAAACGTCAGTCTAAATTTATTTGGGAGGGAAGAAAACCTCAGGTAAAACCTACACCACTTGAACTCTCCCAAATCAACAGTCTTACTTCTGTGCAGCTCAGCTTAAAGCTTCAACAACCTGAGTGACAGCTCCCCAGCAAAATGATGAAGAGGGATTTGTCTCACTTAAAACTTATGTTTTACACCTAATTTAACTCAAAGCATTTTCAAAATAAATAAATTCTGCAATTTAAAAAAAAAATAACATACAAAAATTTATTGTGAAAAAACAAGTAAAGAAAGGAATAGTTGTTTTGAGGGGTCAAGAAAAATAGCAATTGGCCCAGACTTTAAACCAGTTCCAAGCTCTGGAACTCTTTGCCCAAGGATATTAGAGAGTCACCTTCTCTAAACTCCTTCAAATCCAGACTCAAAACCTTCTTCTTCAGAAAAGCCTTTACTTAACTGGTTCCATTCTTCACCCCTCTGCTCTTCTTAATACCATCTTCCACGGTCTCCCCTATTTTTATTGTTGTATTGTTGTAATTATAATTGTGTCCTGTCTTGTGAAATTTTCTTATTTATTGTTGTAGTCTTCTTATTTATTGTTATTGTCATCCTGTAAAGCGCTTTGAGAAGCCACCTTTAAAGGCGCTATATAAAATAAATTTATTATTATTATTATAATATAAAATAGACGTTTTAGCAATGGTCAATGAGGGCCATAATCAAGGTCTGGAAATAGACAGAAATCCTGGAAGTACCTTCATTCTTGCTGTCTTAATTCTTCCTAAGAATGAGACAGGCAGCAGTTTCCATCTATCGAAGTCTTGCTTCAGCTAGTTTTCTATCACTTCTTAATTACAGGTTAATATGTTTTCTGGGTTTCAGGGTATTTTAATTGCTAAACATATTATTTTATCCAAATTTAATTTCAAGTTGAATTTTTTTTTATCTTCAGGGATAGCATTGCTTCAGAATTTGCGATTTTAATTTGTATCCTGAAATGGTGCTGTAGTCTGTGATTACATTTGTGAGAACAGGAAGAACTGTTGAATTTCTGCTGTATATAATAACATCATCTAATAACAAGAGCCTGATTGTGTGTTCCTCCTGATATATCACCTCCCTCTATATCCTTCTGTTATCTTATACTCTGAGAGAATAAATCAGTGGTGACAAGCATCTCCTCCTCTCATTCCCTGTATAAATACAAAAGTCTGTTATACCCTGTCAAATTATTTTTCGGGATCCAGACTTTTTTTCATTTCAGTTTTCAGTTTTTGTGTTTAAAGATACAGTTTAGTCTAGCCCAATAAGACCTCCAACAAAATAGTAAATTTCTCCCTGGAATGATGTCCTCTCAAACATTTAATATCTTTGGAATTACAAATGTAATTATTGTCACGCCCTCTGCAGCCAGAGGGCGCTCCTACTCTGTCCTGTCCCTAGTTTCCTGCTTTGCTGTCCTTCCTGTTTCCCTCTTTCCTTGGGCTAGATATTTCCGGGTCACTTATTCTGCCTCGCTCTGCATTGACGTTCGGATGTCCTGAGACCTGCCTAGCACCAGGTCCCCCCACATCCGCTACCTGAGGGCATAGGTTTCTATACGGCACTCCAGAACTCTTTGCACTGACGAGCCCGGGCTAACTCCCCGTTCCGCCGCCTCGCATAAGGTCTTTTTCGCTCTCCTGCCTCTCCACGGTTTGTCCCTTCCGACATCCGTGACAATTATACAGTAGAAGTGTAAAGTATACAGTAGAGTCCTTAAATTTCTTATATGTCTTACTGTGTCTTCTCACCAAACAGAAATATCTAGGACAAACAAAGAAACATATTTTGTTTTCAATTTTCCAAGATCAATTTTTCAGGTTGTGGCCCTGTCAGCCAGCTGAAAATGCTTGTAGACATTCCCCCATGTGTACTAGTTTGGATTAAACATTGAGACATTTGTTACGCACCCAGATAGTCTAAGGGTATATGGAGTGTGACATTAAGGGAATTTCAGGTGTGCAGGGAGAAATCTTTGGTGTGGAGAAAAGATAGTTGTAATGAATTATAATAGGTAAACAGGAGTGAAATTGTACAGGTGACAGGTATTGGAGAAGAGAAAATATGAGTGGTACCAAAGTGGTACCAAAGGAATGTAAATAACAAACAAAATGGAACTGGGTAATAAAATGAGGGGAAGCTGACCTAACTACAAAACCCGAAACACTTGGTCTTCGGCGTCGTCTAACGCCCTACCCAACTTCATCAACTACCCAAACCATACAAGATATTATATTAAATAAATATATTAAAAATCTTAAAAGCTATAATAGCTATTGTAATTACTATATAATCCTCTAGGGAGTGATAGAGGAATTTTAATTGCTTTTTTGCGCGGCCAGCTTATTAGCAGGGTGAGTTGTTAATAATAGATGACCCCTGGTTGCTAAGTAAACAATCCAGTTGCTGAGGGTTTTTTTCTCTCCTGAATCGTGATAACAGAGACAGTGACATCTCCTAGGGCTCTGAATGGTCCATAATGAATGAATGACAGCAGCTGGAACCAGACCCCCCTTTTTTCAGACTTTTCAGAAAAGTGGTCAGCCAAACAGATTTACTCTTTCTGTTTTCATTGACCCAGTGGTTTAGCAGGTACAGATGCAGCCATTCAAAAGGCACGGTAAAACCCCATACTGCGGCAAATAATCTGCGGCACGTGATTGG
This sequence comes from Lepisosteus oculatus, assembly GCF_040954835.1. Lineage (NCBI taxonomy): Eukaryota > Metazoa > Chordata > Actinopteri > Semionotiformes > Lepisosteidae > Lepisosteus > Lepisosteus oculatus. Next base: position 7,913,804 of record NC_090713.1, read on the forward strand.
CTAGCCAAAATGACTGACAGGGGCACTTGTGGTGCATTGGTTGGTAGTGAAAAGATTTAATCATTTAATTTCTTTACTGTGCACATATTAATCCACTTAATATTGAACATTTATATGGAATTTTACAACTAAAGGGAAATTTTAGTAGCCGAGCATAAAAAGAAGAGGAGCATAACGCTTCTGAGTGTCCTAAATGAGATTAATTTAGGAACATAAACATTATGTAAACTGTACTGTATATGGCTGGTCTCGGTACTTTAAAGAAAAAATACACACCAGTATTCCATTTCTCCCTAAACATTTTAAGCATCAAAGTCTTACATATGGTTATTTGTCCTTCTGACCATATTACGTTTTTTTTGTAACACATACGGCCACCAGTGAGTGTGTAAGAGCTGGCTTGCCAGAGCGGTGACGTCACCGCCCTTCCCTGTAATAGCAGGGCCCACAGCCGCGGGGCTGATTGGAGATCTTCCTTTGACTCAAGCGACTGGGTCCCTGTTGAGCTACGCTGGCAGCCCGGGTTCGAGTCCCTGACAGTGGGGGGGCCAACCAGAACCCTGGAGCGTTACAATATACTTTGTGAAAAGTGATAGTTTTAACCTTTTCTGTGAATACGCTCGTTATAGGAGTAAACAAAAGCATGCTTTTAGAATTTGATTAATAGGGAATATAATATGGGATCGCATATCTAAAGAAATTAATAACGATATAATTATATTCATGTACTGTAGCACAAACAGTAGTATAAGACTTTCTATTGATATGTGTACAGCTGTTTTACAGCTTGCTACATGACTGCATCTGTGGTGTGATGGCTTAAGTAACTGACTTTTAAGACTGAGGTTGGGTGTTCAAATCCAGCTATTGCTATGAGTTTTCTTTTACCAAATAAACATTTAGTTGAAAAACTAAAATAGCAAATATTATGGACACTATATTGACATGTTTTATATTCCTAAATATCACAGCATGTTCGTACTGTATGTACACAGCGGTACCGCAGGGTGTAGGACGCAAACCCACGTGAGCCCGAAAGCCCTACATTCATGTATGGCATTCGCCCGGCTGGGGTATGTGGTGAGGGTTAGGACAAGAGTGGTAGTGGTCAGGGCGGGGATTAGGAAAGCCGCTGACCAGTGCAGCTGACCCACGGTGAAACGCGCGTACAGTCTGGGGAGATCGCCCATTTTCATGTAAATAGTTCCCTGGTTTCGCACCCCTGTATTTTGCTCTCTCTCTTTTCTCAATTCAATTCAATTCAAGGTGCTTTACTAGCATGACCGATGGGTACAATCAGTGTTGCCAAAGCAAATGAAAGTAATGATCTTTACATTAAACAAAACAAAAAATACAAGTAAAATAAAATCTACAGACATATTATAGATTTACAACAAAGACATATTATAAAATATTGACATATACTGTAGGCAGCTTGAGCATTATTGGAGACAGACTCACTGTTCCTTAGGCTGTGACAGGAGATCACATACTGGGCTGCCAGTTCAACTGAGTTCCCTCCTCCCTCTCCCAGTTGGATTGAGACCCATTGGTATTCTGGCAGGTATGGGAACTCTGGGATTAGATTTCTGAATTTCAGGAAGAATGTTTCTCTAATCCCAGAGTATCTGTCATAGTGCAGTAGGAAGTGCACCTCTGTCTCTATTTCTCCCCGCTGGCAGTGGGAGCACAGCCTGTCCTCTCTGGGCAGCAAGGTCTGCCTGTGTCGCCCAGTTTCTATGGCTAGGCTGTGGTCACTGAGCCTGTACTTCGTCAGGGTCTGTTTCTGTTTGTTGTTTCTTATTTTGGTCAAATATTCAGCTAGTGTGTATTGTCTGTTTAGGGTTCTGTAGCATTCCAGTTTATGTGTGTTTGTGTGTGTGTGTCCCAGTGTGTGAGATATTGCTGTTTGATCTGTGCTGTGATGTGGTTGAGTCTGGTGCGCTAGCAGTGCTGTCTTGAGGCTGGTTAGTGTCGGTGTGGCTCAGGTCAGTGAGCCTCAGGACCAGCTGGCTCAGGGGGCTCTGTTTTGGGCTCAGCTCTTGACTCTGCAGGGCTTTGTGGTGGTAGGAATTTTGGTCGCTGTTTTTTAGGTGTAGCCAATACTTTAATATTCTTTTCTGTATGTTTATCAATAGTGGGTACTGGCTTAATTCAGCCCTGCACCCGTTGTTAGGTGTTTTTCTCTGCACACGGAGGATGTTTCTACAGATCTCCATGTGCAGAGTTTCTGTGGGGTGTTTGTCCCATTGAGTGTAATCCTGGTCTGTGAGGGGACCCCACACTTCACTGCCATATAGGGCAATGGGTTGGATTACACTTTCAAATATTTGGAGCCAGATTCTTGTTGGTGGGTTGATGTTGAAGAGCCTCCTTCTTATTGCGTAGAAAGCCCTGAGTGCCTTCTCCCTCAGTGCCTTCACTGCCAGGTCAAAACTCCCAGAAGAGCTGATGGTGAGACCGAGATATGTGTAGCTGGATGTGTGCTCCAATGTGTTGTTGTTAAGTATGAATTTGTACCTGTTTCCCTGAGGTCTGGCTTTCTTCTGGAAAACCATAACTCTGGTCTTGTCCAGATTGACTGTCAGTGCCCAGGTCTGACAGTACTGCTCCAGCAGTGCCAAGTTCTGCTGCAGCCCCTTTTCTCTCTCTCTCGCTCGCTCTCTCTGGCGCTCGCTCTCTCTCTCGGCTGGCGCGCGGGAGTGCTGGCTGGCTGGTTGTGCCAAAAAGAAATAAAACGCCGTTTTTCACTCCACAAAGTCTGAGTCTCTGTGTCCGACCTCGCTGAACCCGAATTCACTACATTATTAATAATGTCTTCCGTGTCGCATTAACATTGGAATGTTCCTTTTTTACAAGTTTAAAAGGGGGCGATACACAAGTGTCTCCTCTTTAACTCTTCTGTTTACAGAGAAATTTCACCAGAGCCTCACAACATTGTCCAATAATGCTCTTCTTGTGTCTAATTTTTAGTTTAGCAGGATTTAAGCTACAGTATATGAATATAATTAAATTGTTATTAATTTCTTTAGATACGCGATTCCATAATATATTCCCTATTAATCAAATTCTAAAAATGTCAATATAGTGTCCAGAATATTTGCTATTTTAGGTTTTCAATGAAGCCTTTCAATGGCTTGAGGCGCCTGTTAAATTGCCCCACTGGATACATTGTTTGTAAAGAAACAGGTTTTACAACTCTTTTCCTCCCCCTCTTCATTTTCAGAGTAGAATAGGCGAACCTTCCAATGAAAGACATCCCCGTTCCCCCCACGGACAGACTGACAAATGTTTTATTAGAAAAAGAGATTCACAACACAAAGCTGTGTCGGTCGTCTGTGTAAAAAAATCCGTTTGAACATCATGGGTGTTTTTAATAAGCTGAAGCAACTCTGCAACAAAATATACACTTAGCTCAACAAGACAGTTCATCCTGCTACCAACATTGAAAAAAATAATCTTTAGACTTCTAGGTTTATGTCTTTATTTAGGAGTTTTATTAGTGACGAAGGCTTAACTTTCTTGGAAAAATGTATTTTATGTGTGGCAAAAAACTGACTTACCTTAACAAAATATATTTACAAATCTTTTCACCTGCTCCATTTCTAAAACTTTTTGCTCATGTGCATTTTTGTATTTTTTACACCTCTAGCACTTTAACATCCTTAATTTTAAGGATTTAATTTAATTAAAACTATCACTTTTCACACAAAGTATATAAACGTACGGTAATACGGTCAGAAGGAGCACGTAAAAACGTTTCCAAAATAACCACATATTAGACTTTGATGCTTAAAATGTTTAGGGAGAAATGGAATACCGGTGTCTATTTTTTTTTAACTACCAATTCCAGCCATATACATTACAGTTTACATAATATGTTTATGTTCCTAAATTAATATAGTTTATGAGCATGTGAAAGGCATGGTGAATTGGAGATTCTCAAAACTTACTTTGTATGATTGGAAACGAATATGTGATCGGATCAACGAAATGCTGTGGTGTTACTTTTTGTCAATGAAAAACTAAAGTCTTCTCGTTTACAAAGATGGTTACAAAGGAAGTGGACCAGAGTAATACTTTGAGTTTACAGGTTGTCCAAGGTCATTCATTATTAATACTATTAGTAATATCTTCGTGCGTAAAACTTTGATGCATAAAATATTTCTGCATACAGATGCAGCCATTCAAAATGGGTGAGGTATTTCGCGGCATACCCCGGTGGGCGTGTCGCGGTATCACGCGGTATCACGCAGTTCACGTGTCACGTGACTAACTATCCGGCGTCGCCTTGTAAAACCGCCAGGGGGAGCTTAACCTCTCATGTACAGCATTTGAGCCTTTAATTTTGAACTGTGTATTACAGCATGTTAATCATCAGTCATTAAAATGTTGGTATATTTTATGAAAGCAAGATTGCTCAGTTGGACAAAAGTACACAACCTACCTTTATCAGAAATATTTATGCATCAAAGCCGTTACTGAAGATATTACTAATAGTATTAATAATGGATGACTTTGGACAAGCTGTATACTCAAAGTATAATTTCTTTAGCACATTTGTACAAGCACTTGGAATCTGTCCAAGCCATACTTTGTCAGGCATTTTGTTTTACTTCAACGGGCATAAAAACGTCCTTGCTTTTAACAGGGCGTTTCATAATTTCTAACTACGAAAATGATTTAAAATACGACACCTGTCATTCAACTAGAGCTTAAAATATCACAAGGAAAAATGCACACCGGTATTCCATTTCTCCCTAAACATTGTAAGCTTCGAAGTCTTTAACGTGATACCGGAGTCAACAAGCATACTTTTAGAATTTGATTAAAAGGGAATATAATATGGAATCGCGTATCTCAAGAATTTAATAACGGTATGATTATATCCGTGTACTGCGGCAGGGCTGTGTAGGGCTGTTTCGCCTGCCTGATCATGTGAGCTGTCTTGTAGCCTACTGGTCTAGGTGCGTGACTACCAACTGGCAGGTTGTGTGTTCAAATCCAGCTGGTACTGGACTTTTCATTTTTATTTATTTATTTTTTAATCGCGTAACATAAACATATTACCGTATGCAAACTGTACTGTATACAGTATGTATAGGTATATTTAATGTCTTAACTGTGCCCGTTTAATTGAATTTAAAAAAAATATTTAAAACACGAACATTAAGCTGTTTACATCTTCCGCCTGAGAACAGTCACCCGTTGCTACCCAACGCAGAATGGTGATTGGCTGACACCATCTGACACCCCTCTGATTGGAGAAAAAAGACGTGCTGGTTTGCTATGCATACTGTACCAGGAAGAGGATTTCTTTCTATTCAAAACGTGTATTTTAAAAGTTTAAGAAGTAAAAACCTTACAGCGTACACAGATTTCTAAACTGATCAGGGTCGTTATCTTTGTCTTATGCATAATAATGTTCACCGCTCTGTCCAGCAAATTAATAATAAACTTTATTTTATATAGCGTTTTAAACTAATAACTAATTAGATTGCTCATAAACCTAATCACTTGCTTTTTCTTTTTATTTAGGCTCAGATTTCAACTATAGATCGTATTATTAATAACCATAATAACAACCAACCAACAAAAACAACCATATAAACATAATACCAACCAAAAACATAGATAACAACCACAATACAAAATCAAATAATCAAACCATTTTACTCTCGCAAAGTCCTCCAATTATCATAATCCCGCCCTTTATGCAAAACCCAACCTTCCTCCCATCCCAGTTTATCCTGTTTATCATAAACAAAATCCACCTCAATTTTCAACATAAAGCATTACACAAAATCAATACGTCAACACTCCATACTCAACAACGATAATTCACAAACAGCCAGAACATGTAACTACACATTCCCAAACAGACCTAATTTCCATAGCCCCGCCTCTTATGCAAAACCAACATCCCTCCCCTGTTCTCTCTCTCCCCTGGCGGTTGTAATTGTTTTTATTTTCAAATAAATTTTAGCAAAGTCATGTCTTTTAAAAATCTTAAGATTTTTATATTTATGTCTTTATTTAGTGGTTTCATTAGTGACAAAGGCTAAACTTTCTTGGAAAAATGTATTTTATGTAAACCATGTTTGCTATTAATTCATTCAGGGCTAAAATATGTTCATTGTCTTCTAATGAAAGAAGGGTTCCTTTCGCCGTAGTTGGGAGCCTAGCCTTTAACTAGTAAGTACTGTACTTACTGGGTTTTTGAGGGGGGGGGAGTTGTCTTTCGCTGGAAATCTCGCATCCTACTTTGAAAATACCCGTGAAACCGGTTCAATTCGTCACAGCCAGCACTCCTGCAGAGAGGGGGGTTGTACTTGCAGTGTATACAGTACACGCGTTATGCTCTTCGTTAATGTCTAAGCCGGAACATATCATTATATCTCATTTTGTATTTCTTAAAAAAAAATCGTTTTCCCAGCCTCACAGTATTGTTTTTAACCTGTAAAGCGCTTTGAGGAGCCACCTTTAAAGGCGCCATATACAATAAAGTTCATTATTATTACTATTGTAAATTTGCTGGACAGAGAGGTGAACATTATTACACAGAAGACAAAGATAGCGATTTACGTTGCATTGTGTATCGTGCTGCTTTAATACAGTTTTAAATAATTGAAAGTCTAAACAGTATCAGCTTTATTTATGGGTTTTAAATAAAGGTGATTTAAACGCGATTTAAATCAATATAAATGTTTATATTGTAACGCATAGGTGACTATTCATTGTTATTAAAATGACTTAAATTCGATCATGTTGTGATTTCTAGAAATATACATTTGTTTGGTGCGAAAGAAGTTTTATTTAATCTCTGAGCCATACTGATTCTTCTGGAAGCCAGTTTCCGCCAGGGAGTAAAAAAAAAAAAACACACTATGGTATTCTCTCCAATGCACTGCAGTTAAAAACATACCTCTGATGCTGCTCCTAAATGAATATCGTTTATGACCATCAGAAGCTTTATGCTCCTTTTCTTTTTTCCAGTGGATTGAACAGGGAGAGGCATTTCATGATGTACTTTTCACTGGTGAAACAACAGTGGCTCTGGAACAGTTTTCAACCATGTCGTTTTATAAAAAGGGGAGATATGTACACGTTACTGAAGCTAAAAGTTTAGCCTTTGTCACTAATGTAACCACTAAATAAAGACATATAGAAATCCCTACGTTACAGACTGTATATGGCTGGTATTGGTAGTTTAAAGAAAAAATACACACCAGTATACCACTTTCTCCCTAAACATTTTAAGCATCAGAGTCTTACATGTGGTTATTTATTGCATAATTTAATTTTGAAAGCCACTGAGACATCAGGTACTACTGTTGTATTTATGAAAAAGAAACAAAACAAAAAACATACTAACAACTGTGCCATCCTACTCCTTAGTTAATACATTTTATTATTCATAAACAGCTAACATTGTTAGCAAAATATTTTGAATTATATTTAACCCTATTTTTTCTTTAGTTTTGTATTTAACTTATTATATGATAGTCAGACTTAATGTATATTTGAACAATGAAAATATATTTTTACAAGATTTTACATTAAGCACTTAAAATTAATATGGTTAATAATAGTAAACTGTAACATGCTGTAACAAGATCGGTTAAACTGCGAAGAAAATGCTTTCAGAGAAAATGTTTCAGATGTGAAGAACATAGATCTCCAATGCAATTTCAACCAAACCTGTTCCCACACACCCTGCCCCCACTACCATTAGAATACACACAAACATTTTAGCGTTTCATTCTGAGCAGAAGACCCTCACACCTGAAGAGTGCTGGCTGTGACGAATTAAACCGGTTTTACAGGTTTCAATCACAGACCATGTGACATGGGACTCAGTAAACTAACAGCGCCACTGAATTTGATAATACCTAACCAAAATCCGCAATATGGAAACAGAACCTGTGTAATTGTTGATAGATGATGTACTCGTAACATTTTTTCAAGACGAACTACAACATTTAAAAAATGACTTGTATGTACTTGATATCTCTAATCAATCCACGGGTTCCAGCACAAAACGAAACTAAAACGCATACCGTTTAGCGCTTCTTATTAGTTGCTCAAAAGTAATTTGACCGTATGAAATGCATAATATAAACCTAGAAACATATACGTGAGCAGTACTTAAGCACTGTAGTATCGGTGTTAAGACATACCTCTCAAATACTGTAAATCAAGTTAAAAATATCTCAAGACCGATTCTGGTCGTAATAAAACCATGTTTCGTGTATGTTTTCTTTTTCATCTTGAAATAACTCATTTCTAAACCCGTTGTTTATTTATTTATCCCGTATTAATAAATAATACATTTATTTTATTATAAATATAATAAATATAATAAATTTAATATAACGTTTATGTTTATTTATTTATGCCCCGCCAGGGGAGAGAGAGAACAGGGGAGGGATGTTGGTTTTGCATAAGGGGCGGGGGTATGGAAATTAAGTCTGTTTGGAAATGTGTAGTTACATGTTCTGGCTGTTTGTGAATTATCGTTGTTGAGTATGGAGTGTTGAGGTATTGATTTTGTGTAATGCTTTATGTTGAAAATTGAGGTGGATTTTGTTTATGATAAACAGGATAAACTGGGATGGGAGGAAGGTTTGGTTTTGCATAAGGGGCGGGATTATGATAATTGGAGGACTTTGCGAGAGTAAAATGGTTTGATTATTTGATTTTGTATTGTGGTTGTTATCTATGTTTTTGGTTGGTATTATGTTTATATGGTTGTTTTTGTTGGTTGGTTGTTATTATGGTTATTAATAATACGATCTATAGTTGAAATCTGAGCCTAAATAAAAAGAAAAAGCAAGTGATTAGGTTTATGAGCAATCTAATTACTTATTCATTTAAACTATATAAACTATATAAAATAAAGTGTATTATTAATTTGCTGGACAGAGCGGTGAACATTATTATGCATAAGACAAAGATAACGATTCTGATCAGTTTAGAAATCTGTGTACGCTGTAAGGTTTTTACTTCTTAAACTTTTAAAATACACGTTTCGAATAGAAAGAAATCCTCTTCCTGGTACAGTCGCATGAAGAGAGAGGCGAAACAGCCCTACACAGCCCTGTCGCAGTACACAAATATAATCATATCGTTATTAAATTCTTTAGATACGCGATTTCATATTATATTAGCAGAAAAGCTTAAAACTACCACTTTTTCACACGCCATTTCACATGTTAGTTAAATTTAATTTATTTATATATTATATATTTATATCTCTGACCAAGGGAAACGTTTCATTTTTTGAAAGAAATGTTTGTTAAAAAAATGAGTCATAGTTTTAGTGGGATTCAATCACAGACCATGTGACATGGTAGTCAGGAACCTAACACACAGCACCACCAGCAAGGTCACATGCTGACTGCTGAAAAAGCACTACAGAAACATTATCGACAGACAATGTACAGCGTGTACTATTCTTGTGTTGCGGTAGATGAATATAATTATATCGTTATTAATTTCGTTAGATACGCGGTTCCATATTATATTCCCTTTTAATCAAATTCTAAAAGTATGCTTGTTGACTACGGTATCTCTTTAGTTAAAGACTTCGATGCTTAAAATGTTTAGGGAGAAATGAAATACTGGTGTGTATTTTTTCTTTAAAGTACCAAGACCAGCCATATACTGTATGTTTATGTTCCAAAATTAATATCGTTTATGGCCTTCACACGCGTTACAGTATGCTCCTATTCTTTTTATGCTCAGCTACTAAGATTTCCCTTCAGTGGTAAAATTCAATATCTACAACGGGCACAGTAAAGACGTTTACTGTAAATCTTTCTACGACAGACCAACGGACCACGAGTGCCCCTGTCGGTCAACCAATCACGTACAGCGGTACCCCGCGTCATCTTGCGTCACGATGCGCAATGCCGTAGCCAATTACCTGCGGTACGTGTCTGTACCGCTCACTTTGAATGGCTGCATCTGTAGATAGAAGATTACAATAACGATGGCATAGCCACAATTGCAAAGATGTGCAATGGTGTTCATTATGAGGAACTATGTTCCCAAAGTCCACACCCAAAAAAAAACAAAGTGAAAATCACAAACTAACCCAAAAAAACACAAAGCACGAAATAGATACATTAATTACTGTACAAAAAACCACTAGATTGTTGCGGGCAGCTCCAATTCTACCCCACAATCCACCTTCTCCTAACTCCCTTAAACTCCTCCCCCTAGAATATTCCACTATAAAGCACAAAAAATAATTTGACAAAATAATAATGAGAATTCTGATATACAGATTTCTACATTAAATATACAACTTAACAATGAACATATTATTACCAAAAATACAATATCATACTCCATTTTGTACATAACTGTTATTTTAGAAAATACTACCCCCTTTTAATGGTACTTTCATACAAATCAATCCACACATGTGCAATCTTGAAACAGGCACTACTCAGCCAGCCCCTGTTGCCATCCCAAAATTGGGGTCCTACGGGTTTGCGGGAGAAACCATTATACCGGTGAGAAATCCAAACAGCTTATTTATTTGAGATGCGTGAGTTGATTACCAATTCAGTTAATTTCACTTCTAAAAAAAGTGTTTGGTATGAGTTAATGATTAGTTTTGATAATACCGAAACAAGCTTACTTTACTCTGTGTGTGCACCCACAGAGCAAGCAAAGCTATCCCCTAATTAAAGACTAGTTTGTTTTTGTCGGAAACCAGTGTTATTTTACCACTGAAGGGAAATCTTAGTAGCTGAGCATAAAAAGAATAGGAGCATAACGCATGTGAAGGCCATAAACAATATTAATTTTGGAACATAAACATACAGTATTACAGTATATGGCTGATCTCAGTACTTTAAAGAGAAATTACTGCAATGCAACAGGGGCTCAGGCAAGCACCCTTGCCGCATTAGGTCAGCCCCCCACAATCAGAGGGTTGAACCCAGGGCTCCTGCATCGCTCAGCAGTGACCCAGCCCAGTGAGCCAAAGAGAGATCTCTCTACAGCCCAGTAGCTCTAGTCCTGCTATCACAGGGAAGGGTGGTGACGTCGGCTCTTACACAGTACCTGTCGGCCGTAAGCGTTACAATACACACCAGTATTCCATTTCTCCCTAAACATTTTAAGCATCGAAGTCTTTAACTAACATGTGAAATAACGTGTATAAAAAGTGGTCGTTTTAAGCTTTTCTGTGAATACGCTCGATACGGGAGTCAACAAGCATACTTTTAGAATTTGATTAATAGGGAATATAATATGGAATCACGTATCTAAATAAATTAATAATGATATAACTATATATACACAAGAATAGTATACGCTGTACAATGTCTGTTGATACTGTTTGTGTAGGGCTGTTTCACCACTTTTTATGTGACCTTGCGGGTGGTACTGTGCTCTAGGTGCCCGACTAGATTTGTTCAAATCCAGCCAGCGCCGTGACATTTCTTTGAAAAAATAGAATAGCAATATTATGGACAATTAACTGACAATAAATATAGAAAAGCACATATTAAATTTGGGAAATTTGGTTTCTGTTAAAGCGCAATGAAACCTATAACTTAATTCTTATGGACTCATTCTTACGCCTGGTCCTGCCAGGAATTGAAAAAACATGCAATCGCGTATTTAAAGAAATAACAGTATACTGTAACTACAGTATGTTCATGTATAAACACAAACCCATAAATAAAGCTGATACTGTTTAGACTTTTAATTATTTTAAACTGTATTACAGCAGCACAATGCACAATGCAACATAAATCGCTACCTTGATCTTTTGCAGCTGTTTCACTGTTTTAAACGAATAAGAAATTAGATTGCTCATAAATCTAATCACTTATTCTACATAAACACAGCATAATTGCTCTCTGAAAATGCTCTTTTTCTTGTTCGTTTTGGAGACCTTGATCAAAACTGATTTGAGATGTCAGAACGGATTTATTTTCTGTGTATTTCTGTGTGCGCATTTCCTACATTGCTTCGTTTGTCGAGATTTTAACTTTATATTTAGGCGCAGAATTTCAACTTTAAATCGTACACTAGTTATTAGCAGTAAAGACTGGTGTTTTGCTCCCTCTTACCACAAAAATATATATGTATTGTAGCTGGAATGAACTTTTTTTCGTACGTGTCTCTACCTACTGCGACTCGAACACGGAATGGTTAAAGATGGCGACAAGTCAGGCACCCAGAGGTGGGGGGTGCGTCTTTCCGCCTCCATAACTAAAATGCCATATAGCAGTGGCCCAGCATGGTTTTCATCACTCTCTGCGGGAGTGCTGGCTGTGACGAATTAAACTGGTTTCACAGGTATTTTCAAAGTAGAAGGGGGTGAGTCTTCCAGAGATTGCAGATCAGATCAGATTCCCTTCTCCCCACAGAAAGACAGACAAATATTTTCACTGCTTATTAGTCGCTATTCACCGCGAAGCGAGCAGCTCCAATTTCAGGCGTAATCGATAAATACTGTATATTTAGCTGAAAAGCTGTACAACACAAGAATTTCGTTACCCTCGGAGGTTTTGTGAAAATGCTACAGGCGTGCCAATTGCAATCGTTTTTATTTTTAAACACATTTTAGCAAAGTCATGTACCATAAAAGTATGGTAATTAAAAACCATTAATACTTTTGGTTGGGTTTAAATAAAGTCGATGTTTTCTCTTTTGGCTAGACTTGACTATTTAGCCATGAGATATACAATAGATTGTCATTAAACAACCCTGTGTTTATTAATCTTCCTTGTTATGCACAGTGGGAATGATAATATAATGAGAATTAATTTAATCACAGAGTGCTCACAAGCTGATTCTCTCTAGACACAGCTGTATGAGCTCCACCAGTCATGACAGGAGGCTCTACTGTACACAGAGAGGGGTGGGAGGGGAGAACAAGCTGCCCAGCCGTGCGGTTGAGCTGATGCCCTGGATTCTCTCCAGAAACAGCTGTATGAGCTCCAGCAGCCAGGACAGGATGCTCTACTGTACACAGAGAGGGGCGGGAGGGGGAGACAAGCTGTCCAGCCATGTGGAATGCTACAGAACCCTAAACAGACAATACACACTAGCCAAATATTTGACCAAGATATCCAGACACAGCTGGATGAGCTCCACCAGTCAAGACAGGCAAATAAGATACACTCTACAGACATTCACAACAGCGACATATCATTTGCACATATTGTTAAATTATTACTTGTTTTTCAGGAAGTTAAAAAAAACACTTGAATTAATTATCCAGTCTCTCTAAATAAAATTATTTTTCAAGCAATGTAATGCAAGATGCTTTCTAACGTCGGGCAATGTGTGTTTTTTTTTAATCTAACATTGATAGATTAAAAAATCATTCCTAATATTTACCTGCATAAATTTATAAAGGTTGTATTTTCACACAGTGAAGAGGTCTTTTTTAGTTATACAGTAGTTGTGCAAGCTCTGGTGAGTGTGTCTTTTTTGATGAGTTTCAAAGGACAGTCACAGCTGTATGAGCTCCACCGGTCAGGACTGGAGGCTCTACTGTACACAGAGAGGGGCGGGAGGGGGGAACAAGCTGATACCCTGGCCTGTGTCTCTAGACACATCTGGATGAGCTCCACCAGTCAGGAAAGGCAAATAAGATACACTCTACAAGGGGAGATATGTGGACAAGCCAAAGCCCAAACATCCACTGAAGGTTCACGTCTGGGGGGGTATATCTAGAAGAGGCCCGGGACCACTTCTTATTTTCAAAGGAATTATGGATCGTGAATTCTTCGAGGAAGTCGTGGTGAAACAGCATGCCACCCCATATATCAGGGAGCACTTTGGATCAAGACACTGTCTCTTTCAAGACAACGATCTGAAACACAGCAGCAAGGGCGAGGCTTAAAGCAGAAGGAGTGAACTGGGTGAAAACTGCAGCCGAATCCCCAGATTTAAATCCGATAGAGATGGTGTGGCATTTGCTGAAAGACTATGTTCGGAAAACTGCTAAACCCACCACAAAGCAAGAACTGATCAATGCGATCTACAAATTCTGGGAGGAAATACTGATCGAACAAAACTGCAACAATTTTATTAACAGGCTGTTTCTTGGTTCTTCCTACGATTGTTGAGCGGGGCAGGGGGGTATTCGGGAATGTGAGTCTGATTACGAATGAATAAAAGCATTTTATTAAAAACACGTTTGCGTTTGTCTGGGTGCTGACAAAATAAAAAACAATTACTTCTTGACAATGATAAACTGTGTCTCTCTCTCTCTCTCTCTCTCTCTCTTTGCTGGCGTTTGTAATCGTTTTTATTTTTAAATACATTTTAGCAAAGTCATGTACCATAAAAGTATGGTAATTAAAAACCATTAATACATTTGCTGGACAGAGAGGTGAACATTATTATGCAGAAGACAAAGGTAGCGATTTACGTTATATTGTGCATTGTGCTGCTGTAATACAGTTTAAAATAATTAAAAGTCTAAACAGTATCAGCTTTATTTATGGGTTGTAATTTTAAAAAATCAAAAACCTCACTCAAAATGCAATTTAGAGCTTTCTGGCAAGAGGAGACACCCAAACTAATAATGTAACATGCTACTATTTGTGCATGAACATAGTTATACTGTTATTTCTTTAGATACGCGATTGCATGTTTTTTCTTAAATCCCTGGTGGGACCGGGCGTCCATAAGAATCAAGTAATAGATTTCATTGCGCTTTGACAGCTCGTCAGTTTGACAGTAAAAGTCAGGCACCTAGACCATAGTACCACCCGCAAGGTCACATGAGCAGTGGTGAAACAGCCCTACACAAACAGTATCAACAGACATTGTACAGCGTGTACTATTGTGTTGTAGTACATTAATATAATTATATCATTATTAATTTCTTTAGATACGCGATTCCATATTATATTCCCTATTAATCAAACTCTAAAAGTATGCCTTTTGGCTCTGGTATCGAGCGTATTCACAGAAAAGCTTAAAACTACCACTTTTTATACACGTTATTTCACATGTTAGTTAAAGACTTCGATGCTTAAAATGTTTAGGGAGAAATGGAATACTGGTGGGTATTTTTACTTTAAAGTACTGAGACCAGCCATATACTGTAATACTGTATGTTTATGTTCCAAAATTAATATTGTTTATGGCCTTCACACGCATTATGCTCCTATTCTTTTTATGCTCAGCTACTAAGATTTCCCTTCAGTGGTTAAATTCCATATAAATATTCAATACTAAAACGGGCACAGTAAAGACATTTAAATCTTTCTATGACCGACCAACGCACCACGAGTGCCCGTCGGTCAACCAGTCATGTACTGCGGTATGACGCTCGATGGCGTAGCCAATTACCAGCGGTACGTGTCTGTGCCGCGCATTTTGAATGGCTGCATCTGTACCAATAGAAAATAAATGGGTTTTGACATCGTAAATCAGTATCGATCAAGGTCTCCAAAACAAACAAGAAAAGTAGCATTTTCAGAGAGCAATTACTTTGTGTTATATAGAATATAGAGTAAGTTAGTGGTTCTCAAACATTTTGGACCAAGTACCAACCCCGATCAAACCAAAGCATCCAACTACCACCTACTTTAACTACTAAGTCTTCTTCTCATAGGAACCACAGAAAATCTCAGTGACCAACATGAGCACGTATGCGCGCACACACTCACATACACATATAATAAAAATAGCACTGAGCACTTACCATTTCAGTGAGAGGGATGAGCCTGTTTAGTGGAGCAAAGCAGATGTGAATTCCTTGGTTGAGCCTTGATACAATTCACAACTTTGACAGCAGAGTCGAACAGTTTTTAAATCCTCTGGCATTTTCTTGACAGCCAAGGCCTCGCAGTGGATGCTGCAGTACGTCCACTTCATATCTGGAGCACTCTCTCTCTCTAATTCGTGCAACTACACTGCTATGTCTGCTTGTCATCACTCTCGTACCATCTGTAAAAACTCAGACGCATTTTTCCAGTCGATGCCATTCTCTTCGATAAATTCATTCAGAAGCTAAAATATGTGCTCTCCTGTAGTTTTTGTTGGTAGCAGCTTACTGAACAGAAAGTACTCATGGGACGTGCCTTAAAAATCATATCTAACGTAAACGAGCAAATTGACCAAATCAATGGCATCTACAGACTCATCTAATTGCATTGAAAAGCCTTTGCTCATCTTAATGAGCTCTATCAGTGTACTTTTGACATCATCTGCCATATCAATAAATTTACGAGTGACAGTGTCATTCGAAAGGGGCAGCAGGTCGAGCTGTTTAGCAGCTTTATCTCCACACATAATATTTGTCAGCTCTTTTGCCAACAGTAAACAAAGTTCTTCACCAATAGTGTGGCCTTTACCTGCTTTAGCAATCTGCAAGCTTGCATTTTTCCCCTTTTCTGTTTCAGGAGTCGGTCTCAGAAGTTAAAAGAAGTTTTATTTCATGCGCATGGGAGCGAAACACAGAAATGCTCGTGTATTTTTCTCAAATTAACCTAGAACAGTCCTACAGTAAAAAATATTTTACTGTAATCTATTATGCTTTCCTGTGCTCACAAGATTGGCATTGTTCCAAAATAATGCACATTCTCCTACCTCCCTATTTGCTGAAGATAACTTTTTTAAATACAAGTGGTCACTTATGTTCATAACATGCGTTCCGATACAATGGTATAGAATCACATAGTAGCACTTGTGTCCACTCAAGTACAAGCGCAAACTGTATCATAGTACGTAGGCTGGGTATTTGACACTCTTATTAAAATAGAAAATACTAAAACCTGACCCAATTTGTCAGTGCACACAACAAATTTCCAGGGTCATCTGGCATACCACCTGGGGGCGCGTCACATACCAGCAGTGGTACACGTACCACAGTTTGAGAACCATGGGAATAAGTGATTGGATTTATGAGCAATCTAATTTCTTATTCTTTTAAACAGTGAAATTTCAGCTGCAAAAGATTGCACCAGAGACACCACCAGCACTGCTTGCCATAAAAGTTCAGGAAAGGGTGAATTAAGCCATAAAACAGTCATTTGGTAATTAGTATAACAGTTTAAAATGTACATAGATTAATGTAAACATGCTGGAAACTTCACAATTAAAGAGCTCTGTAGGACAAGAAAAAAAATTAGAAAAACCTTAAGCTTTTTAAGGCTTAAACTAAAATTCAGTCTAAAGAATTATGTCAAATGAAAATTTAGGACATTTAAGTGTTAGAGGTAAATAAATACAAAAATGCACATGAGAAAATTTTTTTAGAAATTGAGCTGGTTGTAGGGGTTTTGTGCCTTTACTGGGACAATTATTAATTGTAGCAGTAAGTCACAAAATGATTCTTTGCGGAATAACTCAGCAACACACACACAGATACTAATACACGAGAATATATTATTAATGTAAAATGTGCATATAAACATAAAAGATCTTAAGAGTGAGGGTTAGCAGAATACATAAGGTATAAAATCAATCACGAAGAGTAACAAATCAAGAGACATACATTCAGTATACCAGTCATTTATACTGTTTCTTTAATGAGCTTTGATTACAACTTCTACTCTAGATACTTAAAAGCAAGTATGTCAATCATAGGAATTAAACTGATATCAACTGGGGTTGAGGTAACAATTGAATTCTCAAGCTATAATGCAGAATGTTGAACACTCATCCAATTTATGTGGATTCAGATCTCCCGCAGACGCAAAGGAACACCGACAGGCTATTTCTGCGTCCAATCGGCATCTTCTGGCCTGGTGCCAGGCAGTCCTGGTGTGAGGTGTGGGAGAAGGAGGGAGAGATTCCTGCTGCGGTGCACTGGCAGTGGGCTCTCTGAACACCGGCTAGTTAGTCCTGGCTTAACTAGCAGAGTGCTAGTTAACTAGCAGAGTGCTGCGAGTGCGAGCAAGTCACACTTTTTATACGGGAAGAAGACCGGTCATTCCATTTGTAGTGCTAGTCCTGAATACTGAGATTCAACTGTCGATAGTTCCGACCGTAGTTCACTTGTTGATCAGGCGAGCATTCACGGTGGGGTACCAGCTGTTCCGTGTGGCTTTCTGCTGGGCTAACCTCAGGCGGATCCTTTGGCTACGCGCAGGCGACCTCCGATCTCGACTCTTAGAACAAAGTAAAGTCCTGGCACTCGGACACACTGGCCGTCATATGATTGTCCGAACTGAGTCTGAGAATGTCCTGGAGGGGCCCCTTCCTGGAGGAACTATGGTTGTTCATTGGTTGAAAGTTCTGCGGGCATTTGAGACCCTGCCCTACCAGTTTCTGATTGGCTGATAGAGGTGGAGGATGAGTAACCATGCTCTCTGACATTAGGGTTTTAAACAATTTGGGATGAGACTCTCCCAAGGAATCTCCCAGATAGTAAGGCGCCAGAATGACCATTTGTTAGGATGGATGGAGAATTTCAGCCTTGGGAGTTGTTCCATATCAGGAAACTCTATAAGATAGAAAAACACTTTAAATCTGAACCAAATGGAATGGCCTCTCTGTGTCCAACACCACTAAGATGAGGGAGAGAGAGACTGGCAAGGGAGCAGCAAACTTAACTCCTATATTTAATAAGCCTTGCCGCTACATGGTGTTACTTTGAAATAAGCAAACAGAAAAAAGTCATGACCAGACATAGTGCAGAAAAGGGATGCAGGGACACTTGCAAAACCTTAGATATACAAAAAATCACAGAAAGCCATGTATTACAAAGAACATGTGAACCTGAAGCAGATTTGGCAGAGAGTGAGGGGCTTGAATAATCAGGTGCATTTCTGGCAGGGTGAGAATGAAGGTTTGATGGGTCATAAAGAGTCAGAACATTAACACATGAAAAACAGTAATTTTATCAGAAAGCCTTACAGTAAATGAATTAGTAGCAAACATAGTTTCATGGAAGGCTTCTCAAATAGTTGAGCATTCAGGTAGATCATGAGGGGAAATGTTTTGTAAATATATTGTGTTAAAGCAAGTCAGGTTTTTTTTGCAACACATAAAATACATTTTTCAGAGAAAGTAATTTAGCCTGTTACTAATGGAACCACTAAATAAATAAATATAGAAATCTAAAGATTTTTTATTCAATGTTGTAGCAGGATGAATTTAGGACTCGGCAGCTGGCAAGTTAAGATCAGTATATATTTTGTCACTGTGTTGGTGGTAGATGGTAACAGTGAAAACAGATATTTAAAAATTAATCTTTTTGAGAAGGAGATTATAATTATAAATCTAACAGGATGGGGAAAGCTCAGAAAATATGTACAGTAAGATTAATCAGATCAGTATGCAAAGTCTTTTAGCAAACAGGCTGTGAGTGACACACCAGTATAGTTTAGACCCTATTATTTTCTGAACCAGGGAAAATCTGATCAGGTTTCTCTATAACAAGAACAAGAAACTTTATTTCATATAGCACATATCCAAGTATCTCAAAACAATATAGCAGGTGTAAAAACAGTTATGAGGACCACAAGTTACAAAGTAAATACAAATAAGAAAGACAAGCAGTTAGAAGTGCTACCAATGTTAGAAAATGAAGCAGATACAGACACTAAAAAACAGCCTTTCTAAAAAGAAAGGTTTTGAGGTTAGATTTAAATGCACTCAGGTTAAGTGACTCTAATATCACTGGTGTAGGGAAAACCGGTTCAGGGACGCCAAATATGTAATCATAGTGGCTCTCTGAAGGCACCAGTTCTGTAGGGTTTGGGCATTTACTGAGACAATTTTTAATTGTAGCAGTAAATCACAAAGTTGATTCTTTTGGTGGCTTTAGAATCCAACCATGCGACATAACTCAAACAACGCGCACACACAGGTACTAATACACGAGGATACATTTATTAATACATAGAATATGCATATAAAACTAACAGATCTTATCGAGAGGGTTATCAGAATACAAAAGATATATATTCAATCAGTTACAAAGAGTTACACATATCAAGAGGACATACGTTCAGTATATCATTCATTTAGACCATTTCGTAAAGTGAACTTGGTTACAACTTCTACATTAGATACTCAAAACAAGTACATAACTCTTAGGAATTAAATTGATATCAACTGGTTGGGATAACAATTGAATTCTCGAGCTGTAATGCATTGAAGTTGAATACTCATCCAATCTTTGGGGATTCAGATCTCCTGCGGGCACAAAGAAACAGTTGCAGGCTGTTGCTGTCCAATCCGCGCTCTCTGGCTCCGTGCCAGGCTGTGCTGTGCGGCTTGCGACGGTGCGCTGCTGATGCTCATTGTTGGCTTTAACTAGCAAAGTTTGTGCACAGGAGAAAAGATGACTGTGGGTCCCAGCAAGTCAGGAAGAGGACCGGTTCGTTCCTGATGAAGAGCTAGTTCTGAATAGTGATTCAGCTGTCCACAGTTCCGACCTGTTCACGAGGCCTGCTGCTGGTTACTCTCTGGCAACCTCCACTCTAGACTCTTAGAACAAAGGAAAGTTCTGGCACTCGGACACACTGGCCGTTCCGTGGTTGTCCGGGCTGAGTCTCAGGATGGTCAGGAGGCGCGCTGCGAGAATGTCCTGCCCTTGGGATTCTCCTTTGAATTCCCTTTAGAATTGTTGAATCTGAATCTGAATCTGAATCTGAATCTGAATCTCGCAGGCTCTCTGTGTTGCCTGTTTTTACCTGGAGGAACTTCAGCTCATTGATTGGCTGAAAGTTCCATGGGCATCAGAGTCCCACGTGGGTTACTCGGCCCTACCGGTCCCTGATTGGTTGATCAAGGTGAGATATGAGTCACTTACTCCTGACACTTAGTAATGCAGTCCAGATGTCCAACTGGCACTCCCTAAACAGATAGGCGCCAATGGATGACCATTGATCATGATAGCCAGGCTTAGCTAAGTGCATCCCCCTGTGGGAGCTGTCCTTATCAAAAGAAAACATCTTGCATGAATAGTTTCTCTGTGGCTGCACCACAGAGATGAACAGAGAAATGGGGCCTCATTTGGGAAGCTCAGAAACACTTAATTCTGCCTTATTATTAAGCCTCGCCACTACACTGGGGATACAAATCCAGAGCCCTGGGGTGTAGCTAGAGAAGGCCCTGTCACCCACAGAATGTAGATGTTCTTGAGGACAGCTAGAAGACCAGTCAGACGAATGAAGATTGCAAGGTGAGGAGTAGACAGATAATAAGCCAGACAGGTACTGAATGAGGATGAGGATGTTGAAGTTTACTCAAAACCTGATAGGAACTAAGTGCAAGGACTTGAAGATAGGCATAATGCAACCCGATCAGGTTTCTGGCTCTCAAATTCTGAACATATTGGAGATTGCTTGGTGTGGATTTAATTACCCCAGTGAAAAGGATGTGCAGTCATCATTTCTAGAAAAAGAAGCCCTGGTTTCTCTAGTTCCCTTTAAATAAACTAAATCAGTATGACGTTCCACAATGCAGCTTTTTTTAATGCTCCATGGCTGGTATTTACATATGATGTTTGTGATTTAAACACATTAATACAAAGAGTTTTTGAGGATTTAAGTTAGGCTGAGTTATTGCAGGGTCCAAAGCATTAGGAGTTATTTGCAGGCTAGTAACAGCGTGTCTGAAGAGCTCTTGCAAAAAAAAACAACATATGTAAAATAACAGAATACTTAGAATATATTAGAAATGAATGCAAAGTATATGGATATTCAAGGTATGGCTAGAATAAGAGATGCCAGGTTGCA
The DNA here is from genome assembly GCF_040954835.1 of Lepisosteus oculatus. NCBI lineage: Eukaryota > Metazoa > Chordata > Actinopteri > Semionotiformes > Lepisosteidae > Lepisosteus > Lepisosteus oculatus. The sequence continues at coordinate 7,935,487 of NC_090713.1, forward strand.
GACACTGAAGGAGAAGGATGGAAAGTGTGAAAAAGAAGCAAGGGTGGATGTATGGACAAAAGATCTACTAGCAGTAGAGTTAAGAAAGTAAGAGGAGCTTTGAACAGTGAGGAAGAAATAAATGAACAACACAGAAGCTGGAATGTTGACCTGAAACTTCCTGTAGTAACAGTATAGTTGAAATGAGGAATGAAGAGGAGTTGGCACAGGGATGAAAATTACAATAGGATTTTCAGTTTCTCAAAGTAATAGAAAAGGTTTCATCTAGAATAACTGAAAGTGTTATCTGCAGGATGCAAAAAAATGGCAGGTACAGTAAAATTAGACAAAGATTGTTTGGTACTATGTGGTAGATGAAAAGGCTCAGGTTAGAAGTAAGTTCTCATGGAGCATGTTAAGACTAGAGATGTAGGTAGGAAAAAGATAATTTGGGGAAAGTTGAGGAATACACTGATAACAAGGACACTTCCTTAGAGTATAAGGCATACTTTTGACAAATGGACAGGAGATGTTACAGACTGCAGAGGAAGATGATAAAGTTAACAGACTGTATATTTACATAGATACTGAAATGAGGATTGTATTTTAGATTTTGTGAAATTGCTAGCGTTCAACTGTGTTTTGGATGCACATAAATTGAAGGAATGGGCAAACATAGCTGATGCTGATCCAGAGCCAGCATCTGAAGATATTTATATTTAGAGGCAATTTGTTTACAGATTAGTTATGGATACTGGTGTGCCAGAGTGGAAAAGCTGTTTTGTTAAGCCAGCACTATAAAATATTTTTTATAATCTATATATATATATAAATCTAATCTCTTTATCCAGTACAGGGGAGCTGAAGCCTATCCCAGCAAGCAACGGCCCAAGGCTGAATACACCCAGAATACACAGAATACTGTACATCACAGGGTAGACAAACAGATACACACACACTGACACCAGGGCCAGTATTTGCATAAGCCAATTAACCCTACCAGTATGTAGGTACCTGTAGAGTACTTGGAGAAAACCCACATGAACCCAGAGAGAACATGCAAACTCCACACATACTGTTCCCCAGAAAGTTCGACGTTACATTCAGAAATACAATTGAGAATAGTTTTGTGGTATTTGTTTTGATGACACTTTGCTAAAATTTATAAAAACCTAAAGGCGATTGAAATGTATAATCTTTCCACATGACATGTCATTAGGAAGTACAATAAGATCCCGCTATGTTTAACAATGGTTTAAAAAATAAATATAATTGGTGAGAAAGTAGTTCTCCTTACTGATAATTAAAGAACTTGGAAAAGTCAAAGGAAATGATTTACGTTGCTTAATTTTAAAAACTAAGTTATACAGGCAGACGCGATCTGTGCCTTAAGCGTTCCAGGCTGCAGACGGCTCATTCTGTATTACAGAGCTTCACGCCTCCTCCCTCTCTTAGTGCCGCCTCTTCTCTGACACAGAGCAGTGGGCGGGGAACTATTTTCCCAGCCTCTGATTGGGGAAAAAAAGACCTACTGATCTGCTTCATACCATAGGAAGATGGTAGAATATGATTTTTTTCTTTGTGTTTATGAAATTCAAGTGTTTTAAACGTTTAATTAAAAAGTAACTTACAGCGTAAGATTCCAGGCTGTTCACAAGGAAGAAAAATCATCCATTTTAATGAGCATAAAAAGTGTTTTTTAACGAAACCCGTTTTTAATAGCTTTTAAAAGTCATGCAATTCCTAAGTTATTCAATTCATTGTTTTTTTTCTTAAGAAAAAATCAGTCGCCCATGGTGCCTCCAGTTAAATTGTAGAGATTCTTGTTTGAAGGTGTCGGTGTGTTTTGACTATGTTACATGTGGGAGTATGTGTAGTCACGTGTAAAAAGTGTGCAGTGTTGTATATTTTTGGGAAGAATGGGGTTTGTTTAGTTTCATTATCGTTGTTTTTTTTTCTTTTTAGTGGGATTTGGTATATAAGGGTTGTGTTTGTGTACTGTATGCTGTTTATTGCTTCACATTATTATTGTTTATTATTTTTATTTTATGTGTTGTTATACTTAAAACCCTGGTTGTTGTTTTTTTCTTCAAATTTGAATGTTGTTTTTCTCAAAATATCTGCAAACAACAATAAAAAAATCTCCAGTTCACTTACACCAGTGTTGGTAATTTACATTGAGATTAATTTGAAGAAAACAACAACAACCCTATAACTAATTAAAATAACTATAAGAAGATAACATAATAATAAAATATATTAATATTTGTGAAGCAATTTTTATTATGGTTAAAAGTCAAAGTCTTTCTTTCTGTTTTCCTTTTCATTGTAACTCTGTGTGTCTTCCTGTTTCCCACTGTCTCCCTTCCTGACACTTTCTTCTTCCTTCTGGACCCCAAATTTTGAAGCAGCAGTTATCTTCATCATCCTCCTCCATGGACACTCTGAGAAGATAATGACATTATGTTGTATATTACTGCTGAGCTGGGTGTTGTAGTGAAGACTTAAACAGAAAGATGTGGATGAGCTGTGCAGGTGTTCAGCTGTTCTCCTGTCTTTTTGTCTGCAGGATGGAGAGCTGTAAACTAACAGAGAGATGTTGTGAAGATCTGGCCTCTGCTCTTCAGTCTCAACACTCCAGTCTGAGAGAGCTGAATCTGGGTCATAATAACCTTGGGGATTCAGGAGTGAAACTGTTGTCTGCAGCTCTGAGGGATCCCAACTGTAAATTAACAACACTGGGGTAAGTGAACACTGGTGATTTCTTAGTTTTTTATTGTTTTATTTAGGTATCCTGAGACACACAACATTCCGTTTTTCCCATGCATTAGAAAAGAAATACATAGGAAGTAAGGAACAAAAAAGAAGGGGGGCATCTAGGAAGACAAAAAACTGCCAGGGACCCTGACTTTAAACCACATAAAATAAATGTTTTAGTAATGGTCATTGAGATGCATAAGGAAGGTCTGGAACAAGACAGAAATCCTGGAAGTACCTTCATTCTTGCTGTCTTCATCCTTCTCAAGAATGAGACAGGCAGCAGTTTCCATCTATTGAAGTCTTGCTTGTGCTGATTTTCTAGCACCTCTTAATTATATTTTAATGTGTTTTCTAGGTTTCTGGGTATTGCAGTTGCTCAACATCTTATCTTATCCCAATCCTATTGTAAATTAAATTTATTTTTGACTTCCAGGGATATAGATTCCCCACTAACATTGCTTCAGAATTAATCCCTATTCTGACACTAAACAGATGTAGTCTGTGATTACATCTGTGAGAACAGGAAAAGTTGTTGAATTTCGGCTGTATATAATAACATCTCATTTTTATAAAGAGCCTGATTGTGTGTTCCTCCTGCTATATCGCCTCCCTCTGTATCCTTGTGTTGTCTTATGCTCTGATAGAATAAATCAGTGGTGACAAGCATCTCCTCGTCTTCTTCTCCTGTATGAATTTAAGCTCTCTGACAGAATACTATTAGCCTGTTCGTGTACTTTTGGTTGTATATATAAAAAAACATTGTGAAAACCTACAAGTTTTAAATACAAAAGGTTGTTATACCCTGTCAAATGCTTTTTCTGGATCCACGTTTTTTTCCTTTTGGTTTTTGTGTTTGAAGATACAGTTTAGTTTAGCCAAATAATTTCCACCTGGAATGATGTCCTCTCAAACAGTTTATAATAACTCTGCAATTACAAAATGTAATTCTACAGTAGAACTATACAATATACAGTAGACGTCTAAGATTTCTTATACTATATGTCTTACTGTGGCCTCTCACCAGGTAGAAATATGCAGGATGAAAAAAAAACAAATATTTTTTTTCTTGGTTTTCAAAAGATCAAATTTTCAAGTTTTAGCCTTGTCAGACAGCTGAAAATGCTTGTAGATGTTATCATATGTGTACTAGCTTGGATAAAACATCAAGACGAATTTGAACATATAAATAAAGTTACTAAATTTTTGTGAATACAGGACCTGGAATGATAATGGTCACAAATCCAGAATTATAATTCAAAAATATGAAAAGCTATAATAGTTATTGCTATATTACTATATAACCCCCCCCCCTCCCCCCCAGTGTGATGTGTATATTGTATAATGTATTACCTTGTAATTTGCACTATCTGCTCTTTGTGCTATGTGTATCCTGACTACAATCCTATCTACTATCCTGTCTACAATGTCTATGTCAGTGTCCTGTCTCTCTTGCCTATATTTGCACCGTGGACCAGGAGGAATGATATTTCATTCTACTGTATACTGTTCAAATAAATGTGAACTTGAACTAATCCTCTGGGCAGTGCTTGGGGAGTTTTAATTGATTTTCACTGCCAGCTTATCAGCAGGGGTAATTGTTGACAATAGATGACCCCTGGTTACTAAGTAAACAAACCGGTTGCTGAGGTTTTGTTTTTCTTTTCTGAGTCATGTTACAGAGGCAGTGATGTCTCCTAGGGCTCTTAATGGTCAATAATGAATGACAGCAATTTGAACCAATTAGATCCCCTTTTTTCAGACTTTTTTCAGACTTGGTTGTAGTGGTCAGCCAAACAAATTTACTCTTTTGGTTTCCATTGACCCAGTGGTTTAGCAGGCGTAGGCAGTAGGCAAAGGTAATGTAGCGGGAGAACAAAGGCTGGGAGGGAGGAGGAGTGAGAGGTGGGAGCAGGGGACAGAAAGAGAGGCCAATCAAGAGGTGTATAGTCAGAATAGGTGTAGAGAGGTGTGAAATGAAACTTCCAATGAATGGAGAAAATTTAAAAGAACAGTAGTCTGTCGTTAAGAGAAGGGAGAAGGTGTGATCCTAGCTGTAGAATCATTTTGGTTTCGGTAGTCTTTCTGATGTATGAGTTCGGAGAACCATCTTTGAGAACACAGACGGAGAGATTAGAGTGGTCATGGCCGTCAGAGGTGAAATGAGAAACAATGGGCTTGGAGAGATCTTTAATCTTCACAGCAAACAGGCCATACAGTATTGAAAAAAAGAACAATCTGCCAACCAACTAAAACACACTCATATTCATTTTCAAGTTTTGGCTTCTTGTTCGCTTACATCGACAAGTTAGCAGGAAGGGCCAGTTTTATATCACAATCCTCGCAAACTCTTGCTCTCGCCAGGGGTGAGACCAGCAGATTCTCGTCTTCCTTCACCAACATGGCAACCATGCAGTACTTTCAATTAGGTCATGATTTTGAACTGAAATTTGCAGAATTTTGCAATACTACTTTGATACCAAGAGTTAAAACCCTGTCTGAGAGCTTGGGACCTCTGAGTGAGGTGTGGATCAATATTGGAGGTGGGGTCATGATTTTGATTAGGAGCAAGTGGGAATTATATAGAAAGAAAAGTTCCATTCAGTGCTCTATATTCAGACACATCTTTCTACAGCCAAAAACACCCCCCGGACCATTAACCCGATCAGGAACTCCCGCCGTAACAACCGCATTCCTTTGGTGCTTCCTTACCACCCTAAAACACTTCCTATCCCCAGGACCATTAACCACAACTTTTCCATCCTACAGGATGATCCCTCCATTGGGGCCCTCTTTTCTGATCACCCTATCATCTCATATCGCAGACCACCTAATCTGCGTAACCTCCTTGTTCACAGCTCCCTTGACCGCCCTCAACAACCATCCACACCAGGCACTTTCCCTTGCAACAGAGCTCGCTGTATCACCTGCAAGTACACAGCCACCACCACACTCATTCAAGGCCCCTCAGGACAATTCCGGATCACCCAGACAGCATCTTGTACCTCCAGCAACCTTATTTACTGTATCTCTTGCAGTAAATGCCCAGCCATCTACATTGGAGAAACAGGAAGGAGACTCGGAGACCGCTTCAGAGAACACGTCAGGGCTGTGAAGATTAAAGATCTCTCCAAGCCCATTGTTTCTCATTTCACCTCTGACGGCCACGACCACACTAATCTCTCCGTCTGTGTTCTCAAAGACGGTTTTCCGAACTCATACATCAGAAAGACCACCGAAACTAAAATTATTCTGCAGTTAGGATCACACATTCACCCTTCCCTTAACGACAGATTACTGTTCTTTTAAATTTTCTTTTCTCATTGGAAGTTTCATTTCACACCTCTCTGCACCCATTCTGACTTCACACCTCTTGATTGGCCTCTCTTTCTGTCCCCTGCTCCCGCCTCTCACTCCTCCTCCCTCCCAACCTTTGTTCTCCCGCTACTTTACCTTTGCCTACTGCCCTGTCTCTCTCACACCTGAAGAAGGCTCCACGGCCGAAACGTTGTGTTCTCTTTCTTCTTTTTTTCAGCATGGAATAAACCTATTACTTGTTCCTTTGCAGTATATTACTGCTGAGCTGGGTGTTGTAGTGACTTGGAAAGAAAGGTGTGGATGAGCTGTGCAGATGTTCAGCTGTGCTCTTATCTTTTTGTCTGCAGGATGTCATGGTGTGAACTAACAGAGAGATGTTGTGAAGATCTGGCCTCTGCTCTTCAGTCTCAACACTCCAGTCTGAGAGAGCTGGATCTGAGTCTCAATAGCCTGGGGGATTCAGGAGTGAAACTGCTGTCTGGAGCTCGGAGGCATCCCAACTGTAAATTAACAAACCTGACGTAAGTGAACACTGGTGATTTATTATTATTGTTTTATTTAGATATGTTAAGACACACAGCATTCTGATTTTCACATGCATCAAAACGTAACACCTATAAAATACAAAACAAAAAAGAAGAAGGGTGACATACAAAATTATTTTTTTGTCAATGTTATACAAGTTCTTGTCTTTGGGCTCTTTGTAAACATATGACAACTACTTACAATTACTGAGAGGCTCAAAACACAACCTTTTTAAAAATATACTGTATACTGTATGTAGTTGATTTTTAATTCTGTAGGTAATTTTCTTCTTGAATTTTCAGTCATAGAGTTCTTCCAGATTTGAACACTAGGTCTGTGCAGCTTTAACCAGTTTCTAGTGATTCTCTCCAGGAAGGTGAATTAGTGGATTTATGCCGATTTGAGATTCTTCAGTTGCTATGGGAGTGCCAGCCTCCCTTTCCATTTGAATCTTACCCTTATCTCTTATATTCCTCATTTTTTCTAATAAATAGGAAGTAGTATGGTTTGCAATATTTATCAATTTGTTTATCTCTAATCTTTGAATCTCTTTTAAATCTGGGGTGCTGTGCATGGAGTTTGTATGTTCTCCCCATGTTTGTGTTGTGTTCCAGTTTTCTCCCACAGTCAACAAATGTGCTGGCACATAATAGACTTCTGGGAAAGCTGTCACTGGTGTGAGTGTGTGCTCTTTGATAGAGTGGCATCCTGTCCAGGGTTCAGTCCTCCCTTGTGTCCAGTGCTTCCTGGAACAGGCTCTGGGTAACTGTGACTCTGAATTGGGTAATTGTTTGTTTACAGTGATGTTGATGGAGTTCAAATGCTACAATGCATTTATATTAGCTGAGAGTATAATCTTAAGCACCTGAATAACCATTCCTCTTTTAAGTGGTTTAAAGTCAGGGTTCTGTTCTATACAGTTTGTCTCAAACCTCAAAATGACTTCACATTACAAATTATTGTATATGTGTTTAATTTATTAACACTTTAGCAATTTCTTATTTCTTTGAGTTATATTAGCAATAAAAGGTAATGTTTTAATTTAGTTGGATACTTCATCATTTTCCTGAGGAGCTGCCATTCATCCAAGCTGTTAAAGTTAAACACAGCATTAACATTTTAAACAACTAAGATTACATTTCAGGAAGAAGTTCCAAAAAGTACCTTAGATCCAAAGTAGTTATCAACCATGCAGGATTGTCCCTAGAAAACAGCAAATATATTTTCTGTACCTAGAGGCTTAAACTCCAGTGCTTTGAATGACTTAACATCCATGCTTTGGAGAAATACTACAAAGATTTATCAAATATAACATCAGTTTTCCTACCATGGCAGGGGCACTGTCAGTCAACACAGAAAATATTTCATTTGTGTCATTTCCTCTTTCCTAAAAATGATTAATAAGCATCTAAGCTACATCTTCCCCTGTAGTTGTTCCATACATGGGTTTTGGGCAGCACAGCTCTTCTCAAATTCCATCTCAGTCACAGTATCTCACAAGAATGGATATACATTGTTTATATCCACATACTCATCATGTGCAACACAAAATAGTTTTACACCTTTTAAATGCCAAGGTTTGTTGTTTGTTTTTCAGCCATTCCACTTACAGATGCATGGTATAACCCCATACCATGCAAAATTATCTACAGTTCACCGTGTTATACCCCAGTACATGATTGACTGGCCAAAATGACTGACAGGTGGCACTTATGGTGCATTTTTGTTAGTGAAACGATTGCTTCATTTAATCTCTTTACTGTGCATGTTTAAATCTGCTTAATATTGAATATTAATATGGAATTTTACAACTAAAGGGACATTTTAGTATCTGAGGATAAAAAGAAGAGGAGAATAATGTATCTGAAGGTCATAAACAATATTAATTTAGGGACATAAACATGTGATGTAAACTGTATATGGCTGGTATTGGTAGTTTAAAGGAAAAATACACAACGGTATTCCACTTAATTCCTAAACATTTTAAGCATCAAAGTCTTTCATTCGGTTACATACTGTGGTTATTTTGGAAAAGTTTTTACATGCTCTTTCTGACTATATAATGTTTACATTCTTCTTAAAAAGTTATAATGCTTTAACCTTTTCTATGAATACTTGCACTTGTTATCGCAGTAAAAAACCTCATACTTTTTAGAATTTGTTAAATAGGGAATATGATATGAAATTGCATATCTAAAGAAATTAATAATGATATGATTATATTTATATAGCTCAAATTATCACAGTAGTGCACTTTCTTTGTAAACATCTGCATCAGTTTAACTTATTCACCCACAAATACTTGGAAACATGTTGCCTGCCCTGTTCAGTTATAGTTTAAACTGTCAAGTGGCATGTTGGTGTAATGGCTTAGGCATTTGACTTACATGCTGGAGGTAGAGGGTTAAAACCTAGCTCTTCCCATTAGTTTTCTAACAAATAAACATTTCTTTGAAAAACTAAAATAGTAAATATTATCGACACTATATTTAATTTGTTGGTATTTCTAAATATCACAACAAGTTCAAAGTTAAGGGAGTTAAGTGATTAATCTTTTCTATGAATACTTGCACTCGTAATCGGAGGAAAAAAAACAATACTTTTAAAAATCCGCTAAATAGGTAACATACAGATGCAGCCATTCAAACATGCAAGGTACAAACCCGTACCACACGCAGCTACCCACAAGCCACCGTGGCATACCGGGGTACATGATTGGCTGGCCAAAATGACCGACAGGGGCACTCGTGTTGCATTGGTCATTAGTGAAAAGATTTAATCATTTCATCTCTTTACTTTGCACATTATAATCTGCTTAGTATTGAATATTTATATTGAATTTTACAACTAAAGGGAAACTTTAGTAGCTGAGCATAAAAAGAAGAGGAGCATAATGCATCTGATGGTCATCAATGATATTAATTTAGGAACATAAAAATACTATGTAAACTGTATATTGCTGGTATTGGTAGTTTAAAGAAAAAATACACACCAGTATTCCACTTTCTCCCTTAACATTTAAAGCATCAAAGTCTTACATGTGGTTATTTCGGAAACATTTTTCATGTTCCTTCTGGCCATATTAAGTTTATATACTTTGTGAAAAGTGATAACCTTTTCTGCGAATACGCTTGTTATCGGAGTAAACAAAAGCATACTTTTAGAATTTGATTAATAGGGAATATAATATGGAATCGCATATCTAAAGAAATTAATAACAATGTAATGTAATGTACATGTACTGTAGCTCAAACAGTAGTATAAGACTTTCTATGGATATTTGTTCTTCATTTTCAGTGGCTTCCATGTGACTGCGTCTATGGTGTGATGGCTTAAGTGACTGACTTCTAAGCCTGAGGTCTGGCGTTTGAACCCAGTTATTGCCATGAGTTTTCTTTTAACAATTAACATTTCTTTGAAAAACTAAAATAGCAAATATTATGGACACTATATTGACATTTTTTATATTTCTAAATATCACAACTCGTTCAAAGCTAAGTAATTTATTAATAACAACGAATAATTTCAAACTGCGACTAATATTAGTACTGACATAACAAACATGTATGCCATAAGGTGTACGCGTTACTGAAGCTAAAAGTGTAGCCTTTGTCACTAATGTAACCACTAAATAAAGACATTAATATAGAAATCCCTACGTTACGAACTGTATATGGCTGGTGTTGGTATTTTAAGGAAAAAATACACACTAGTGTTGTACTTTCTCCCTAAACATTTTAAGCATCAAAGTCTTATATGTGGTTATTTCAGAAACATTTTTACGTGCTCCTTCTGACCATATTAAGTTTAATACGTGAATATTTAATATGTGAAAAAAGTGAAATTTTGTTAAATTGCCCCAATGGATAAGTTGTTTGGAATTTAACTAGTTTTACAGCTCATAAGCATACTGTAGTTTTGGCCGCAGGCAGTTTTCCTCCCCCTCTTCATTCTCAAAGTAGAGTAGGTGAAACTTTCAATGAAAGACAGTCCCCCTTCCCCCCACAGACAGACTGACAAATGTTTTATTAGAAAAAGAGATTCACAACGCAAATCTGTGTCAGTCTCCTGTGTAAAAAATCGGTTTGAACATCATGGGTGCTGTTTTTAAGACGCTGCTTAGTAAAGTATAGGAATTTGCCTGCTGTCAGCAGTATTGTGTATATAGTTGACCTTTACCTGAATGGAAACAGGACATAAAGAAAGGGTTTCAGACATCAAACAAAGCTTTATTCCCGTGCTTACAGGTTCCAGTTAGTCTGTAATTACGCATTGATGAAACACCGGAGGTTTATAAAAAGAGAATTAGCTCACTAATACTTTTGTGTAGAGGCTGTGAACATTTTCACAAGTAGAAGTCTTTAAAATGCGTTTTGTTTGAAGGCTTTCTGTGTTTCTCTTGCAAAGATATGGACATAAGAATATTTGTGTGTGGTCAAAAAAATGGCGTCATTTTAATTGATACGCAATTACACACCATCTGTTGTCAGATTGTGAATCAATAAAGGCATTTAATTAAACACATATTTGCAATTTTAATCAAAATGGGGGTAATGGTGTTAGACCATTAGACATGCAATACACTTCCTCATGATCATCTTAGAATCTTTGTGTAAGCTGTAAGTTTTTTTTTTACTTTTTAATTATACATTTTAAACACTTTAATTTTGTAAACGCAACACACATTCTGTACAGATACAGTACAATCACATTCTCCTGTCCTCCCGTGGTGTAAAATGAATTAGCAGGTGATTGAGATAACAATGCATTGCCCAATGAGTGGAATGTTCTTTTTTACAAGTGTAAAAAGAGGTGATACGTGTCTCCTCTATAACTCTTCAGTTTACAGAGAAATTCCACTAGACCCTCACAACATTGTCTAATAATACTCTTCTTGTGTCTAATTTTTAGTTTAGCAGGATTTGTGCGATAAGCACATTGTTTAATGGGGATGACATTACCCACATCTATTATCACTGTACAACACTTGAGTTGGGAGTGTCTTTTAATAAAACAGAGCACCTTGCAATACATATACTATAACTACTTTTGATGGGTAGCCACGTCAGCCTGCATAGTCTGCAAAGGAACAAGTAATAGGTTTATTCCATGCTGAAAAGAGAAGAGAGAAAATGCAACGTTTCGGTTTGAAGCCTTCTTCAGGTGTGAGGGTCTTCAGCTCAAAATGAAATGTTTGGAGTTTGTAACGTAGGGCGCTCAGAACGAGTTATACTTTAATGAGGGCTTGCCAGTGCGATGACGTCACTGCTTTTCATATGAATAGGAGGGACCTGGTCTGTCAGGGTTGAAGGCAGATCTCACTGTAGCTTGACTGGCTGCTTCCCTGTAAGTGGCGCTGGAGGCCTGGCTTCAATTCCCCAACTGGTAGAGCGTGAGCCTGAAAGCACTACGTTATTAATTCTATCTTCTGTGTCGCATTAACTAACTCTTCAATTTATTCCACCAGACAGTACATGAATATAATTATATCATTATTAATTCCCTGTTTATCGAATTCTAAAAGTATGCTTTTGTTTATGCCGGTAACGAGCGAATTCACAGAAAAGGTTAAAACACTATCACTTTTCACAAAGTATATAAACTTAATATGGTCAGAAGGAGCACGTAGAAACGTTTCCAAAATAAACACATGCTCAAAATGTTTAAGGAGAAAGAGAAATACTGGTGTGTATTTATTCTTTAAAATACCAATACCAGCCATATACAGTTTACATAAATGTTTAAGTTCCTAAATTAATATTGTTTATGAGCATGTGAAAGACATGTTGAATCGAAGATTCTCAAAACTTACTTTGTATGATTGGAAACAAATATGTGATCGGATCAACGAAATGCTGTGGTGTTACTTTTTGTCAATGAAAAAATAAAGTATTTTCGTTTACAAAGACTGTTACAAAAAAAGTGGACCAGGGTAAAACTTTGAGCTTACAGCTTGTCCAAGGTCATTCATTATTAATTCTATTAGTATTATCTTCGGTAAAGACTTTGACGAAAAAAATAATTCTGCATAATTAAAATATTTATGATAAAGGTGGTAGTTTGTGTACTTTTGTCCAACTGAGCAATCTTGCTTTCATAAAATATACCAACTTTTTAATATTTAATGATTAACATGCTGTAATACACAGTTTAAAATTAAAAGTCTAAAGAGTATACAACTTAAAATTCTTAATTGAATAAAAATTGTCTCTCAGCAGTGATCAGGATTCGAAACCAGGTGTTTTCTGGTGACAGCTCAAATGCTGTACATGAGAGGTTAAGCTTTATTAGCTCCACCAGGCGGTTATACAAGGTGATTCCGGATACTATTAACACTATTAACTATTAACTAATTTGCATGCGGTGTCATGCGGTTTGACGAGATACGATATGCGTTATAATGTGACATGCCCACTGCGTTGTACCACAGCGTACCATGCTCGTTTTGAATAGTTGCATTTGTATGATGGAATCGCTTATCTGCAGAAATTAATAACAATAATAATTTAATGTTCTAAATATATGTATTGTAACAACCGTGGGTTTCGGTATGGAATGGAGCAGGCATGGGACTAAGGGAATGCAGCTGAACAACACATTTATTAACTCGAACCGGGGGAAGGTACACACACAGGGACAGGAGTTACAGCGCTGCACCTTCACAAACACACACAGACGAAGGGAAGAGGCAGTCTCCCAGCCTCTGCACTACTATATACAGTCCCGTAGTCCCGCCCCCAGGTGCCACTCTCAGCCTGCGTTGCGTGCACCTGCTAAAGCGCCCCGCGTGGCTCTACAGTATTTATATAGCTGGTAGTATTACTGTAATCCACTTTCTTTGTAAACACGTTTTATTTTTAATTTGACTCATTCACGCATGATGAAGTATTATGTACGCTAAATTAACATGTTTTTGTTTTTTTTGTATATAGATTATAACACATTCAATGTTAAGTTATATTAATAATGAAATAAAAATGTGAATACGGTCAGCTGTTCAACCAGTTTAATTCAAAACACTTTATTCGGTGGGGCAATTCAACAGACGCCTCAAGCCTTAAAGTGAAATTGTATAGATTTTAATTAGAATCGAGAATAACAAAACAGTATTAAAAATACCACTGAAACTATAATAATGTGTCTGGTCATTATTAACAGTATTAATTTAATAGTAATTATTTCAAGCTTCTTCTATCTTTTTCAGAGTCATTTTTTTCTTCGGTTTTCATAAACTTTGCTTATTAAAATACCTATTTATGAGACATGATGATTCAGATGTCAATAACTTTGTGAACAAATGACACAGAGCCTGCAACCTACAGTTTAAAGATCTGGATTTGTGAAAAATTTCACAGCTTTTATTTAAACAATATCTAGTATCTGGTTGCATTTTTAGAAACATTAGTTTGAATAAAGCGGATCCCAGGTGCAAGTGACTTCATAACACGAGAAGGCATTATGCTATATTTTTTATGCATCAGTTGAAGCCTTCTGAAGTCTCTCAAAAACATAAAAATGTAACGTAATATTGTGTGGCCCGATGGGCAACTGATTCTTTTAATTTTAAGAAGTTCAAAAATAGGAAACAATAACGTGTGCCTCAAATAGACATTGCATGGTTTTAAAACCCATAAAAAACGGTTTAGTTAAAACACGAAATCCACGAAATAAAGGTGATTTTTCTCCTTGTGATCATCTTAGAATGTTTGTGTAAGCTGTAAGTTTTTTTTTACTTTTTAAATTAACACTTAATTTTGTAAACGCATCATGCATCTCATACAAATACAGTACAATCACTTTCTCCTGTCTTCCCGTGGTGTGAAACAAATTAGCAGGTGATTGAGAAATTAGCGCACTGCATTGAGTTCAGTCAGAGAAGAGGTGGTGCCGATTGTATTTCTGACTGTTTTGTCACAGTTCAATATTTTAGATACATCTAAATAAAGTCAGGCATCAGGTGCATAAACTATTAGTAATCAATCATTTGTATTAAAATACGTACTGTAATACATCGTTGCACTTCTACATCTTGTAAAACTGTCGCAGGATGTGGGGCGTTGAGACACTCAAAGGGTGGAGATTGATTGGGCTATGTTGATTAGTGTTGCAGGATATGGGCCATTGAGGCAGTAAAAGGCTGGGTGATTAGGTTATGCTGATTTCCAGGGTGGTGTTAATGTTGCCTCTCACTCAGGGGGGCGACTGCAGTTGTCCCAATGAATACCGTCTAGCAGGAACAATTAGGTTAGACTTGGAGGTGTGAGGAGTCACAGAGCCAGTTTAGCCAGACGAAGGGAGGAGGAGAGAGAGCTGGAGAGTGAACAATGAACTGAAAGGGTCCCATGACACCTAGCTCAGCACCCCCACAGTCCTCAGACAACACCAGCTTCCTCCTGGAAAATACTGGGCAAACCTGATTCTGCCAGGTACTGTGGAAAATCCCCTGAAATGGACTGGCTAAGCAGAGGGATAAAAACACCTGAGACAGGACAGAGGGGTCTCGGAACTCCCACTGGACCCTGGAGACGACACAGGCAGCGCCAGGGAAGCTGCAGAGTGCGAGACCATGGAGGAAAGGACCTATTAATCCAGGAATTGACAACTACGGGAGATATTGGCATTGGTACAGAGACTTTTTAATACCTGAAGGCAAAGGACAAAGAACCTGGCCCAGTTAATGGATGCAAACTGAGCGGAAATAGAGTACAGCTCGTGGGAGTATTTCGAGTGTAACCTGAACGGAGACAGGGAAATTGAACTGGGTGATACCCCTCTCCTTAAAGTGGTTGTTTGCCTCCAGGCCATCAACGACTTTCACCGATATTAAGAAGAAATGTGGTAGTGGCCTCTTTTCAGTACTTTACAGAAGAAAAGACTGTTGTCCCTTTGGGTTTCATTGTGCCCCCAACTATTTCATTGTGCCCCCAACTATTTTCTGGTTGTTGTGGATGTTCCTTTTTTATGCTTCTTAGAATAGTAGATTGTGTTGATGTATGTAGAAAATAAAAGGGCACTTATACAATACAAATGCTTGTCGCTGGTCTGTGTGTGCATTGGTGATTCTGGGAGATAAACAGAACCTGTGGTAATGTAGAGGGGCCCTAGCACCCCGTTTATACTGCTAGGTGGCGTAGTCGTACACGACGCAGGGACATTCCTCACCCATAAGGTTCACCTTACTGTGACAAAAACATTAATTTTTTAAGACTGTGTTCAAACATATATTAAATCTGACTATAAAAAAACCAGGGTTCACCTTTTTTCTGTTTATCCCTACTCTCTTTCATGCGCTGCAATTCAGACACAGAATAATTAAAAATGGGAACAGGTGAGGCAGGCAGAGGGAAGGGGGAGGGGGGAGGCATCTTCCCACCTTTATGACTAAAGAAAGTGTCAAGGAGAAAAAAAGTTTGGTGCGGTCTTTTCTGCTTTAAAGGTACACACTCCTTGTGGAAGAATTTTCACCTCAAACGTTTGCCCACCAGCTAACACACAGAAGCAAACTAAATACAAAATGTAAGAATAGCAATTACAAACATACTTGCTTTATACTGTTATACTGTACAGTGTATTAAAACACTCTATAGTCACTACACTGCCCACTAAACCTCTTTCCCACAATTTCACGGGGGCAAGGTCACGCAGCTGATTCACAGTTGGATTCAATTTGATCTTGCAAAAATTCTGATATAATTGTCCATTGTCAACATATTTACTAAAACTACCCATCTCACTGTGTTAGTCTCACTGTACGCCCCGGTGCTCACTAAATTTTCACACTCCCAGTAAAATAATAAACCCATTTCCCGCATTGTCACCTCGCACCAGGGGGGAAGGAAAAGTGCCCGCAGTCATTTTTTCCACTGACAAAGTTGATTAAAACCCATTCAAAGGGTGTGATGTGTTAACACAAACTCTGCTTAACGGTATAAAGCAAGTGATATGTTACTGAATACAAAATGTAAGAATAGCAATTACAAACATACTTGCTTTATACTTACTGTTGTAACAGCAAGGTGACTTTCTGCTCAATTTAAAAAAAAGCTACAGTACAGACAAATTTTAAATTCTTCAAGCAAAATTAGATGTTTGTCAATATCTGCAACTTTGCAAGCAGTACACAACTTGTCAAAAGGTACCTTTTGTCTCTTGTGCACTCAACAAAGGTTTATTTTTTATAATTCTGAAATTATATCTTGCCACCCGCTGTTCAAAAGCTGTATGGTTTCAAAGTATGTGTGAAATATCTTTTCTTACCCCAGTTAGCGTGAAGAAATCCTAAATAACGAAACCATGACTTATAATAATTCATCCAGATAAACTCACACCACAGCCAACAACAAGCTATAATAGTGCACTATGTTTATATATTCGGCTATGTAAGAAACAAAGTAATTCTCTGATCAGGGTTTGAAAAGCCTGGGTGCAGCGCACTACATGACAGTCCATTGTAGTTCAGGTGGGTAGCTGCGTCAGCATGCGTAGGCTGCAAAGGAACAAGTAATGGGTTTATTCCATGCTGAAAAAAAGAAGAGAATAACGTCAAATGTTTCCAAAATGTCCCCTTGTGATATTTTAGCTGCTTAGTTACACAACTCCATATTCATATTACTATCAAGAGGTATTAAATCAGTACAACTTTTATGAAATTCAGGTATTTTAAACGTATAATTAAAAAGTGTTTTTTAAACTATCTAAACCATTTTTTACAGCATTTAAAGTAATGCAATGTTTGAGTTAGGCAGGAACATGTAATTGTATCTTATTTTTGATTAAATTGTTGAAAATAAAAAATAATAATTTGCCCATCATGTTGAAAGGCTGTTCTTCGATTACTGCAATTGTGAAAAAAATAACCGTTCCCCCCTCCCTTGATTAACTTAAAAGATTTCCAGTAGGAAATGCTTAAACACAAAACCATCACGTGTCGATTTAAGTGTCCTTCTTTCAGTTGGGTATGCATGATGAGCAACAAGGGGTCATTGTTATGATTTCTCTATAATGATCAAATCCCTCAACTCATCCACTTGTGGTTATTTTGGAAACATTTTGACATGTTCCTTTTAACTACATTGCTGTCGATTATTGTAGAAATAGACAAAATGAAACGCTTGGAATTTGTCAAGTTAAACTTTGATGCAGGACAAATAAATGTATTTCCCACAAGCTATACTGTAGTGGATTTAAAACTATACATCATTGCGCTGTATGCCTGTGGCACGTCTTTGTTCAAGTTTTAAAGCTACAGTATGGAAAAACGAGTGATAAGAAAAAACAGGACATTTGACATTTGAGTACTGGTAAAGAGCAACAATGACAACAGAGCATGCCACTGAAAATTTATCCCATCGCCCGAGCAGAACTGTCTATTTTCCATAACCGACAGTGGGGTGTAACACTCTTCTATAAATTGAAGGTTGTGAAAACAGTGAGTGACAAATCACCTTGAATACAATTTTAAAATACAGTTTGAAATGATTCGTTGTTATTAATAAATCACTTTGCTTTGAACATGTTGTCAAATTTAGAAATATCAAAAATGTCAATATAGTGTCCGGAAAATTTGCTATTTTAGTTTTTCAAAGAAATGTTTATTTGTTAAAAGATAACTCATAGCGATAACTGAGTTTGAACCACTGACTTCGAGCATGCGAGGTATATGCCTAACCCATTACACCAACATACGCCAACATGAAGTCAGCTACAACTTAAGCTGCAGCTGAAAAGGATAGGCAAAATGTTTTCACGTAATCACGGGTGAATGAGTTAAACTGATGCAGACGTTTACAAAGAAAGTGGACCACGGTAATACTTTGAGCTTACAGCCTGTCCAAGGTCATTCATTATTAATACTATTAATAATACCTTCCGTATCACATCAAAATTGAAAATTTTTTACAAGTGTATGAGGCGATACACAACGTGTCTGCTCTATAACTCTTCAGTGTACAGAATAATTTTCTGCAGAGTTACACAACCTCGTCTCATCATAGTAAACAACAGTCACTGGCTTATTTGAAGGTGTAACACATCTTCACTCTCATGGTACAGTTTCAACATACTGTGCAGTATGTTTTCTGTTACCACTATAAGAAGAATACAAGCTTTAAAAAAATAACAAATGTCAAAATGTTTCCAAAATGTCCAAAATATGTTTCCAAAATATTTTAGCTGCTTAGTTTCACAACTCCATATTAATATTGCTATCAAGTTGTATTTAATCAGAACAACTTTTATTTTTTTACAATAACAGCAAGTGGTGTTCTTACTACTTATTCTTAGAAAAGGATAAAACATTATAACTTTTTATGAAGTATAGAATTTAACTTAATAATGTTTGAACAAGCACGTTAAAACCAGAACCCATGTAAGTTACCAAGTTAAAGACTTTGATGCATAAAATATTTATGATGAAGGTGGAAGGTTGTGTACTTTTGTCCAACTGAGCAATCTTACTTTTATAAAATATACTGACTTTGTAATGTTTAATTATTAACATACTGTAATATACAGTTTACAATTATTACAAATCTAAAGAGTATACAACTTAAATTCTAAATTGGAAAAAGATTGTCCCTCAGCAGTGACCGGGATTCAAAACTGGGCGTTTTCTGGCACCAGCTCAAATGCTGTACATTAGATGTTAAGCTTTTTTAGCTCCACCTGGCACTTTTACAAGGTGCTTCCGGTTACTATTATCATATTTCAGTTTGCATGCGGTATGATGCACCATGCCCACCGCGTTTTGACGCAGTGAACTCTGTGCATTTTGAATGGCTGGATCTGTATATTAAAGGGGAACTGCGATGCTTATTTTACATTTTGGGATTATAATGAATCTGCAATGATGAGTGCATTTCAAATCATAAGGAAACTACCAAGTACAAGATAACATGTATCATAACAATCTCCAATTTATATCACAAAACAGACGAAGTGTCAATGTACAGTATGTGTAGTGCCAAATTGCCATCATTGTCTGTGATTCAGAATGAGGCATGCTCTAGGCCAAGTCAGTTTTGCTACTATGTTAATTCTAAATAATTTAATGAAACTGACACACACAAGACAACATGTTTTAGTTTCTTTTAAGTATTGCAAAAAAGAAACCTGCCAACCAACTAAAACACACTCATATTTATTTTCATTTCATTTCTTGTTCACTTGCAGCGACTAGTGAGCAGGAAGGGTAGGGTTTATGGCACACTTTTCCCAAAATCTTGCTCTCGCCCTTGGTGAGACCAGCTGATTCTCATCTGCCTTCGACAACATGGCAACCATGCAGTACTTCCACAGAGTTCATGATTGTGTACTTAATTTGAAATTAGAAATGTTAAGATACTATCAGTTTATTTTGTTACGGATATTTTAAACCAAGTCTAAGAATTTAGGACTGCAGTTCCCCTTTTAGATCCGAGTGAGGTGTGGACCAATATTGCAGGTGGGATCATGATTTTGAATGGGAGCAAGTGGGATTTAGTTCCACACAGGGCTACACACATCTTTCTAAAGTCCTCCTCATCTCAGTGTGTCTCACCTTGCCCAGTAATAAAACTGTGATGAGAAATATAAGATACTTGATCTTGTAAGAAAGCTTCCCCTCTCATTTCCTTGTCTGACATGTTAAATCCTGCTCCTCACTCTCTAGCTCATCTTTTACTTTGTCTCTTTCTTTCTCTTGTCTGTTGTCCATCTGGCTCAATCATTCTCTTCATAACAGTATCTGCCAAACAACAACAAACACACATAATCTGCCAGGTGTTTGTCCATTAATTTCTATCTAATGTTTTTTTTTTATTTTGTTTGATTATTCCACAGTGTTTGCTAATCCAACTCATTTGGTACAGTATGTAGTCCTCTAGTCTAGTTTTTATAATTTGACCTTCCATGTAATAAAAATCACACTTTATTGCACTGCATTTCCATTTCTCCAGTCCCTGGCTTTAGTGTCTGTTGGAAGAGTTGTGACAATGGCTTCTGAATACATGTAATGTGACATAATATAATATTATTTAAGCATTAATAGTATTAGCCATAAACACTGTCATGCACAAATCTTTAAATAAATAACAATAATAATAAAACAATGACAATCTGCAAGAGTTCAATTTTTAGATAATAATAATAATAATAATTGCTTACACTTATATAGCGCTTTTCTGGACACTCCACTCAAAGCGCTTTACAGGTAATGGGGACTCCCCTCCACCACCACCAATGTGCAGCATCCACCTGGATGATGCGACGGCAGCCATAGTGCGCCAGAACGCAATCCATTCATTGTTTTTTTTGTCCTTACAGTACCTGGTGAATTTAAGCCTAACACTGAAGAAGATTCCTTAGCGGAGCAAGGTGGCAGAATTCCTTATCTTCAAAGATACAGAACAAACTCCTCCAGATGTTCATCAAACACCACAGTCTGCAGACCTGCTGATCAAACCCCTCCGAGTAGACTGTGTGAAGGACCGTGTTTCCATTGTGCTCTAGTATATGTGGAAGGTAGAGACAGGTCTCTCTCCTGCTCTGGATCTGATCCAGTGTGTAATTGGATGAGTATAAATTTGTTTCTTATCTCTAGAATTAAAAAAGATTGTATCTTAAATATATAATTAGTTCTCTTGGTTTGCTATGCACATTTTGTCTTAATAAAATTGGATTTTGCATACCTGCAAGTTTTTATTTTGTGCAGTTAATTCCTAGGAAGATGGCATGGTAGCATACTGGTTAGTATTGCTGCCCAACAGCACTGGGACCCTGGATAAAGTTCTGGGATGCTACTGTATCTGTGTGAGGTTTTTATATTCTCTTCATGTTTACATGGGTTTCCTCCAGGTACTTCAGTTTTCTCCCACAGTCATGTTCGTAGATTAATGGGATTCTGGGAAAATTGACTCTGGTGTGAGTATGTGTCCTGTGATGGACTGGAGTCCCGATCCGATTGTACCCTGTCTTGTGCCTATGGATTTCTGTGATAGGCTCTGGCTCCCTCATACACTTTCAGTAATAAGTCTCTTTCTGTATGTAGAGTGGAAGAGTGTGTATGAACAGTTTGTCTATATGAAGGCATCACTGCAGGGATGTGGATTTAAACTGACTGTGTACAATGACTGCGTAAACCGGGTTCACTCTGGTTTCAGCTGGTACTAATGGGGTTGAACATGTATTTTCAGTTTTTCCAGTAGAAAGGTACTGCTGGTTCTTCTGTATGTCCATGTTGCACCTGATCCAGACATAGCGCAGAAAAGGAATGCACAAACACTTGCAAAAGCTTAAATATATAAAACAATCACAGATAGCTGTGTGTTACAAAAGAACATGTGAACATGCATATTTCAATTATAAATTAATCAAAACGTGTTAAACATAAATATATTTTAGATTTTGTGTAGTACAGTAGCTAGCATTGAACTGTGTGTTAGATGCAGATGATCCACGGAGCCAGCATCTTAAGATGTTCATATTTAGAGGCAATTTGCTTAAATAACAAACTAGCCTGTGGATACTGATGTGCCAGAGAGGTGGAAAAGCTATTTCCCTATGCCATCACTTTAAAATGTATCCTCAGTAACTGCTGCTATCTCATAGTGGGTTTCTAACACTGTGTATAGTTACACAGTGCCTTTAGTTCCATCCATTTTCTAATCTCTTTATCCAGTACAGGGGAGCTGGAGCCTATCCCAGCAATAACAGATGCAAGGCAGGATACACCCTGGACATAACACCAGTCCATCACAGGGCAGACACACAACACAAACACACCAGGGCCAATTTATCCAGGAGCCTATTAACCAGCCAGTATGTTTGGACTACGAGAGGAAATCAGGTCACCTGAGGAAACCCATGATAATTTAATTTTGAAAACCACTGAGACTTCTGGTGCTCCTGTTGTATTTCTGAAAAAAGATACAAAAAGCATGCTAACCAGTGTCCAACCCTATTCTTTAGGTAATACTAGGTAATTATTTAGGTAATAATTAGAAAAATATTTTAAATTATATTTGACCCTATTATATTTTATCCTCATTTTTCTTTATTTTTAAATTTTGTATTTTACTTATTTTCTGATAGTCAGATTTAATGTATATTTGAACAAAGTCTTGTAAATTTATATTTTTTTCAAGATGTGGAAAAGGGGCAGCAATTTATTACATTGAAATTGTTCATATTAATTATTGATTACTAATAGTTCATGCTAACACCTGACGTTCTTATTTAGATGTATATGAAATATTGAACTAAGTGTGACATAACATTCAGAAATACAATTGAGAATCGCTTGTGGTATTTGTATAAATGAAACTGTTCTAAAATTTATTAAAAATCGATTTAAATGTATAATTTTGTCATGTGTAATGTCACGAGGAAGCACAAAAAGCACCTTCTTTGTTTAACGATGGTTTCAAAAATAAAACTAAATGGTGAGAAAGCTATTTTAATGCCAATTAAAATTTTGAAGTTAAAAGAAATGATTTACGTTGCTTGATTAATTTTAGGCAGATGTGCTCGGTGCTATAAGCACTCCAGGCTGCAGATGGCTCATTCTGTCTCGCTGAGCTCCATACCTCCTCCCTCTCTCGGTGCCGCCTCTTCTCTGAAGGAGCTCAGTGGGCGGGGCGCTACTTTCTCCGCGACCTGCTGATCTGCTTCACACCACAGGAAGACAAAGTGATTTTCCCGTACGTGTTATGTTAACAAAAATTAAGTGTTTAAAATATTTAAAAATTAAACAAAAACTTACAGCATACACAAAGATTCTAAGCTGATAACGAAGAAGTGTTTTTTTAACTATCTAAACCAGGCGTGGGCAAACTTTTTTGGCCCAAGGGCCACATAAAAGTTTGAAACTGTATAGCGGGCCACTTCACACTGCTGTTACAGATAGCCTGAGTGAAAAAATATTTTAAATATAAAAAAATAAAAACTGAATAAAACTTGACATTCAACACACAAGCCAAGTCTTCACTTATTTTTTATTTTGATAAACTTATTTTCTCAAATTTGTTCTTGCTCTCTGGACAAAGAATATCTATGGTTTCTATCATACACTCTTTCAAAAGCTCCCCTTCAGAGAGCAGCTTGCTTTATTTAGCAATTTTATATGCACGCTCTTCATTCACTGTCAACTTTCTGCTTCTTCAATCCACTCATTTTTTCGCAGGTTCCCTCACAGTACGATAGACCCACTCAAACTGGTGAATCAAATTGGTAAAGCAGGGGTTCCCAAATGTTTTGGGTCAATACCTGCCTTGACCTGTCATATTTTCAACATGCCTCCCCTGTGTCAAAAATAAGTTCTATGGCAGTGCAATACTTTACAAAATATTATACATTTGAAAGGAAATGATGGGTATTCACCTTTACTCATTCATGTTTCTATTGATATAATTTAACATTGAATACTTTGTGATATAAAACAATAAAAAGTCAGTAAAGTGTACATAATATTTAGGATTTTATTTTTTTTAAATGAGTTTGTTTGTTAAAAGAAAAACCTTTACCATAAGCAAGAATAAAACACAGACCTCTGGTGGGAGAGGAGCTCTCCAAACCCATTGGTCCAACACACCACTTGGAAAGACAGCTGAAACAGACAGGTCAGAATGTTTCCAAAGTAATCACAAGTCAATAAGTCGATGCAGATGTTTACAAAGAAAGTGGAATACGGTAATACTACCAGCTATATAAATATATTGCATTTAGATCCTTAAATTAATATTGTTTTAATGTCTTTAGTTATGCGATTTCATATTATATTAAGCAGACTCTAAAATGTCCATGTTGAAATAACGACAGCAAGTATTCATAGAACAGGTTTAAACATTATAGCTTTTTATAAAGTATATAAACTTATATAAATATACTGTAGTCAGAATGAGCATGTCGGAACCTTTCCAAAATAACCACAGTAAGTGACCGAGTTAAAGACTTTGATGCATAAAATGTTTATGAAGAAAGTGCAATACTGTTGTGTATTTTTTAATTTTAGCTACCACTATTAGGCAAATACAGTATACTACATACATACTACATACACTACAGTATATTATCTAACATAATGTACATGATATTCAGAGATGTTATGCTCCTGTTATTTTTATGCTCAGCTGCAAAAATGTCCTTTTAGTTGTAAAATTCCTTTTTAATATTCCATATTAAGCAGATGCAAACATGCACAGTAAAGAGATTAAATGAAGAAATCATTTTCACTAACATCAAACACACCACAAGTGCCACCTGTCAATCATTTTGGGCCAGTGAATCACATGTCATGATAAAGAGCAGCCCCTCTAACACATTCTGAATGGCTACATCAGTAGTTAAATAGTTACATTATTGAAATTTCTGATGTAAACATTGAACAGATACTCATCCAAACCAACATTCTGGCTCGGCCATTCTGTGGAGAGTTTGAAATGTCCCACAGAGAGGAAACACATTGAATTTGTCACAGCCAGTCTCCTGCTGGCTTGGCAGTAAGTCAATACTGTTGTTTTACTAAGGAGAATTTAGTTCTTATGGCGCTGGGACAAAATAGAAAAGGATTCTACCCTTAAGTGACTTTACACCTGTTTGTGCACATGGTGTAATTCAGTGACTGACTGCGAGTCAGGACAAGGAGGAAGAAACTCAGATCACTTCCTAGATATTGCTGCTACCACTGAATATACATCGATAGTCAAGCTTTCATTTATTGTGGAAAATTAAAGGTGGCAATCTAGTAACAAGATTTCACTTGGGCTGAAAAGTCTTGGAGAATTCTACTTGCATATGGACCCACTCTCATCCTAGTGTCTAATTTTGTAAGGATGCAGCTGCTTCCTTGGTGTGAATCTCATCAGTAATCAGGCTGAGGAATCCATGTGCCACAGCAGGGAAGAATGAGGCTCAACTGAGTAACAAGTGGAAGATGAAGCAGGCAGGGTAGGCAGCAGCTAGATGTAACGGCACGCAGTGCTGATGCAGTATTATGGACCCTATGCGGAGTTCTGGTGCTGGTCAGAAAAGATGTGAACTGGAAAGCTATCGGTACTACCAAAGCCAAATAGCTAGACGAGAAATGAAGTGAAGAACGGGTTCTGAATTCAAGGCCGCTAGTAATATTAGAGATAGAGATAAGCGAGGCAAGGCATTCCTAAGGAGCTACCAATACCGAGCAACAAGATGAGAATGGGAGAGGGTTTAAATATGTCTGGATGTGGAGGGTGCGGTAACCAGTGAGCTGTCCTGATTGGATAATAGTTCTGATCTGCCGTGTTTGTGTGGATTGCCTCCAGATGGTGCTTGATTGGGGTGAGACCGTTTGTGTGGAGGATTGCGAATAGCAGCGGGTGTGACACTGGAACTGTTGTTTGTTCAAGACACCAAATAGTTTATTATATTATTACATTTTTCATAACATTTGATTGTAAATGTAATAAAATGTCTTACAGATACATTATACATTGTTTTTATACAGATGTGTGTTTCTGATAGTGATCGAAGTTGAAGAGCAAAGTCTTGGGTCAGGGTTACCTAAATGTTGCATGAACAGTAATGGCCAGTGTTCTCTTGACAGGGCTGATGCCTGTTTCCTTCCTCTATCTTCAAGCACAAACAGTGGGGCACACTATTGACCCAGACGCCTCTCAGTTTCCACACTGGCATGGCATGTTGAGGTGTGTGGTGGTGCTCGGTCAGTGTGGATCAGACCTGAGGCAGAGGGGAGACAGAAAACAGAGGAGGGGCAGAGCTCAACAACATTTGGAAATCTGTATACAGACAGTTCTTAAACAACCCCGAATACCTTACAACTTCCTCATGACATTTGAGCTCTGGATGTGCAGCAGGGGCAGAGTTATGTGCAGGGGCTGCAACAGGGCAGCTGGCAGACTAGACTGGAGCCGCAGGAACAACAGGCTGATTAAGGAATTAAATAGTCTTGTGGTGAAAATCCAGGCAGAATTTGGTAACAAATAATCAGAAGACACATTCAGACTGAAAGGCAGATCCAAAGACAAGGTCAAGGAGGCAGGCACAAGGTCAGGAACAGAGGACGGGCTGAACGGACAGATTGAATCACTGAGAGCTGGTTACAGGCTCAATGTCAGAGCACCTAGTGAAACACTGGAAAGGCTTAAAAACCCCAGACTGAGTGATTGACTCCAACCTGATGATGAGGAGCGACAGCTTGCTCATGTTATGCTGGCAATGGGCTGATCAGAGTCCCGTCTGGAAATACAGTTCATTGCTGTGGTAGCTGATGACTGCGGTGTGACAAATTTAAGTTATTTTTCTGGCAGCAGGTACAACAGTCATGTATTTGATTATTTTCAGATTTTTAGGTTTCGAGAGGAAGATGAGTGAGCTCAGAAAAAAGTAAACAAAGCTCATGGCTATGTGACACCTTTTAAATAGAAAAATCAGTTTTGATTGGTTGTGATGTCATCAGGCATGTGGTCTTCCCCAGTCTGCAGGTATCTCATTGGCTGGGCATTTTTGCATATTTATAATTCAGCTAGCAGATTGGCTGGTGCTGCAAGATCATCAAGCTGAATAAAAGAAATAGGCTCTTGGTAAAAGTCCAGGCAAAGTTTGGTAACAAATAATTCGAAGACATGTTTAGACTTAACGGAAGATCTGAAGACATGGTCAAGAAGGCAGGTAAGTCAGGATCTATGCAAACAGATTGAAACATTGAGAGCTGGTAACAAACTCAATGTCAAAAACCAAGAACAGGCTTAAATTACCCTGATTGAGTGATTAACCTCACTGCGGAGTGAGAGGTGGCTCATGTTAAGATGGCAGTGGGTTGATCAGTCCCATGTGGAATGCAGTTCATTGCTGTGGTAGCTGATGACTGCAGTGTGACAAATTTAAGAACGATTGCTGAAACACATACAACAGTGGTTGTAGTAATATGTTTGAAAGAAAGTATAGAGTGAGATAAGAAAGAATAAGCACAATTTATAGCTCTGTGACATATTTTATTATTGTTCCTTTTCTTACTTCTTCATCCCAAATGAACCATTACAGGCAAACAGATATGCTGTCTTTTTTGTGTGCAGAAATATATTTTTCTTTACCTGCCTTTTTGGACTGCTCATATACATCTCCTTATGCTCTCCATAGTCCATAGTGGTAACGACTGCTGCTGTTGGCCAGGAATTGATGTCAACAGCTTTCATCAGACATTTCAGCCCTTTATCAAGCTATCTGAGCTGGTAGCTGCAAAACCCTGGTCAGGCTCCACAGCTCCTGGGTTATTTGGCAACAACCCGTCAGTCTGGGGTTCCTGATCGATTTACTGGCAGTGATTCAGTCACTTCAGTCACTCAATCACTGGAGTCCAGGCTGAAGATGCAGGATTATTACTGTCAGCAGAGATATAGCTACCTTTTTACACAGTGATACACGTCTGTACACAAATCGCTACAGGAGCTCAGCAGGATCCACAGAGGTCTGAGACTGAGACAGTTGCTGAGCTGCAACTATTGAACTGAACAGAGATGGGTTTGTACAATATATATATATATGTATTGTGTACTAAAAAACACAGAAAGAATGTGTAGATACTCGTATGTTATTAAACCTAAAAGGCTATGACATTTATGAGTGTCTTAATCGTTTATAAATGTTGTGTTATGAAGATATAGGAAATATGTGTAGATGTATGTAAGTATTAAACTTAATAGGCTATGTAACAGAAAATTACAAATAAATAAAGTTTATTAACATTGTAACTAAAAAAAACCATCAGATAAAATATATCAATATTGTTATCATAACTAAATTTAATTTTTTTCTATATTGTGATATTTATGCATTGTTATTATCATTTCAAATATAATACAGCCCATTAAAGATCTAAAGACAGATCATAGATGCTTCTGTTAAAGCAGAAGGATTGGTATCTAAATGTCATGTGAGACACTGGGGTTCTGGATGTGTCATCGAATAGAACCACAACAAAAACACAGGCACAACAAAAACACAGGTCATCACTGTCGCCACTATAACAACAGCATGATTAGATTTCATTTCCCCACAACAGTCTCCCGAGAAGATCTTCTGAAGAATTCATTATAATAAATATTTCCTTTCTCTTTATAAATTTGGAATGGTGTTTCAGACATGTTTACACAAGGTACAGTAAATATGTTAAGTAATTGATATTTATTTTTATACCCACTCTATGAAAAAATGAAAGTTCAAAAACTTGCTGTCAGTTCATATATTTTGAACAACAGCCCACACAAAAGGAAAGGACATTATGCACATTTTCACATTGAAGTGTGAGGTCTGTTCCCTGCAAAACCTCTTCTAATCTGCACATTATCCAGTGGGGACATTTTACAGTGCTTTCATCTGCCTGCAAAGACCCAGATATCTACTGTACATCAGGTCTCTTGTCTCTATTACTACTACTACTACAATAATAATAATAAACCCTTACACTTATGTAGTGCCTTTCTAAACACCCCATTCCACAGGAAATGGAGACTCCTCTCCACCATCAGCAGTGTGTAGCCCCAACTGAATGATGTGGCAGTCCACTCCCCACTCACCAGCTCTCAGTGGGGTGGAGAGCAGAGTGATGAAGCCAGGTCAGAGATGGGGATTATTAGGAGGCCACGATTGGTAAAGGCCAGGGGGGAATTTGGTCAGGACACTGGGGTAACACCCCTACTACTTTTGAGAAATGCCCTGAGATTTTGAATGACCACGGAGGGTCAGGATTTTTCTTACATCAGTTTTACATCTCATCAAAAGGACGGCACCTTTTTTACAGTATAGTGTCCCCATCAAATACTGAGGCATTAGGACCCACACAAAGCACAGGGTGAGTGCCTCCTACTGGTCCCACTTACACCTCCTCCAGCAGCAGCCTTAGTTTTCCCAGGAGGTCTTAGCAACCAGTCAAATTCTGACAAAGGAGGAGGTAAAGGTTCATTCCATACCATTCCATAGGTAAGGAAAAGAAGCACAACATTTTGGCTGTGGAGCCATCTTCATGTGAGAAGAAGAACTGCATTGGTTTTGAAGAGCTACTGTATTGCTGGGGTCAGTTTTTCCACAGTATGCAGGCAATTGTGATGCATTTGCTGGATAAATGTAGTCTTAATCAAAATTGTAACATTTCATTGTGACTAAACCCTAGTTGAAAGTAAGTCCATGCAAAATTTAACACTGTTATCCTTAACCTTCCAGCTGAGCTCTCAGTAGCTTCTAGGTGCTGTGTACAATGTAATAGGCTTTCTATACACTCAAGTGATCATTGGTATGTCATAATTAATTGACTATCTTGTAATAATGAGATACTTTACTATCTCACAGTTAGAAGATTTGGAATTACAAAATACTACATTATATTATTTTTTTTCCTTTGTGTGAGCAATGTGCTCTCTTAGTTTCCTCCCTCTATCAAAGTCTTTAAGCACATATAGTTAAAAATCCCAGTTGCAGAAGAGGAAACACAGGAGTGACAAAGCTCCACCACACCTGCAAACCTGGAAAACCACATATTGCAGTTCTCAAACAACCTTGAAACACCTTTGTATTCTCTAGAACTGTGGTTCTCAAACAGTGGTATGCGTACCACTGCTGGTACGCGGCGCGCCCCCTGGTGGTATGCCAGATGACCCTAGAAATTTGTTGTGAGCACTGAAAACCTAGGACGGGTTTTCATATTTTCTATTTTAATAAAATGAGTTTATGTGTCAAATACGCAGCCTATGTACTACGATACAGCACACGCTAATACTTGAGTGGACACAAGAGCTACTATGAAATTCTATACCATTGTATAGGAATGCATCCTATAAATGTACAGTAAGTGACCAATTGTATTTAAAAAGAGTTATCTTCAGCAAATAGAGAGGTAGGATAATGTGAACAATGGCAATCTTGTGAGCACAGAAAAGCATGATAGAAAAATATTTAAGGACTGTTCTAGGTTAATTTGAGAAAAATATGTATTTCACTCCCATGCGCATGAAATAAAAACTTCTTTTAACTTCTGAGACTGAAACGGGGAAAAATGGAAGCTTGCGGATTGCTAAAGCAGGTAAGCCCCACACTATTTGTGAAGAACTTTTTTTACCGTTGGCAAAAGAGCTGACACGTATTATGTGTGGAGAACAAGCAGCTTAACAGCTCAACCTGCTGCCCCTTTTGAATGACACAGTCACTCGTAGAATTATTGATATGGCAGATGATGTCAAAAGTATGCTGATAGAGTGCGTTAAGATGAGAAGATGTTTTTCATTGCAATTAGATGAGCCTGTAGATATCGTTGATTTGGCCAATTGCTCGTTTTACGTTAGATACGAGCTTGAAGGCATGTCTCATGAGAACTTTCTGTTTCTTGTACCAACAGGAACTACAGGAGAGTACATATTTCAGCTTCGGAATGAATTTATTGAAGAGAATGGGCTCGACTGGAAAAAATGCATCAGCGTTTGTACAGACGGTACTAGAGTGATAACAGGCAGACACAGCAGTGTAGTTGCAGTGTAGAGTCTAAAAACTGTTAGACTCTGCTGTCGAAGTTGTGAATTGTATCAAGGCTCAACCAATGAATTCACATCTGTTTTGCTCGACTAAACAGGCTAACCCCTCTCACTGAAATGGTAAGTGCTCAGTGCTATATTTATTATATGTGTATGTGAGTGTGTGCGCTCGTGCTCATGTTGGTCATTGAAAATTTCTGGGGTTCTTATGAGAAGATGACTTGTAGGTGGTACTTGGATGTTTTGGTTTGATCAGGGGTGGTACTTGGTCCAAAAAGTTTGAGAACCACTGGCATAGTGTATATCATTTTTACCATTACCAGATTTCACAAATCCATCTTTCACTTGAATCCTGATTTCAGATTCCAAAATTAGAGAGAACATGTCAGCTATAATATTGAATGACTGCTATTCTTTCTTTCAAGCTCATTGTAGCACAGCAAAAATAATGTTCTCTAGCTGGCAGTTTAGGGACAATTTCCAATTCATTCTTCCTTTGATCTGTTCTATGTGTTTCTGAAACATTTCATGTATAGAAAGTACTGTATGTCGTATGGCATTATGTTTAAATAAGAATGTAATGATTGCACTCCAGCACATTTACTGTCCAACTGTAGCGGCTCAGCAGCTGTTCTCAGCCTCAGTTCTCTGTGGTTCCTGTTTATGAGCCAGAGCAGCTCCTGTAGAGCCGAGGGAGGTTTTTGTACAGACATGTATCACTGTGTGAGAGGGAAGCTATCATACTGCAAACAGTAGAAATCTCCTGCATCTTCAGCCTGGACTCCAGTGATAGTCAGAGTGAAGTCAGTCCCATAACCACTGCCGCTGCCTCCACTGTAGCTGCCAGTGAATCTGTCTGGGATCCCAGAGGCTCGAGTGTCTTTAGTGTGGATCAGGAGTCTAGGAGCCTCTCCAGTCCTCTGATGGTACCAGCTCAGATGATAAACCTGCTGACTAGATTTGCAGCTCAGAGTGACTCTTTCTCCTTGGAGATTAGACCTCACTGTAGGAGACTGAGTCATGACAATCTGACTACAGGACTCTGAAAACAGACAGAAAAGAAGAAAATCATTTTAATGACCCAGGAAAATAAATCTGAATAACATTGATGACAGAGGTATTGTAACCTATATTTTTTGCTACAGTCGCTCTATTCCTTTTGCTGAAGATGATTCAGCTATATTATTTTCTTTTATTTAAGTAAATAAAGAGGTTTGAAAACACGGCCTACAGTACCTTGAACAAGCAGTAGCAGTGTGCAGAGGAGGAGACCCAATGAAGACATTCTCTCTGTGTGACTGAAAGAGTTGAACTGTCAGCTTTAAAACCCTGAGCAGTGGAGCAGCACAGCTATTACAGCTGTTGTTTAAAGCAAAGGTATGCAAAGCATCTTCCTGTATTCAAATCCTGTCAAAGTCAGGTGGCATCTGTGGTGTGGGCACTAGTGCAAGTGAAGCATTGTCCCCTATGCTATTAATTATTCTGATTTCATTCCTGTTGAAGTTCTCATTATGATACTGTTGTTTATTTTGAATAATTTAGTTTTTCATTTCTTTCTTTTCTTTCTTTCATTTCAGCCATGTATCTGAATTCTGTTCTACTTGTGCTCTTTTTTAAGCATTAAAAATCCAGAGGAATATAATTATTTACATAATGAAACAGAATTAGTCTAAATAATGTTCAACTGCTAATTTTCATTAATTGATCTGATCTAATGAGTCCAGGGGTTTCTCTCTCACCTCTTGCTGTGTCTCTGTGTAAACACTCCCCTGTACAGGACAGCAGGGCCACCTGCTTCTCCTGGGGAACAAGGGGTCCTGAGGGCCACAGAGGAATTAGTCAATGGGGGTCCGGTTTGGTGGGGTTAATGCAGTGAGGGAGCCACTTTTCACACATCAGGTCTACAGGACCTGTCTAGGACTTTCAGACATCCAAAGACAGGATCTCAGCCTCACAGGATCAGCAGCTATTGGATAAGTGTTGACAGTCATCTGGACCTGGACTGGCTGGGTGATGACTTCAGCTGGAGACAGTGAGCATTCATGGAATATTCATGTGTCAGTTTATGAAAGTGATGGCTCTTTGAATTGCAACCAAGGCTTTCAATGAGGCTCACCTGTCGGTTGTTAAGATGGAGATTCAGGTCTACAAGGGTGTAGAAAGGTCTGTGAGAGTCTGAAACAAGCCTCCCAGCATGTTGTTGAAAAATCCTCAGATCAATTAGCTTTTAACTACCAAATGGGGTAAATGGGACGGATAAATTCTGGGCAATGTGTACTCAGTTGGTTGTTTTCTGTTTCTATATAAGACTGTCACTGGTAAAACAGAGATTAAAATGATTTTAAAGAGACACGCTTTTGTAAGTTATGAGGGAATTAACTAAAAGTTTTTACTAAAAATTTGTATTATATCTCGTTGACTATGTATTTCTTTACTTATATTTTACTAACTCCATCTAAGGATGTCTTGTCTCAAAAGTTAATACAGTCGTCCTGTATCTTTACACATAGCTGGCATAGTTCTCAGGGAAATGACAGAGTGACCTATCCTGGAAAAAATTGTCTTTTCAGTTACAAGCAGAAGGGGCTGCTTGTCACCCAAGCCAGCAGTAAAGAAAATAAATGTACTAGTCAGCTTTCTAGAATGACCATATATAGCCACAATGCAAGCAGAGATTCATGTGGGAGTGTATCTTGTATCGTTTGTTTCACTGTATAAAAGAGCACTGTAAGTGTTGTCTTTTGAGTTTTGAGTTAAAGAGCAAAACTCCCATATGCATATGAAATAAAGATAACTAACACACAAACTCTCGGCTGATGCCCTTTGTTTGCCACAACAAATGTCTGTTTTTTTTTTCACTTTGACATTATAGAGTACTTTGTGTTGATGAGTGGCAAAAATTCTCAGTTAAATACGTCATGGTTCCATGTTGTTACAATGTAAAAAAGTCAAAAGGTGGTGAATACTTTTTTGGGCACTGTAATCATATTAATGATGTACTGTAGGTCCTCCAATCTCTATAACTAATACTGCATTTGCAAATTAAATTGCATAGAAAATAGAAATAGCATGTCTTTGCCCCTCTATATAATATTTGCAGATTTCCATTAACATATCTACAGTACTATAATAATAGAGGATCCTGTTGTAGCGGCGAGGCTTATTAAAATACAGTAATTAAGTTTTCTGTTCCCTTGCCAGTCCCTCTCTCCTCCATCTCAGTGGTGCTGGGTAAAGAGAGGCCATTCAATTTGGTTCACGTTTTTCTAGCTGATAGAGTGTCCTGATAAGGAACAACTCCCCAAAGCTAAGACGTCAACCTCTGTAACACATGGTCGTTTTTGACGCCTAAAAGTCTGAGATTCCAAGAGAAAGTGTTATTCAAAGTTGGTTTACAACCCCAAGGTCAGAGAGCATGGTTACTCATCCTCCACCTAGATCAGCCAATCAGGAACTGGTAGGGCAGGGTAACCCCACGTGGGTCTCTGATGCCCATGGAACTTTCAACCAATGAATGACCTGCAGTCCCTCCAGCTAAAACAGGCAACACAGAGCCCCTCAGAGCGCCTGCTAGACTTTTCAAACATTCTCCAGCGCAGGACAGTTCCCAACTGCTGGACATTCAGCCTCAGGGCTCCTCCTGAACATCCTCCGACTCAGCCCGGACGACCACGTAATGGCCAGTGTGTCCGAATGCCAGAACTTTCCTTTGTTCTAAGAGTCGAGAATGGAGTTTTGCCAGCGTGAAACCAAAGGATCCACCTGAGGTTAGCATCAGCAGCAAGCTTCTTGAACAGGTCGGAACTGTGGACAGCTGAATACCAGTATTCAGAACTAGCACTTCATCAGGAACGAACCGGTCTTCTTCCTGACCTGCTTGGACCCGCAGTAACATTTCTCCTGTGCACAAACTCTGCTAGTTAAAGCCAACACTAACTAGCCGGTCTTCAGAGAGCATCAGCAGCAGGAATCCTTCTCCCACACCGCAACCGCACCGGCCACTGCTTGGCACCGGGCCAGAGAGAAACCGATTGGATGCAACAGCCTGCCACTACTTCTTTGTGTCCACAGGAGATCTGAATCCACACAGATTGGATAAGTATTCAACATTCTGCATTACCACTCGAGAATTCAATTGTTACCTCAACCAGTTGATATGAATTTAATTCCTATGAGTAGTTTTGAGTATCTAGTGTAGAAGTTGTAACCATTTCATTTACGAAACGGTTTAAATGAATAATATACTGAACGTATGTCCCTCTTGGTGTTTGTAACTCTTCCTGATTGAATATATACGTTTTGTATTCT
Organism: Lepisosteus oculatus; assembly: GCF_040954835.1. Taxonomy (NCBI): domain Eukaryota; kingdom Metazoa; phylum Chordata; class Actinopteri; order Semionotiformes; family Lepisosteidae; genus Lepisosteus; species Lepisosteus oculatus. Next base: position 7,970,862 of record NC_090713.1, read on the forward strand.
GCTAACCCTCACTATAAGATCTGTTATGTTTATATGCACAATATATTTTTAATAAATGTATCTCGTGTATTGAATCCGCGCGTGTGTGTGTTGTTGGTTGTTCTGACAATTGATTGTCTAAAAGCCTAACAGACCACCTCGTGATTACTGCCACAATTAATAATTGGCTCAGTAAAATCACAAACCCCTACACTGTTAATGCTGTGAAACAATAACACGATAATATAGAAAAGATATGCAATATAATAAAATATTCACCAGCACAGTCACCTGAAGAACATAGGGAAAAAACAGCTTTATAATGTTTATAGAGAGGGTTTCCATAGTTTCTGCTAAAATGAGGTTTGGATATTCACAACTGGACAGCAATGCCTAACAGCTTTCTAGATTTAGAGTTTCTTCTAAGTAAGGAATGTTCTGTGGTCACTCCTTCTCAAATCTGAGTGTGATAGAGGTGCTGGAGGCCTCCTCTTCCCAGCCCAGAAACTCAGTGGGTCCCAGGACTGATTCTTGAGGAACCCCCTGTGTTTGCTTATTTCAGACCCAGACAAGATCTTAATCACAGGCTGATTGATTTATGTTTTCCATGTTGGGCACATTTGTAAATTTGCTTTCTGTTCCAAAAAGGTAATTTGTCATTACAGAGATTTGTAACAGGTTACAGATCTGTACCTGTTTCAGAGGTTTGCTGTTGCACCTGAAATGTAGCCAATTGGACCTGCAGAAGGAAAATCCTCTTCTGGGCATGTCTCATACCTTGTCTGTCTCCAAAGTGGGCATGTTCAATAATGTCATTCCAATTGTCGGTGCTTTTCTAATAGTGTCCCTCATTAAAATTAGCGGGTCAGATATAGGGTCACTCCTGCTACAGTATAGGCATGTCTGATACAACATCACTCCCACCCTTCTGTTCATTTACAATTCACCATCAGGTAAGAGCTGTTTAATCAGAATCAACAGCCGGCAAGTTGAGGACAGGCCACCTAAAGACCTGTGTGCTGACGCTGCACAGCTGAAGTTTGATAAAAGTCTGAACAAACATAAATATCAATAACGTTATGAACACGTACTGGAGGAGCAGAGTTCAGCTGGAATGAAAACCAGCAGACTTTGTTCCTGCAGCCCCAGGGCTGAGAGACACTGCTCTGATTTATTTTCATGCCCAGGGATATGTGAGAATGACTCTCAGTGAGACTCTAACCCCTGGAGGGGCTATGCCTGGGCTTACAGCACTCCAGCCTGTAGAGTTCACTGTGCTTTAGAAAGAAGAGCCAAGCAGCCCTGCAGATTTTTTTAAAGCTCTGTCTTTACATGTGGAACGGCTTCGGCAGATGCTCCGTCGTTCACACGCCAGCTTGCCTTCACATCAGATTTCCTGGATGTCTTGATCCCCATGTGGGGCAGGGCAGTGTGCTCCCCTGTGAAGCAGACTCTCTGAAAGGGCACGAGCAGGTCCTGGTAATAATCCGTCAGCTGGAAGGGCGTGAAGAGTGCAAAGGTGCCCAGGCTGGACTCATCCAGGATCCACTTCTTCACCAGACCGCCCTCGCCGTGGATGGCCGCCAGGAAGAACAGAGACTCGTCCGACCATGTGTGAGACGCCAGAGCAGCCCGACCCCACTCTCAAGCGCTTTGCTCATGTAGTAGATAAAGATCGACGAGCGATCCTTGACAGACTTGTCCCCGTGGATCCCTTCCTTCTCCCAGAATCGCTCCTTGAAGCCCCGGAAGAGTTCTGGGGGGTTAAATCTGACTTATACGAGGGTCCCATACTATGACAGTGAAACCAGGCACAGAGAAACAAGACCTATGGGTGTAATGAGGCTGTTTAAGGTGGAACTGTAAAAGAGGTCTTTAAGTCATAAGATGAACCGTAGAGCTGGAACAGGTCAGCTGGTGAGCAGCAGGCAGGAGCAGCAAACAGGCAAAGCACAGTCCAGAACTGAAGTCAAGAAACAATCATAGCTCGGAGCTGGAAAGACATAACAAAGGAACAAGGAAACATCTGATGAGAAGCAATCCAGGAACACAGTTGAATGAAACTCAAGGAAAATGCAAAGCTGGAGTTGAGACAAATCAGGTTGATAGCCCAAAGAGAAATACAAGCACAGCCAAGAACAAGGCAGTGGCTCAGAGATAAAGCTCTATACAGGAGGCCAGAGCAGAGATCAATCAGACCTTAAACACCCTGCTTCACCAGGAGACAGGGAGGACATGGTGATCCACAGGTGGAGCCATCTTCCTGTCTGACTGCATTACCATGGCAACCAGCTGACTGATAGAATTAGTCAGCTCCACAGCGCCCCCGCGAGGACGGCAGAGACAAATGGTACATTGTACTAACAGCCAGACCCAGACATCACTGTGTTCTAGAGATAATAAAACTGCAGGTTAATTTCTTTAGTTTCTTCTAAAGAAATAAGAACTGTCTGAAGAGCAGCAGTGTTTCAGTAGTACCCAGGAGTAGTAGGAGATATAATCTTACAATATATTTTTGAAATATTCAAATGTAAACTTAAACATAAAAGGATTTAAAAAAATATTAACAATTGCAGGTTCAAAACATTTTCCTGAAGCTCTAGAGGCTGGTATTGACCTCCCTAGGAAATGAAGAGGAAAAATTCAGCATCAGCCCAATGTAACATGACAAAATAAGGATGAGACTTCAGTGTTAGAGAGCTGTGATATACTGTACATCCATCCATCCATTTTCACTTCCGCTTTTCCTGGTGAGGGTCGCGGTGAAGCTGCGCAAGGCAGGGTACACCCTGGACAGGGTGCCAGTCCATGGCAGGGTAAGTGCAAGTCAATCATGCATGGGACAATTTGGAGGCCACGGTAAGAGCAGAGGGTGGAAATTTGGCCCAGACACCAGGATAACTCCCTACTCTTATCAAGAAATGCCGGGGGACCTTTAATGACCACTGAGAGTCAGGACCTCGGTTTAACCTCTCATCCGAAAGACGGCACCCACTACAGTTCAGTGTCCCCGCCACTATACCAGGGCATTAGGACCCACACAGACCGCAGGGTGAGCACCCCCTACTGTTCCCACTTACACCTCTTCCAGCAGCAACCATAGCAACCATAGCTTCGCAGGTCTCCCAGACACGTACAGTACTGACCAGGCTCCACCCTGCTTAGCTTCGGTGGGTTGTTAGTTGAGAGCTGGGAAAATTGACCCTGGCGTGAGTGTTTGTCTCTGTCTGTCCTGCAATGGACTCCTTCAGAGTGTATCCTTTCTTGCACTCTTTGGAAGTAATGAAAGTCATGTAGCATCATACTGTATTCTGTATATACTGTACTGTATGTGTTTGTATGGTTTTTATCTTTTTTCGAATCTTTGATATTTCAAGCACACCAGAAAAATCCCTAACAACACAAAGGCTTGGTTTGGCAATCAAGTTTACTTAGTTTAGAATGCTTTGCTGCCTGTACTGGATACAGTGGTTTGAAAATGGATTGATGGACTGTTTGGTGCCACCAGAGAACACACTTCCCATGAGCAAGAAAGCAAAACCCATTGAATATCAGAGATGGGAGACGTGATCAGTATCTCTCTCGGCAGCCTCAAAGTCAAAATGATTGAAATGATAAATAATATAATCAAAGTGTTTTGAATACTGTAACTGTGTTAAATGATCTCTTGCAGTAGAATAATAAACTTATAAGTGCACCTGCAGGAGGTCCCAGCTGCAGCAGTGCAGTCGCCGTGCAGCCCTGCTGAGGGAGGTTTTTGTACAGCTGTGTAACACTGTGTGAGCAGAGCTTTACCACTGGGCTGATGGTAACTCTGACAGTAATAATTTGCTGCATCTCCAGCCTGGACCCCTGTGATGGTCAGAGTGAAGTCAGTCCCAGATCTACTGCCACTGAAACGCCCTGGGATCCCAGTCTGACAGGTAGTTGCAAGATAGATCAGGAGTTTAGGAGCTTCTCCATCTTTCTGTTGGTACCAGGCTAGGTAGTTGTTATTCTACACTGCAGGCTTGGACTTACAGCTCATAGTAACTGTCTGTCCATGAAGAACAGATTTCACTGCTGGAGTCTGAGTCACAGTAACCTGCCCACTGGATTCTGAAAACAAGACAAAATACAGGAAGTGCAGCAATTAAATAATGTGAATGTTTTAGTTTCTTTCAGCTATTTTACACTTTTTTGTAAAGCTTCTTAACATAATAAGCTAAAAGCCATATCCTCCCTCATTAATTAAAAAAACATTTTAAGTCAGCATCCAGCCAAGTTTTATATTGTATCTTGAGCAGAGATGAGTAGCGTGCAGAGGAAGACAGTGATGAAAGTCATTGTCTCTGTGGGTTCTGTTACCTTGAAGGGCAGCTTTCAGTCATGAAGTGTTAAACTCACAGGGCTATAAACACTCCCAGAGCACTGAAGCATGTGCTGCCAATGCAAAGTGTCTCTTCTATGCAAATTGTCTTCCTGGGTTCAGCAGCACTTGTAGCCAGTCAGTGCTGGAAACACAGGCTTGGTGCTGTGTGTTATGACAGAGCAAGATGAGCAGTTTAGCATTAGACAACTGCTGTTTTGCCCTTTTAGAATGCACCTCAACCATATTGCTCTCATAAAATTGAATGGGACAGCCAAATTAAGTGGTGATTTTTTAATGATCTGAGATGCTCATCCATCCTCTTCTTGACTAGAATCACCGTCAACATTGTAGCTATGACAGCTTGTTCCACACACCCACACTTCTGTGTGTAAAGAGTTACCTCCTGCTCTTGATGCTATAAACACTCTTTCCACTCTGTGGTGGCTCAATCCAAGGCTTTGTCCAGGGCCTTTCCTGGGAGTGAGAATTGGACACACCTGGCTTAACTGCCTGCTTAGTGCCCTGTGTGACTGGAATGCCTCTGGAGCTCATGTGATTGGTCCAGTGAGAAATTCCACATCCAAGTGAATTTATTATCAGGTTATATGAGTAGACAGGTGTACATAAGCTACAGGCTGTGTCTAAGCTCCTTCTGTTTAGGGAGAGAGGAGAGTAGACACTGTAATGCTTTAGGATCAAGGGAAAGGCTTTTGCTAAAACCCGTGGGTAAAGTGGAGTCTTTCAAACAGGATAAGGATAGGTGAATAGTTTTATATAGTGCACAGCTGGGGTTCTTGTGGCAGTTTTGTCTATGTTATGGAACCCTGTCGATTTGCTCCATTACTTTTGTGCACATACTGTACGTCTACCCAGTTTACACTACCTGACCCCAACCCTTCAACCCTGATGCCTAATATTTTTATTAAATCCTTTCTATTTATGTCTATTTTCCATCTTATCATCCAGTTACCATTAGTAATAACTTCACATTTAATCTAATTTCATCTGATTAAAAAAAATTATTTAACATAGCTATTTTAAAGGTGGCTTCTTAAAGTACTTTACAGAAAGACAACAATAAAAAATATACAAGATATAAACAATGGAAATACACAGTGAGAGGATAAAGTAGATGGGGTTACTGAATACGGTAGTGTCATGATAGTTTGAACACACTCCCTAGAGTAAGCTGGCGAGAGTTCGAAGTTGGCTGACCTACGAACAAACTGCTAAATAATCCAAGTACAAAGTTAAGTTAAACACATTCCTTGTGTTACGCTCAACTGTGTTTAAGATGTATATTTAAACGAACCCAAAAGGTGATAAGTTGGAGCAAAGGGATAAACAGAGCTGGTTAAGCAAAGGCCCTTCTAAACAAGAAGGTTTTAAGCTCTTTGAAAGAAGTAATCATCAATTGCAGACAGCAGATTGTTTCACAAATATATTCTATTACATTTGTTATTTGTCATATATTTAGAACCCATGTGAAATACTGTAAATTACTGTATCATTTTTGATTGGTTCATAAAAGTTGTCAAGTGTTCACACAAATGTAACATTACAATTTCAAAATGTATTTCAATTTCAAAACCCCACATTATCTATACATTTAACACAGGTGTTTCACTGTAATTTAAGAATGTATCGAGTTAAAAACTAATGCGATTGTATTTCAATTCAAGAGTAAAGAGGGTTAGTAGGAACAGCCTTAGCAGCTCTTGAAAACTGCACCATCTGTAACGATCTCGTGTCTAAGGACCCTATGCAGAATTCCTCTGAACGTAAATTTTCTTGTAGACACAAATCCAAATTAATGAGTCCAAAATCCAGGCCAGAGTCAAAAGGCAAAAAAATACACAATCAAATCATGAACTAAGAGACCTACAGTAGTCAGTAAACAAGCCGACGTCACAATCACTAAAACTAGGAGTCTTTTAGAGAAGCACAGGAACGATGTAGCTCTGGATAGGAAAACCCTAATACTGAGCAAGGAGTGGAGTGTCAGGCTGCTTGAAGTAGACAGGTGGGAGAGGGTGTGTCTGATTATTTAATTAGAGACTCCACTGGAATGTGAAGGAGTTGATTGAGGGTGATGAGACCTCCGGGGGCGTGATGCGAATGACATAACACCATTTCCAACTCAATAGGTATGATCAACGATAAAGTGCTGTACATGAACAAAGCAAAGCTCATGCATAAACTGACTTGGTTTATCCAGTGTGCAGCCCCACCTAGATGAAGCACCAGCAGCCGGAGTGTGCCAATAGGCTCCCCACACACTAGCTCTCAGAGTGATGGAGAGTGATGGAGCCAGTTCACAGATGGGGATTATTAGGAGGCCAGGGAGGCATTTGACCAGGACACTGGGGTTAACTCCCCAATCGTAAAACCCCAAATTTATGAAAAGAAAAGTTGGTTTAAATGTTAAAAACATTTGTTTTTTTGTCACAGAAGGTGTTATGAATTATAGCATTTATTAGCTTGAGCCACAACTAATAAATAAAATCACAAATCCCAGCAAAGCTCTCTTTTTCTAGGGAAGGAGTGGGAGGAGGGGTGTAGCAGAGGGGGTCAGAGTGGCAGTACTGCTGGTTCAGTCCCTAGGGCAAATCTCTACAGTACTATAGTAACTAGCAATGTACCAAGCAAGATTTGAGAAGTAGACGATACCTTTATTGTTTGATTTGGATGTGTACTTTGCATTGATATATCATTCAGTAGAACTACTTTATACAGTGACTTGGTGATTCAGTACATAACAAATAATGTTTCTGGGTAAATGTCTGCACTGAAACAATTGTGTCCTGTGAATGAACATCTCTGTGTTAAAATGCATAGAAAATTACAAAACATTCTCAATGAATCTTACACAACTATCAGTGCACCTGGAACTTATTATACATGGTTCACCCACATTATAATTTAGGAGAAGCTCAGGGTGGCAGGAAACTAGTCAGTTACCTCCTGGGGCAACAGCAGCTGCAGGGAATAAAGTCCTGAGAGAGAAGAGCTGTGAGCTTCCCTGCTGAGCCTGTGTCTCTCTGAGCAGATGGGTAAAGAGAGAACTGGAGGGAGAGGAAAGAGAGATGAGGAGGAAAGCAGAAGCCAATAAGACTAGAGGACAGGAACAAGGAGCACAAGACCTGAATCCAAGTGCACAATGAGAAAACCAAACTGAAATGATTAAAAAGACACTTTTTCAGGGCGCACATCAACAAACCAACTCTGATCATTCCATGCCTGGCATGATACACATGGGGTCACTTTCTTGTCCATAAATGTAGACAAATTTAGAGTTATTTTTGGGAATTATGGGAAACGTAAACCGTGTTCCACTGAAGCCACAACACATTGTTGGAGTGTGTTTATAAAAGTGCTTTATAAAGTACTGGAAATAGTGGTTAGAAAATGGATGGATGGACTTTTTTGTTGTCACTAGAGAACACACTTCTTATGAGCAGGAAAATGAAACACCTTGAGTATCAGAGATGACATATTAGAATCTCTCTCCAGCCTCACAGTCAGAATGATGAAATAATATACAGTAATCCCAGTTCTTTCAATACTGTAACTGTATTAAATGATCACTTATAGTAGTAAAAAATACAGATTTTTTTATTTTAAAATAAAGTTTTTTAAGTGCACCTGCAGTAGGTCCCAGCTGCAGCACTGCAGTCGCTGTGCAGTCCTGCTGAGGGAGGTTTTTGTATGGCTGTGTAACACTGTGTGAACACACCACCACTGTGGTAACTCTGACAGTAATAATCTGCTGCATCTTCAGCCTGGACTCCTGAGATTGTCAGAGTGAAGTCAGTCCCAGATCCACTGCCACTGAAACGCTCTGGGATCCCAGTCTGACGGGTAGTTGCTCTATAGATCAGGAGTTTAGGAGCTTCTCCAGCTTTCTGTTGGTACCAGGCTAGGAAGTCGTTATTATACACTGCAGGACTGGTCTTACAGCTCATAGTGACTGTCTGTCCAGGGAGAACAGATTTCACTGCTGGAGTCTGAGTCACAGTAACCTGTCCACTGGATTCTGAAAACAAGACAAAACAAAGTAATTTTAATTTCTTTTAGCTATTTTACACCTTTCTGTAAAGCTTTTTTACATAATATCGTAACAGGTATACAGTATACTGCAGATATCAAAAAGTATATTTAAGTCAACACCTATCCAGTAATTCATTATAATACATACTTTTTTAAACGTGTAAATAAATTTGCCTCAGAAAACACATCTGCTACTCTTCTGTTGAATCTCTTTACATTTTAGATTAATTCTAAATGTATTCAGTTCTTTAAACTTTAACTTTTAACAGTTAATATTGTGAAATTCATGAAAACAAAATAAAAATAATAGAATTAGAGAAGTATTTTCTTTAATCCTCACCTTGAGCAAAAAGCCCCAGTGTCCACAGCAGTAGAATCAGTGGCATCATTGTCCTGTGTGTGTCAGTGACTCTGAAAGGGCTGAACAGTGACTGATCCACACTGTGAGTCTTAAAGTGTTTGGAGCAGTGAGGCGGCACAGGTATGCAAAGCTCCTTCCTGTATACAAATCCTGTCTCAGACAGTTAGAAAAGGCCTGAGATGGGAGAACAGGTGCAATCTGCAAGGGTTGGGTCTGTTGTTATGTGTATATAATATGTAGTGCTAGATCAGTACTCTGATGTTAGAGCTCTACCACATTTAGGCTCTGCATATATGCCTCTTAAACACAACAGCTTTTTCTCTAAACATTCTGAAAGCACTGATCCAGCAGAGACTCACGTTCCCCTGGAGGTCCTCTTGCCAGCACCTGGGGATCCCAGTCCTCCGCTGGCCTTGCTACAGAACCTGCTATTCCTCTGTCTGTTTATTCCTGGTGAACTCTCCCCAGTGACCCTGCTGTCTACTTTCCACACAGCTCCTCTCGCACTGGTCTCCCCACCTTCTCCACAGACAGGTTCCAGTCTGCAGACTGCTGCCTTCACTCGCTCCCAGCCCAGTCCGCCCTCACCTCTCTCGCTCTCTGCTTCCTGCTTGCTGCTTCACCTCCATCTCATCTCTCTGATCTCCCAAAGATCCCTGCAGTCCTGCGCTTCGGGCTCAACCTGTCAGTTCACTGCAGGGCTTAATAGTGGTTTCAGCCTAACATACAACTTATTGATTGGTGTACAACTTATTGATACAACACCAGAACATGCATAATAAACTATCAGTCTTAATAGAATATATTTGTCTGTGATCTGCTGTGATAGGAAAGATTGATCTTTCACTCAGGGATTACCAAGATAAGACTTAATAACATCAGTTAATATATAATGTTAACTCTAATGATCTCATATCTCATAAAATATATTGGAATATAAAGGCTGAATAAATCACAAAAAATGAATAAATCACATATATTCTCACATACAAGTAAATATGCTTTCACTATCATGAACTATCAAACGTGTCAAGACAAGTTTTGGCACTCATATATATTTTTTTTGCGCCTGAACTTCCCGAAGGTCTTATCTTGGAAAGGCGATCTGTTTTGTAGGACATTGCAAATATGTAATTTTGTGGTTGGGAGACTTCCAGGATGTTCCACTTGTTATTTAAGATGCAGACCAGAAGCTTTGGGACCACATCTCATCTTTTTTCCTTTAGTTCTCTTTAGTTTTCTTGTCTGTCCCTCTATTCCAGGTGTGGGCCAGACTGCACACATCCATTCTGACTGTGTGGTAATTGATGAACATCCAGGCATCTGGACACACTGTATGATTCTATATGTGAAGATATTCTGCTGTGCTAATTGTGCTAATAGAGATATTTTTAAAAAACATTTTCAATCAGATCAATCTAATTGTTCATTATGATATCATTAATGCATTTTCAAATTTTTATCATACTATGTTAATCATCACATTCCATTGGAATATCCCTTACTGCCAAACTTTTATTAACTTTTTATTTCTGTATTTTGCTTGTGCAAAATATTCTCCCCGTGTTCATATGGGTTTCCCACCAGGTGCTCTGGTCTCCTCTCACAGTCCAAATACATTGTTAGAATAACTGGCTGCTGGGAAAATTTACCCCAGTGTGAGTGGGTGAGTGTTTGTGTATTTTTTTGTGTCTGTCTGTCTAGCAACCGACTGGCTTCTCTTCCAGAGTGTATCCTGCCTTGCACCTTTTGCAAGTAATGCAAGTCATGTGGTTTTACAGAGGGGTCTCAATTTTCGTGAAGGTTGCGTTCCAGAAACCCGCGCGTATTGTACATTTTGCGTATTTTAAACTAATTTTTCCTATTTAAAATAATGGTAGATGCTATAGTTGCGTTCCGCATGCATAAGTTTCACTCTACTTACACCCTCTAGATGCGAATGATGGGACGTGGCATACTCTAAATACCTTCAATACATCAACATGTATAATATAAAATATAAACACAGATTACACAGACATGTATACATGGACATGCATAAAATACATAAAATGTTAGTATGCATCAGTTATGTTTACTGTAAAGTGAATTTGAGAGAGAGTGAGAGAAAATGTGAGAGAGAAAAATTCTTAACAATAGCATCACTGTGTACCAGCATTCCCAATGCACCAATGAGACACTCGCATCGGGCTGCCAATGGAGTAACTATGCGGAGCTCGTTATTTTGACTCGCACTACATAATTCAAACAAAAATATACTTAATAAAAATTAAGTATATTTAAAAATATACTTAATATAATAATAATAATTGCTTACACTCCACTCAAAATGCTTTACAGGTAATGGGGACTCCCCTCCACCACCACCAATGTGCAGCATCCACCTGGATGATGCGACAGCAGCCATAGTGCGCCAGAACGCTCACCACACATCAGCTATCAGTGGGGAGGAGAGCAGAGTAATGTAGCCAGTTCACAGAGAGGGATAATTAGGAGGCCATGATTGGTAAGGGGCAATGGGAAATTTGGCCAGGACGCCAGGGTTACACCCCTACTCCTTTCAAGAAACACCCTGGGATTCTTAATGATCCGAAGGACGGCGCCTGTTTTACAGTATAGTGTCCCCGTCACTATACTGGGGCATTAGGACCCACATGGACCACAGGGTGAGCGCCCCCTGCTGGCCCCACTAACCTCTTCCAGCAGCAACCAGCAGAAGTTTTTTCCCCAGGAGGTCTCCCATCCAGGTACTGACCAGGCTCACACCTGCTTAGCTTCAATGGGTTGCCAGTTGTGAGTTGCAGGGTGATATGGCTGCCACTGGTTTAAAAACACATATTTCAAACTTGCGTAAGACGCAAACCCACTGTACTGTATATTGTATTTTTTATGTATGTGTAACTTATGATTTTTTTCCTTCTATCTTTTTTTGTATTTCTGTTATTTGAAGCACACCACAAAAATGAGAAATAATATAATCACAGTTCTCTTAATAGTGTGACTGTATTCAATTATCTCTTATAAAAGCAAAATAAACTTGTAAGTGCACCTGCAGTACATCCCAGCTGCAGCAGTACAGTCGCTGTGCAGTCCTCCTGAGGGAGGTTTTTGTACAACTGTGTAACACTGTGTGGACAGATCTTTACTGTTGATGTAGTGGTAACTCTGACAGTAATAATCTGCTGCATCTTCAGCTTGCACTCCAGTGATGGTCAGAGTGAAGTCAGTCCCAGATCCACTGCCACTGAAACGCTCTGGGATCCCTGTATATCGACTAGTTGCATCATAGATCAGGAGTTTAGGAGCTTTTCCAGCTTTCTGTTGGTACCAGTGGAGGCAATTATTATTATAAGTGGAGGCTCTCCGAAGGGTCCACTCCAATCCAAAGGCAAGAAGACTTCAAAGCAATCCCCAAAGTCCAAACAATCCAAGGCAAAGAGTATTCCACAGGTAAAAACCCGATCCGAAGGTCGCAGCTCCGGCAGCAATCCACTCACTGATCCCAGACCTAGGCAAGATGGCCGCCAGGATAACCAGCTGACCCGCTGTTGGAAAAGATCTATGCGGCGAAACAATGAGACACAGGTGAGCTGCGTCAGGAAACAAAATATAAATGCCCCAGAAGCAGTGAGCTGGTGCAGAAGCCGATAAGGTGAAGGTGAGGTTTAGGATTGTGCTGGAAAGAAATAAAGAATAACGGACTACGGGATACGGTTTATGATGAAGATTTACGGATTACGGAATGGAATTGGGAAATGTATGGACAAAGAACAAAGAAGATCAGTGTGGTGTGAATTATATCCCTTTTACACCTGCTTTCCCCCGGCGACACCACACTATATACAGTGAAGAAAATCTCTTTATATTGCCATATTTTATATTTCTTTCAATTTTAAAAACATATTATAATCTTAAATAAGCCAAGATGTTCTCAGATCTCTTAAGTAATTTTAATTATTTTATGTTTAACATTGTACCTAGTTAATCTTCTATTTCTGTCTGTTTCTGACATTCAAATTTACATATTTAATCTATAAACACGCTACAAATATGTATTTAAAGTAATAATAAATCAGAATACATTCTAGTTGAGTTTAAGCAATCCCAGGAAAGATCCTGTAAGTAATACAACTACAGAGAAAATAATGCATCCTTCTGAAGAGTTTAGAGTAAAGGCACAGAAGACAAGATGCAGATTTGCAAAACAATGCTATACGGTCCAATATGTCAAAAAGCCCAACAATTGTACCTTCTCTCGCCTTTGTTCTAGTTTGTTCTTCAGGCTGCCCAGTTCTAGGCAGAAATAAAACATTGATTTAACTTCAGAAATCAAAATATTAACTACTCTTTATACAGATGTATAGTTTGGACACACTAGACCACTGCAGGAAGTATTCTTGACACACTATTCCTCAAAGACACAAAGCTCAATACCATTCTGCAGCTTGTCAATCTCTCTGTAGAGATGCAGCTGCATGCTGTCCTCAGGAGCATGGAGCTGTTTCTGGGAGTCAGTCTGTTCATAGCGGGAAACTTCATTCTTTGATTTAACCGCAGACTTCATCGTTACTGGAGAAAGAAGACTCAGGAATATGTTCTCTTTGACTTCATTGAGGTACTTATGTAATACAGCTCCCACGTCAGCCTGATGAATATTAACTGATGACTGAGGGTGTGTGAAAGTCATATCAGTATAGTATCTGTTGATGCCTCAAGCAATCTCTCGTATGTGAGAATGCTGTTTGTGAACTACAGTTCAGCATTCAATTCCATCATACCCAGTCAACTGGTGACAAAGCTCAGGGGATTAGGTCTGTGCAACTCTGTCTGCAACTGGCTGCTGGACTTTCTTATCGAGAGACCACAGGTGGTGCGGATAGGCAATAAAACATCAACACCACTCACCCTGAGCACTGGAACCCCACAAGGCTGCTGTCTGAGTCCAAGGTTGTACTCCCTATTTACTCACGACTGCACAGCAAGACACAGCAACAACCGCATCATTAAGTTTGCCGATGACACGACTATAATAGGACTGATCAGTGATGATGACGAGTCCACATACAGGGATGAAGTTGTACAGCTGCTTAGGTGGTGTCATAGCAATAACCTGGACTTGAACATAAAGAAAACGAAAGAGTTAATAGTGGACTTTCGGAGACACAGGCCACACACTCACAGCCCACTCAGTATTGATGGAACGGAAGTGGAAACAGTCACCAGCTTTACGTTTCTGGGAATTCACATCTCTAAAGATCTAACCTGGACTGTGAACACTGACTCTATCATGAAGAAGGCTCAGCAGCGCCTTTATTTCTTGAGGTGCCTCAAGCGATGGGGGATGCCAATACATGTGTTGGTGAACTTCTACCGCTGCACTATCGAGAGCGTCCTCACCAATGGGATCACCGTGTGGTATGGCAACACCTCTTCGCGAGAAAGAAAGGCACTGCAGAGAATGGTCAATATGGCCCAGAAGATCATCGGCTGCGGTCTCACCGACATTAAACAGCTCTATGAGGACCGCTGCCGTGGTAGAATTCTGGCCATCACAGAGGACAGTCACCACCCCGGGCATGAGCTCTTCACCCCACTGCCCTCAGGCAAGAGATATAAGAGCATACGGACACTTACCACTAGATTCTTCAATAGCTTCTATCCACAAGCAGTGAGACTGGCGAACACATTTAGCCATCCCCCTCGGACCACACCTACACCATCACCATCTACCTCATTGTAATTTATTTATTGTACGTCTCCAGTCATTGTTTACACGTCTGTATTGTTTACATTCAAACTGTCTGCATGTTTACTTGCACATTGTCTATTGTTTGTTTGTACATTGTCTTGATGCACTGTTTGCACTTTGTTTTGTTTTTTTACACTTGTTTTACAATCGAGAGACTTTCTGTAAGTAAGAATTCCATTGTACCAGCACCGGTTACATATGGCAATAAAGTTCAAGTCAAGTCAAGTCTTGGATGAACAGCGCCCTTATTATCTTTTCTTTAATAAAATATTTTAATATACAGTATAGGTTGAATCTCCAGTTTGTGTAGTGCTATAGGAAATTATTTACAGAAGAGCAAGAAATGTGCTTTCATCCTTTATTGATTTCAATGCAACTAGCAATTCAGAAACTCCGAGGTTTCCCAACTCTTATATACAATGTAGATTCAGTATGCTGTATGTGATAAAGTTGCAGCAGCTGTTAATACAAATCAGCTCTTTTCTTTTGTTTCTTATTTTTGTAATGAAACAAACTGACTGGAAAGGGCAATGGTTGCAGAACTGAAGGGTGAATCCACCTGCTGAGCTCTGAGCAGTCAGCTAGCAGACAGGCAAGAGTGAAACTGAAATAGCTGCACTGACATTAGTGTTAAGTGGAAGCTTATTCTGTTGCAAAGGGCAAGACCAGGAGATAGAGTCAAGGTTGTAAGCAAGGTTTAAAGCCACGTAGGCAGTAGGAATAAACAAGCCAAGGGGAATCCAGGAAAGAAGATGAAGACATGAGCAAAGGTCAGAGTACAGTGAAGCAAAGCAAGGAATTAAGCTGAGACTTGTATCACAGCAAAGCGCAACTAGGGAATGTGTTTGACTCGAGGGAGCAAACTCACTGACTCAGTGCTGGACTAAAGCTGAAGCATTATAATAAGGACTCATAACAAGTTTGAACAGCACCAGTGGATGATCAGCCCGCATGGAGAAGCATCTGTTTGCTGTAGTGACCTTGGAGTGCGAGCTTGCTTTTCATATTTTTAACATACCTTCTCTATTTTCTTACAGATAAGGTTTTGATGTGTAGCTGAAAAACAATATCAAAGCACATGTTGTCAAGAAATCCTGTCTGTTGTTTGTACATTGGAGTGCCACCTCTTTATCACTTGATTCAAATTAAATATCCTACTCAAGACAAAATTGCTATTTCAATAGTTAGGGTGACATAAGGTGCCTTTTGGTACACGCAGTACAAAGTTAGGTTAAATTTCTCCAGAAATTAGTTTTAATACCTCCCATTATGCAAATAAGTAGCAACACTGGAACCTTGAATATGTGTTAGATGTTCATATGTCCCACTTCAGTTCCTCCTGTTCCACCTGGTTATAACATCCCGGCAGGTTACCCGTGACACCTGAAGCACACAATGTACAGCAGTATACACTGAATTGTTTGAGGTTTGTGTAATTTACATTCTTAGGGCCTCAGACTTTACGTATTAGTAGGGCTTGAGCCTCGGAAATTTGTTTATATCCAGTATTGTTCTCTATAGCCTGTTCTAGCACAGGTGGTAAAACCTTAGTTCCTCTTCCTTTACTAAAAGGATTGAATAATATACATAAATCAGGTGATCACAATTTGATAGCAAATGATAAAACTAACAACAGGAACTATCAGTGAGGATCCAGAAGTGGAAACCTATTGTATCTGTTCCTCACTAAGTGTTCCAAGAGGTGTATTTACCAACTATTACAGAATCTGCCAACTTCACTACTACTGGTATTCCTTGTTCCCAACTGACTTTTATTCTGTGGTCATTAAAAAGTTCAGAAGCATACTGGCACACTTTTGCTGCCAGCAAATCATAGAGATGAGTGCTACACACCGTTGGTGGTAGAGGGGAGTCACCATTACCTTTAAAGAGTTTAAGCAAAATAAATTAATATATTGTGTTTTCATATGTTTAGAATATTATTTATTATTGATTTTCAGAGTCCGGTGGACAAGTTACTGTGACTTAGACCGGAGTGAAATCTGCTATAAATTTATTTTTTTATCCAATATGTCTATTTAGTGATTTATGGCAAATTATGTATCTCTGTTGACAGACCTCCTGTAATAACCATTGTATGTCATTTCTGTCCTGTATGTGCGTTTCTGCAAATTATTAACAGTGCATAGATCTTACCCTGACCCTGAGCAGAGATAAGGAGTGTCCAGATGAAGATGGTGATGAATGTCATTGTTGCTGTGGGTTCTGTTGCCATGAAGGGCAGTTCTCAGTCATGAAGTGTTAAACTCACAGGGCTATAAACACTCCCAGAGCACTGAAGCATGTGCTGCCAATGCAAAGTGCCTCTTCTATGCAAATTGTCTTTCTCTGTCGTTAGAACATGGAGTAGATCAGTTGCTGTAGTTGTGGCTCTGGAATGCAAAGCACCTTCTTTTACTTTGTATAAATCCTATTTTAAAGCAATCAATGTGATCTAAGCTGTGAGCAGAGGTAGGACTTGAAAATGGATGGATAGTTTTCCTCTGTTTTGCATCATTCATTAATCACATGGTTTTGAAAGATGAGAGAGAGGTGCTTTCTGTCTGATCCCTGACTGAATTTAAGAGAGACATTGACCAATATGAGACACCAGTAGGTGAGGGCCAGGGACAGATCACAACCTCTCACTCTGTACAACATCTCCCTCTGCTTGGGACTGTGGGGAGCGCATTATCATTGCAACCCTGCTCTCCTCATGATCTCAACCCAGGAGGAGGAATTTCTCACACAGCCTGCTCTCAGCCTCCAGGGGACAGCAGCTCCCTGTAGAAGAGAGCAGGGACTTGTAGCCTCCAGTCGACAGCAGAGGGAGCTACACTGAGGGGGCTGTTCTTTCCACTTGCTGGTGGGTAGAGTTCACACTTTCATACATCGGTCTGATGAAGTGGTTTTGTTATATACAGGGGCTTCAAGATGGAGGTTGGTGTTGGGTTTTGAAAAGCCTCCAGAGGAAAGTTTTGCTTTAATAAAAACTCCTTGCACTGTAATTATTCTACAATTGCACGTTTTATTGTGCTGAGACCGCATGATCCGCAGGTATTTAGGTTGAAAACTATCACAAATAGATATTTTCGATAGCCGTTCTTGTTGAAGGAGCTCTCTGCTCTTCACTGTGATAATGCAGTGTAGATGCAGTACTGTATATTGTGTAGATGTACAATAGTCACAAATGCAGAAGGAGGACTCTCATGGACAACAGGAGTGAGGAGGGACCACATTTGTCTATTAATTAAAAATAAATAATTCCACTTGAACTTGTGTGTTACACACTGAGATCTTTAGAAGAAAGGGATTAGAGATTTAAAGCAGACAGCTTCAAAATTACTAAAAGACATCTGACTAAATGAAAGGATTTCAGATATCTATTCTAAGTCTCATGTTCTCATGTATTTTATTTAAAACACAAGTTCCTAGCTACATGGCTGTAGCTCAACTTCCTGTTTGAGAAGTTAGCCTTTTTAGCCAACTTTGCAACCTAGCAATTTAAACGTTTGCTGTGACCAATTTCCCCTGCAACAGGTTGATTTGCATCCTTGTAAATCCACCAGTGTACCCTCAGACCAGGCAAGACAGCCATTCTACATAATATCCCATTTTATTACAGTCTCTCAGCCTGGTAACAATCATAATGGTGAAGTACCCCCATATTACATCCTATCCACAGGAGGCACTAACTCATAGACCAATAAAAGAACTCTGTGGACCCCGGTTACCACAACCCAAATGACCCAGGGGAGCAGTCCAGGATCTCCTTTCTCACTCCAGTTGGTGACCTGGTGTGCTTCCTTCTTCCACAGCAAAGACATTCTGTGTGGCTTCAGACATCCTCCTCAATCCCAGCCATTCTGAACAACACGGTGCTGCATGTTTCCCCATCACCCTCTTCGTCTCCAAGACCAGTTTGGGTGGAGAAGGAGGAAGACGGTGCTCTGACCTTTCTCCTCTGCTCTCTCTGTAGAGTCCCTGGTGTCCAAGACCTTCCTGGGTCCTGTGGTGTAAACTGTTCTTTCAGTCTGTGCGTGTTCTGTCTGACCCCTGTCTGGGTCTATGAAGCCCTTATCTATCAGAGCAAGTACTGTTGTTTGGGGTGAGCGTGTGATGTCCTGGGTGTGGGCAGAGCTAATGGCTTGGGGCTGTATGGCTGTATGCAGATGCTCAGGTGTAACGATGCATTGTGTCTTCACACCTTGTTTCAGAAACCCCTCTCAGTCTGAGGCCCAGTAAACCTGTCATGAAATCCCACGTCACCTCTGTCCCATGTGGGAATTAACGAGTATCTTCACAAAGAGGACCCTTAGTCAATGGAGAAGGATAGCACTCCCAATCATTATTTTCTGTTCAAATGTACAGTAACAGATATTCTTCCCATATAAACTTACAAATCACATGACCCTTGTAGGGAAAACCGGTTCAGGGACGCCAAATATGTAATCATAGTGGCTCTCTGAAGGCACCAGTTCTGTAGGGTTTGGGCATTTACTGAGACAATTATTAATTGTAGCAGTAAATCACAAAGTTGATTCTTTTGGTGGCTTTAGAATCCAACCATGCGACATAACTCAAACAACGCGCACACACAGGTACTAATACACGAGGATACATTTATTAATACATAGAATATGCATATAAACCTAACAGATCTTATCGAGAGGGTTATCAGAATACAAAAGGTATATTCGGTCAGTTACAAAGAGTTACACATATCAAGAGGACATATGTTCAGTATATCATTCATTAAGACCGTTTCGTAAATGAACTTGGTTATAACTTCTACATTAGATACTCAAACAAGTACATAACTCTTAGGAATTAAATTGATATCAACTGGTTTGGATAACAATTGAATTCTCGAGCTGTAATGCATTGAAGTTGAATACTCATCCAGTTTCCGGGGATTCAGATCTCCTGCGGGCACAAAGAAACAGTTGCAGGCTGTTGCGGTCCAATCTGCGCTCTCTGGCTCCGTGCCAGGCTGTGCTGTGCGGCTTGCGACGGTGCGCTGCTGATGCTCACTGTTGGCTTTAACTAGCAAAGTTTGTGCGCAGGAGAAAAGATGACTGTGGGTCCCAGCAAGTCAGAAAGAGGACTGGTTCGTTCCTGATGAAGAGCTAGTTCTGAATAGTGATTCAGCTGTCCACAGTTCTGACCTGTTCACGAGGCCTGCTGCTGGTTACTCTCTGGCAACCTCTACTCTAGACTCTTAGAACAAAGGAAAGTTCTGGCACTCGGACACACTGGCCGTTCCGTGGTTGTCCGGGCTGAGTCTCAGGATGGTCAGGAGGCGCGCTGCGAGAATGTCCTGCCCTTGGGAGCCTTCTGCTCCTGGGCCGTCCTGCCCTGGAATTCTCCTTTGAATTCCCTTTAGAATTGTCCTCAGAATCTTACTGAATCTCCCCTTCTGAATCTCTCTGAATCTCTGTGTTGCCTGTTTTTACCTGGAGGAACTTCAGCTCATTGATTGGCTGAAAGTTCCATGGGCATCAGAGTCCCACGTGGGTTACTCGGCCCTACCAGTCCCTGATTGGTTGATCAAGGTGAGATATGAGTCACTTAGTCCTGACACTTAGTAATGCAGTCCAGATGTCCAACTGGCACTCCCTAGACAGATAGGCGCCAATGGATGACCATTGATCATGATAGCCAGGCTTAGCTAAGTGCATCCCCCTTTGGGAGCTGTCCTTATAAAAAGAAAACATCTTGCATGAATGGTTTCTCTGTGGCTGCACCACAGAGATGAACAGAGAAATGGGGCCTCATTTGGGAAGGCTCAGAACACTTAATTCTTTCTTATTAATAAGCCTCGCCGCTACACCCTATTAACAAAATCATCCATGCAGATACAAATTAAAATAGAATAACCTTATAAATATTTACATCATCGAATCGATACTAGTTATTTACAATCATATATCAATTCAATAGAAAATAAGACATGAAAACGAGAGCAATCAAGAAGATTATTTCTAGGTGATTTTTAAAGGTAAACCTCAATTCGCCGTAAGTCATCTTCACTTCTAACCAGAGATTGATAAACAATTAAACTCCACAGAAAAGATTAGGTTTTAAATTATATATTGACATATGAGTATAATGACTGGAGATCTATTTTTGTGGCTCTCCAGAATAAAAAAAAGTGTCATTGCTGTATCTAAACATATTGTTAAACTCAAAAGAAATGTATTGCCGTTGTAAACAAAATCCAACTTGGAATTACCCATGAATAAATTTGTGTAATTGAGTGCAACTGGGGATCCTATGACAATGCCTGAAACCACAAATAACACTGATCCTGAAATCTAGAATGATGTTATCGGGATTGAGTCTGATGATGAGTCAGTCAATATTACAGTTTTCAGAATGAGGGAAATTATAATAGTCTCTTGTGATGTATTCAGGCAAGGCACTGGCCTTGCAATGTTCCTTGGAGTTCAGGTTTGCTGCTGTGTAGTACTTCTACAGTAGGCCCAGAGAGAAGGGGTCTTCTCCTAGGATAGTTTCCAAAGTAATGGAATCCATGATCTTCTCTCCTGGGATTGAACTGTACAAACATGTCTAATGTGTACTAACAAATTTAATGTGGATAATAAATTCAGTGTGTATTAAATATGTGTATTAATAAATGTATAATGTGTACATGTGTGCTAATACATAACAATACCGAAGCCAAATTTTACATATTTTAAAACATTTTAGATATTTTAAATATTCAACTGTGAATATTAGGAATTGAGTTTGATTGTCAGGAAGCGTTAATTGTCAGAACACTCTTTGAATGTTGCTGATCATGCGTTGGCCAATCAGAATCAGTTTACTGGTCACTTCCTTGTATATAAGGTTGATTTCCGCCGTATTTGGGGCTCAGCTTTGTCAGATTTGTAACTTCTCTGGTGTCAGCTAGTACAGTCGGACTTGCTTCAGTATTTAAGCTTTCGGTTTCCTGGTTGTGGATCTTCGGCATAGACTCCCGGTTATTCCTGGTTCCAAACTTCTTCATATATGCTTCTCCATGTTCCTGGGTTGTAAAGTTCCTGGTTTTCCGGGTCCTGGTTTACCCTGTGGGAATGGCCATTGTATCCGGTTTCTGGTGACAGATACCTTCATAAGGAGCAGTGCTGGTCTTGGGATATGGGACTGTATATTTGGGTTATATCATGATCACAGAAGTGTGGTTTTGGAGGGACTTGGTGTTTTGTCTTACACTTGTATTTGGACTTGTAAATCCTGATATCCTGTTCACCTGATATCCTTGACCTTAGACTGTGTTATAGACAATGTTATAGTGTTATTTCTCATGGGTTTGTTATTAAACCTTTGCATTTAAACGTATGTTCAGACTGTAGTTTTGGGTCTTGCCCTTTAAGGGCTTCTGCTGTGCTGCATAGGGTCTGTTTAAGTTATGTAGCATTTTGTTAATGTGGAAACCGTAACATTGATTGGACACAAAGGTGAGGATCACTATTAGAACAACAGAAATATTGAAAAAAAAACAATGTAATATAAAACATAACAATTAATTTAACATTCTGAACCTAGAAGAGAGAGCAAGACGCCAATGATCTATTAGTGCGGGCATCATATGTGATATTTTCACATATGATGCCCGCACTAAT
Source organism: Lepisosteus oculatus (assembly GCF_040954835.1). Lineage (NCBI taxonomy): Eukaryota > Metazoa > Chordata > Actinopteri > Semionotiformes > Lepisosteidae > Lepisosteus > Lepisosteus oculatus. Next base: position 7,992,983 of record NC_090713.1, read on the forward strand.
AGAAAAACTCATGTGTGCATAGTGATCTGTCCACTATAAAGTTTTCTTAAGAGGACAACATTTCCTGTTGCTATAATTATCCCCTCCCCTAAAATAAATCAAACTCAAAATATATGCTTAATCTGTTTCTAATTATCATACTTTAAAGCATCTAAATAAGAACAGTTACTTATGTCAATAGGGCTGTTTTCCCCATTTGCTTCTTCTACTGAGAAAAAAAAAAGAATATAAATGTCCTGGAATACTGATGTGAGTGCACATTTTCTTTTCTGCTTTTGTAATCTAAATAATTAAAGACTACAGTTTCACAAGTGATAGTTTTTGTGTTTTTTTTTTCAGTCAGGAACTACACAACAGAAGGTAAGAGGTGCCAAGCTAATGTCTCTCTAACTTTCTTCATTCCTGAAACAGCTCAGTTAGGAGAACATGGATCACAGAATCACAAAAATACCAAAATCCTTTCTGCAAAATGTACACAGAAGCGGTAATAGGCTATCTGTGCACAAACAATAAAACCCCCAAAATCCCTCATTCCAGATCTCAACTATCCTCACCGCAAACTGCTCTCTCCCATGCAGCACCAATAAAGCACTTTTCTGAAGAACAGCTTCTACCCTACTGCTCACTGTGCAATGCTTCAGAAGCCAATACACCTCTGCACTCTGCACTTTTGACTTCTACTACATATTTATTGCTCTGTTTGTTTATTATTTGTATATTTATAGTACTATCACTATTTATTATGTACCACTTTTATAATGTACCGTCTACATTGTGTGGTGTTGTCTGTTGTACTGTCTTGTCTGTTGTACTTTGCATGTCCTGATAGAGCAGTGTGAATAAGAATACCAATGTACATTTGGCAAATAAACCCCTCTACCTACATTGTATGTAACATTCACAGTAGTGGTGACATTGAAGGTAATATCTCATTACCTGAAAATCTGCTAAATGAACCAATTTTTCACTACTATTATGAGAACTTTGATCATAAGAACAGTTCCAAACGAAAGTGGGCAATTTTGCCCATCTAGCCTGTTTGGTAGTTAGTAGTTAAAGGGGAACTGCAATGCTATTTTCAGATTTTGGGGTTACAAAAAATCAGCATGAAAGAGTGCATTTCAAACCGTAATAACAGTAAAATACACAGCGTCTTCTAAAACCTCCAATTTGCATCACAAAATAGATGAAACTTCCAGGTATTGTCACGATCCTCATCCCTATTCTAGAGGGCGTTCCGACCCTTTTGTGTTTTAGTTTCATTATCATGTACACCTGTCCCTGGATTCACCAGTATTATTTAAACCCGGTGCTCCGGAAGTATTGGAAGACTTATGCCCCGAGGCCCACCTAGCATCAAGTCGCCGTATGTCCGCAGCTTGAAGGCAAAGGCTTCCAAATGGTGTCCTGACCAGCCGAATCTGGGGCTCGGAGCGCCTGGTCTCATTATCCTTTTAACCTTTGTGTTCCTGATTGAGTTCCCCCTTCCCACGGATTTTAATCGTCTTGTCTTGGATGGATCACCTGGTTTTGGATTTTGGACTGTTTTTGGACTTGTTAGTCTGCTCTCCCCCCTTGCACCTGGATCACTGTCGGCACCGCCCCCTGTTCGCCATCCCTCCCATTACTCACCATATTTTCCCCGTAGCTCTTCTCTAGTCACTTCCAGATTATACCGTCGGCACAGTGTCCTAAACTACGCACTTCACGGGAGTCAGGACCGACTCCTGTTACAGGTATGCACAGCACCATGTTTGCCATGAACGAGGCAAGAAAACTTCTGGTGACGTGTGTGGCCAGAACTGTGAAGCTGTGAACTGTGAACTATCCTAGAACTGTGAAGCCTTCTGACATCCCTACACAGAACTGCAGCCTTAAATACAGAATTGTAAGAGGTGCTGTTAGTCCCCCTTGTCCAGGATTTAATGAGTCCCAGCTAGACATTAAACCACAAGTAACAGAAACATAAAATGCTTCATGTATATATATATTTATTTTTATTTTGTATGCTTTCCTATTTGAACATTGAACAAGCTAAAACAGAACAATTTAATGGAGTTGTCAATTGGCGGCAGTGCTCAGCTAAAAGTTTACTCCATACTTGAGACCCCGAGATGTTGCAGAAGACCAGACTTCATAACCGTCTCTTGCAACAATCAAGATGCCATCGTTTCTCAGCTGAAGCATGCAGTCTTTGAAGCCGATGCTAGTGTAGGTGTTGGTCTCCCACATGGCTTTTCCATCAGTCTTGTAGGCCACCAGGTTAGAGTCGTTCTGCATTATCAGATGATCAGCATTGTATGTCCCAGCAGTGTCACTGTCCCAGATTGGTTTTGGGCCATACACCACAAAGTTACCATCATCCTTGAAAAGTTCACAAAATAACAAAAAGTTTTCAGTTTTCTCAGTTGTAAGCCTTAAACATAATTCCAAAGTAAACAAGTTCAAACAACAGTATACAATGTAAACTAGAGAGCTGTATCAGTGTGTATCAGCTGTATCAGAGCCGCAAAGGAAGAAATAAAGCTTAATTCTAAATGTAAAAGTAAATAAAAGGAAAAGAAAATGAACTAAAGAAGGCTCCATGGTGAACCTGTTGGTAATTATGCATTTATTTAAAAGTTTCATAGGAGAATTAATCTTGTCCTATTTCAATGAAGTGACATTCCAGGTCACTAGGTGGGTTTGGCAAGTTAAAACATACAGTACCTTACCCTTAATATTTGATTAAAGTCATCTTTTTGTGTACAATATGTAAAAAGTACACTAAAACAGTAAATATGGTGTCAGGGTCAAAAAGTTGCATCACTGAAATACTTTCTCATGATATTGGTACTGGAGCAAAATAATGAATAATAAAAGAGCAAACAATTCTAGAATTCTGATAAAAGTACAATGCAATGTACTTGGAGTACATGTTCCAGTCATGGATATGGAAGTCTGTTCGACCCTCAGTGCAGTTACAGGTAAGTTTTTAGTCAGACCTGCACAGAAGAAGCAGAGGTATTGTTGATCGCATATACTAAAACATGTGAGGTACAAATAGACAGAGCCCTGTGTTGTAATGAAATTAGAAGCCGGTGTAGGAGATCGTCTCAGTAATTGAGTGGTTCAAGCCATCATCACACGATCTCTCTACCCCAGTATGAAGAAAGCAGACACTGGGTGCCACATTTTAGAGATCAGGCTTTTAATACTTTTTTGAAGTAGAAGAGTTGTTCTACTTCAAAAACAAAAATTACATAATGGGGATCTGCAAATGGCGATGGTAAATGAAGAATAGAGGCAGTGCTCTTATGTGCAGAAATACTCCTTTTTCAAGATATCCACCTGGTAATACATCCATATATACTGTATAAGGAAGGTTCTTATTTTGATATATCAAATCATATCTACAATATACATATGAATTCTACAGCCCAGGGGAGGTCTAATTTGTAATAGTAGAGTATGCTAATGAGTCACATGATTAACAATGCAGCTAATGAATAAGAGATGTTTGTACTTCTAGTCATCTAGACCAGAGACCTAGAGACTGGAAGTGAGCAAGTTATCCAACTGAATCTCAATGGATTTCATAATTTCATAATTTGTTTTAAATGTCATGCCATTAATACAATATTATTGTGGTCTACATATTACATTATAAATAAAGCAAAATCAATATTAGTTTGAGTACAGTATGTTTGCTATGAAACAAATAATAGTAACAGGCAAACCTAGATACAGTCCATAGTTTATTTGTTCTCATGAAGCTTTTTCTTAGTTTTCGGATAATTTCTTAAAATGTTCTGGACAATTTCATGCGGGCTTAGTGAATGTGTTAAGTCTAAGTACAGGAATGAAGGATTCTTAAGTACGTAAAGAAGCTAATAACAAATCATACATACCCTGAAGTAATATATGTTTTTGTTTAATTTTATTTGTGAAAAAGGAGTCACTTACCTGAAATACAGCTTTGAAATTGCCATTTATTGAAAGCAAATATTCTCCCTTCCTCAGCTGTTCACCTTTCCTTAGCTGATCCGAAATAACATGTCTGAAATACATCATTTAACATACAGCTAAATTTAATTTTCTTAATAAGATATGCACTTCAGAAGCTTTTATGCTCCATTTCTAAATTTGCCCTACCTGTCCAATCTCCCATTATTCTCTTATTTTCTAATATTAGATGTGATAAGGTTACAATTCACATTTTGTTTTCAACACCTAAACTAGCGAGCTTGTGATTTGAATAATTCTATGGTCACTGGTCTTAGCCTGGGTCATATCACTAGCTGATTGCGACTGGCGCTCCCCGAACAGTGACTTATGAATGGCTGAGTATTAGGATGAGGTTGCTGGCCCAGACCCTTGCATCTCAGCAGTACGGTGACCTCTGTGCCCACCAGGTTGCTTGCAGCTGCAGTATGTAGTGTCGGCAGTGAATGATGCATCTCTCCTCCATTTGGCACTCAATTTGGAGAATCCCAGAGTAAACTATTTCAGTAACATTTTAAACAGGTAGATGTGGACTTGAACAGGTTTTTCCAATATTTTCTTGTATGCCTCTATAACTGTTAATTTTCTAAATTCCTTTAGCCAATTTAGTCTGAACCTTTTATTTTTTGCCTTTTAAATACTACAGTGTAAATTATTTTGTATCAAAAATATTATTTTGAGCACTCTGTATTTCAAAATAGTAATGGATAATATTCCACTAAAGCACCAATAATATATACAATAATTCATGTTTCATTAAGGGACTTAATGAAACATGATGTATTGTATGTATTAAATCAATAAATTTCCAAAGTTTAGATGTCTTGAAAGACATCATTGTGTATCTTTTCA